>NC_050472.1:9946359-10265804 GCF_013373865.1 Monomorium pharaonis | reverse complement strand
CAGAGGGGAGAAGCGAGAACTGAGAGAGAGAGAGAGAGAGAGAGTAGGCGCGCTGAAGAGAGCGCGAGCAGAGCGACAGCGGCGCGCGCCGCGTCCGCGAGAGCGTCTAGAGAGAGCGAAGCCGACGCGCGCGGCGCGCTCTAAGAGCGCGCGCTCTCTCTCTGCTTCGCGCCGCGGTCTCTGCTCGTCTCTCTTCTCTCTCTTCTCTCAGTCTCTCCTCCTCTCTCTCTGCTCTCTCTTCTCTCTATCCACTCTCTCTTTTCTTTCTCTCTCAATTTCCTTTGTTTCTCAAATACGGGAACTGGCCCTCTTTTTCTTTTTCAATTAAATTTTGTTTCTCAAATATTTCTTTCTCTTTTTTCAAATACGGCGAACTGTCAAAAATTTGACAGCAGCAAACGACAGAAGGAAGCAAGTCACACAGCACGAACTTGACGACTAACAATTAACAACCAATTAGCATCGCGGAAAAGCGATGACAAAATAAATAACACTCTTTTTTTAAAAATGGAAATGTATTTGATGTATAGTATTCTTGAATTTATATATATTAAAATTTATTATTCTTATAAAAGTTTATATTTCATTCTCCCTTTCCTCGTAATAACTCGTATACGAATGCGTAATAATGGCGCGTGAAAATAGTATGACTCGCGACCGCGTATTAGATATACTGTATGCATATACGAATGATACATAGGAGCGAGCGAGATGACGCAAACAGTGCAAGATAAAGCGATCGCGAAAGCATAAAGTACGTATGGTTAAGGAGCGACTGAGAGAGTTGTGTGATATCAAAGAAACGAGAAAATATAATAGACTTAACAATTATATATATTACCTATAATAATAACCATTACATTACAATACTCGCGTATAACTGCGAAAATATACACGAGTTAACAACAATTATAGATGTTTATCATAATTGCTGCTACCTCAATCTATCGCATATAATTGTGCGATCGAAAACATCATCGTACCTGATTATGTTTCAAAACATATAATCTGTTGAGAATGAACTATACATATATATCAAGATCTTTACGTAACAAAAATACGTCACATTTGATAAATATATATACAAATGTGGTATGTTTGTTTTACACAAAGACCATATCTTAATAAACACAATTGTTACAAAGGTCTGAAATAATTTCGATTCTAACATAATATTTGGTAAAACTAAAAACAAAACGTGCGTAATCACATCATCGTAACGGGGTAAAAAACGTTTTTTCCAATATCGCGATAATCATTACTTTTTTTATATACTAATGAATAACTCGATATTTACAAAAAACATTTAAAAACATTAATAATAAAATCAGTATAACGTTATTGAGATAGCAAAAAGGTAGATACGGCGCGGAGGCGATAAAATCTATATATGTATATGA
The DNA here is from genome assembly GCF_013373865.1 of Monomorium pharaonis. Lineage (NCBI taxonomy): Eukaryota > Metazoa > Arthropoda > Insecta > Hymenoptera > Formicidae > Monomorium > Monomorium pharaonis. Next base: position 10,264,404 of record NC_050472.1, on the reverse strand, counting down.
GTACCGGGAGTCAGTATGTCCGTATTTTCTGTATGGCCGCGAATTCCTTCGTCATTTGTGGCCCGATTCTTTTGCAAAAGGTCACGTTTTATTCCAAATTTTAGAGGTTTGCTCTATGGATTTTTTGACATACATACATATTTGACATAATATACATATATAATATATTATACATTGTTCGAATCTTTTTTAATAGTAAGATTTATTTCAACATGTATTATATTTATTTATAGAAGTAAGCTAGCAATAACATTTGATGTAGTGCCTCTGCAATAACATCTGATTAGCCTTGTTTTATAAGGAATTGCAAAAAAATAGGTCATTTAATAATCTACAATTACAATTATCTTTTTTATTGCCCTACAAAACAAAAAATAAGCAGCATTGGTACATATGTGTTCAGTGATATTTATCGATAAAATTTAATGACTAAATTATTTAACACTGTTTAAAGTTATATCTTTTACTTTAAAATCTATGATTGAAATTACAAAATAAATCACTGCAAAGGAAATTGTTTCGTCTGTAATATTAATTACGCAAGCCCACAAAAAATAAAAGTACCCTAGGAGGTGAACTAGAAAAAGAATATGTTGGGAATATCTGAGGAACGTGTTCATGTTCTTCAGTAATTGGAGGCAAAGAGAAAGGTCAAGGAACACTAAGTTCTTCGAAGGTGGTAGCTGGAGGGAAGAGTCGAGGAACATTAACAAGGGAACCTCGCGAACTCGAAAATTCTGATTTTAATGAAACTTGGCATAAATGTAGAGGGGGGTAAATACATGAATTTAGAAATTTATCGTAGCTGCCCATAAACGGTTTAAAGGGGTGAAACCACCCTTCAAAGATTGAGACATTTTTCGTTTTCTCGATATATCTCGTAAACTAAACAAAATATTTAAAAATGTCTTATACAAAAGTTTTACAATAAAAGTACTTCTATCTAACTACAGTAATTAAATTTAAAAAAAAATTATTTTTTAAACAATTGTTTTTTAATTTTTGAAAAAAAATTTTTTTTCAAAATTTTATTGATGTAGTTAGATAGAGATATTGTTACCATAAAACTTTTGTATAAAACATTTTTTGATATCTCCAATACTTTTCGAGATATATCGGAAAAAGCAAAAATCTGCTCTACACTATGCACTGAAAAAAGCATGAGAGAATGCGATAGCACCGCGACGGAGAGCGTTAAAAAATATTTTAAAGAAATTTTTTATTAAAGTTTATTTATGATATTGAATATAATATAAGATACTAAAAATATAATAAAATAAAGTAATATAAAATAATAATATTTTGTATAATATAATAATATATAATAATCATATATAATAATAATATAATAATAATATATAATAATATATAATAATAATATAATATAATAATGTCGCACGTGAATGCATGCTGATGTGAGTGACAGAAAGCGTAAATAATATTAATATAATATAGTAATATAATAATGTAATATAATATAAAATATTTATATCCAGACTTCTTGGTCCGGATCCATTAGCGGTGACATGCCAAAGAGTCGACGCAGATCGATGACATCTGCCAATCCAAATCGGTCATATGATTTGTCAATTAAGGCATTATTTCGCTCTCTGTCGATCTTGCAAAAGTATCGCGTCCAAAATCTTTTTCTTATATTGATAAATCCATGTGGATGTTATAGAGATATATCCATGTCTAGATACAAAATTAACATATTTTAGTGTGGCATTATACATTGAACAACAATATACTTTGAATCAGGGTAATGAGAATGCAAATTAAAAAATAATGCATTATTTATTAATTTTTTAGTAAGTAATTATTTCTTTACTCATTAATTACACAGTCACACAAAAAAAAAGTTGTTGGTTCGGCGGACTAGACTAGTCAATCCTTGTGTATTTCGACCCGCTGAATCCGAATCTAAAGTCAGAATTGCAAAGTAAGCTCGTATTTTCTAACCTCAAAAAAAATTTTTTTTTAAATGTTGGTCCGGCAAACCAGACTAGTTTATTCTTATGTATTTTGCCCCGCTGAATCCAAATCCAAGGTCAGAATTGCTGAATTGGCTTATTTTTTCTTAACCTCAAAAAAAATTTTTTTTAAATGTTGGTCCGGCAGACCAGACTAGTCTATCCTTATGTATTTTGACCCGCTGAATCCAAATCCAAAGTCAGAATTGCTGAATTAACTCATTTTTTCCTAACCTCAAAAAAAATTTTTTTTAGGTTAGGAAATGCGAGTTAACTTTGCAATTCTAACCTTGGATTCGGATTCAGCGGGTTAAAATACATAAGGATTGATTAGTCTGGCCCACCGGACCAATATTTAAAAAAAAATTTTTTTTTTAAGGTTAGGAAATGCGAGCTAACTTTGCAATTCTGACCTTGGATTTGGATTCAGCGGGTCAAAATACATAAGAATTGACTAGTCTAGTCCGCCGGACCAACCACTCTTTTTTTGTGTGCCTGTGTAATTAAAAAAGAATTTTTTTTGTGGTTAGAAAATGCGAGCTAACTTTGCAATTCTGACCTTAGATTCGGATTCAGCGGGTCGAAATACATAAGGATTGACTAGTCTAGTCCGCCGGACCACTTTTTTTTTGTGTGCCTGTGTTATTAAAACAATAATACGTAATGAAAAAAATCGCATTACTTATTTCAAAAGTAATGCATAATGAAAAATATCGCATTACTTAATTCCAGTGTTGTAATAGATCATTAAATAAATAATCTAAATCAGATCAAGATCTTTATCAAAATATTAAATCTAGATCAGATCACAGATCATTTTTCATACATTTGATCTAGATCAGTGCTTGAGCCTAGTTGCCCTTTTCGAGCCGATTCCCGAACGCGCCGCCTCCTATGCCCCCACTACCGCGCGCGGCCTTGACGGCCGAGCCGCCGATCTCGCCCATACGCTTTGTCTCAGGAGCAGCTCTGTATAAGAAATGGTGCCCTGCACCACAAAATTCATTAAAATTACTCTAAGTAAATAATTTTTATTTTTATAAACAAAAAAGTACTAATTTTTTTATTTCTAATTTATTTTATATGTAGTATAACAATATGTAAAAACATAATATATAAATTAGAATTTTGACAATAGTTTAATTTTTACATCACCCGTGAGGTATTATTATTGATGCTTTTTTTTAAGTGGTTTTCTCAGTAGGCCTAATCCACTAAAAGATGAAATATAATATATAGCTTGGCATTCTTCTAATTTTCCTGTCGTTTTTATATATCTTACAATATATAAAATTTTGTTTTTCTGCCAAGCTGTATATTATATTTCATCTTTTAGTGAATTAGGCCTACTGGGGAAACCACTTAAAAAAAACGCATCAATAATAGTATCTCACGGGTAATGTGGAAAACTATTGTCAAAATTCTAATTTACATATTATGTTTTTACATATTGTTATACTACATAAAATAAATTAGTAATAAAAAAGTTAATACTTTTTTGTTTATAAAAACAAAAATTATTTACTTAAAGTAATTTTAATGAATTTTGTGCAGGGCACTATTTCTTATACAGAGCTGCTCCTGAGACAAAGCGTACGGGCGAGATCGGCGGCTCAGCCGTCAAGGCCGCGCGCGGTAGTGGGGGCATAGGAGGCGGCGCGTTTGGGAATCGGCTCGAAAAGAGCAACTAGGCTCAAGCACTGATCTAGATCATAGATTACATTAATTTTGATCTAGATCGAAGATCGTTTCTTTTTTTTACTTGACAATTTGGTAGGAGTAGGAATCGAAGTTTTTTAAGCTTCTTTAATAGGCTTTTAGGAATGTCCCAGAAATCTTCTTTAATGGATCTGGACCAAGAAGTCTGGATATAAATATTTTATATTATATTATATTATTATATTACTATATTATATTAATATTATTTACTCTTTCTCTCTCACTCACATCAGCATGCATGCACGTGCGACATTATTATATTATATTATTACATATTATTATATTATACAAAATATTATTATTTTATATTACTTTATTTTATTATATTCTTAGTATCTTATATTATAATCAATATCATAAATAAACCTTAATAAAAAATTTCTTTAAAATATTTTTTAACGCTCTCCGTCGCGGTACTATCGCATTCTCTTATGCTTTTTTCAGTGCATAGTGTAGAGCAGATTTTTGCTTTTTCCGATATATCTCGAAAATTATTGGAGATATCAAAAAATGTTTTATACAAAAGTTTTATGGTAACAATATCTCTATCTAACTACATTAATAAAATTAAAAAATTTTTTTTTTTATTATAAAAAACAATTGTTTAAAAAAAAATTTTTTTTAATTTAATTACTGTAGTTAGATAAAAGTACTTTTATTGTAAAACTTTTTTATAAGACATTTTTTAATATTTTGTTTAGTTTACGAGATATATCGAGAAAACGAAAAATGTCTCAATTTTTGAAGGGTGGTTTCACCTCTTTAAACCGTTTATGGGCAGCTACAATAAATTTCTCAATTCATGTATTTACCCCCTCTACATTTATGCCAAGTTTCATTAAAATCAGAATTTTCGAGTTCGCGAGGTTCCCTTGTAAGTTCTTCGAAGGTGGTAGCTGGAAAGGAGGGTCGAGGAACACTAAGTTCTTCGAAGGTGGTAGCTGGAGAGAAGAGTCGAGGAACACTAAGTTCTTCGAAGGTGGTAGCTGGAAAGGAGGGTCGAGGAACACTAAATGGGAAATTATTTATAAAATAATAGGAACGTGTCTTAAAAAATTAAAACGGAAGGGAATAGATGAGTAACGTAAAAACAAAGAAAGAAATTGTGATTGTAGGACTTACTCATTACTGGTTCTCGAATAAATCCGTTGGAATCGAAGGGATTTCTTGACCGGATGGAACGGCACTAAAGTTTACTTGCGCACTGATTCTACATGATTACTAACTAACTCTCTTATTAACTGACTAAAAACATAACTGAACTCACAACTAACTACTCTCAACTAACTGATTATTACAGACTATTACTACTACTACTATTATTACTGACTATTACTGACATTATTACTGACTGCTACTAACTGACCGCTCAACTATTACTACTACTCTCATTACTCACAACATTATATATACTCTCTTCAAGATTTTGTATTATATATACAGAGTCTTACAAGGGGAGGATCCAGAGGTAGGTGGTTCAAATATTCTAATTGGTAGGATTCTTTTTCAGGATTGTGTGGTGGGTGAATTCTACGTTTTCTTATTGGAAAAATAGTTTTTCCTTTTTGACCAATCATACGTTGAGTACTCTGTCGAAAGTTTCTCTGTTTCCTCCCACATTCTTTCAATTTTATCGAAGGGATCCGACCTATCGCGTAGGTTATCTTCCTTTGGGTTTAAGAGATAAATAATTTTTTCTATCGTGCTAGACGTGCTACGGTATGGTTCCATTAGATGGAGGAAACGGTTATTTATTTTTTGCTTATGTTTAGATACTTTATTGCTCATTTTTTGTGAGGAAACGTGAAACTTTGCTTAGATCCCATGTTTGTTTTTGAATTTCTATCTTCAGAATTTATTATTTGTTGACTCAATATTCAAAAAGAGTCGGAATTATTTACTTGGTCGTTTCGTCCATCTATGTTTGTCATTACGTTTCTAACAGACTAATCCTAAACGCGTAAAAAATTATCGGAGACCGTTGAAACGGAATTTCTTTTGTAAAATTATTTGTTCCTCTGACGAAGGGAAATCGTGGAGTCTGCCGGACGTAACACATCATTCTCATATTTTTAAAAGATTTTACATACATATGAATCAAAATGTTTTTTCATACATTATTAACTCGTTTATTAAAATTAAAATAATATCAATTAACATATATTTCTGGCCAAAAATTTGAATACGCTTGTAATTTTGCAATATAAAGTTAAATATCTTGGTGAAAAAAAAATTATAAGAAAGTTTTGATAGAACTTTAAGTCATTACTTTTATTTTGTCTCTATTATATTTTGTTTCTAAATTAAGGTACCTGTGTCCAATATGGCCATGTACCCAATTTGGTTCAACCTCCATTTTCAAATAATTACACCAACGAATTTCACAGATAACGCTAATTTAACAGATTCAGGAAGTCAGTATGTTGTATTTATGCTTGATAATTGTTCAATATCTCCTTTCTATGGGTTGTAATTACACTTTATTAAATTTGTGTTCTTTTGAATCTAAAATTTCAGAGGTAAGCTTTTGCTTTGTGTAACTATCATATAACAATTATAAATATTCACAATTCATATTATTGTAGTAGCTCTTCATTTATGCTTTCCCTTACGGAAAAAACACTCTAATTTTGAGAGTTTACACTCAAAATTGAGTGTTAATACTCGATTTTGGGAGTTTACTCCCAAATTTAGGCGTTCTTCATTATTCTCTCCGTTGGGAGAATAATGAAGAACGTTAATTCACGAGATTGATGATGTTGTTCCTTTTATACCTGCAAGTAATCTCGCGTACTTGTGTACGTCGTAATAAAAGTGATACATCTGTCGAGTCGTTTCTATCTTCTACCATCGTTCTCCCAAAGTCTTATCGAAGTACGTTTTATTTGCATGAACACGAAAGTATACGTATGGTCCGGTATCCATAAAGATTTTATCACGGCGTTTTATTTTATCATCGGTAACTGGACACTGCAGTGTCGAAACTGTTGATACAGTTTACGATTGCGTTTTAAGTCCGATAAGCACATCCAGTTTGTAAAACTGAAAGTTATTGTATTATATAATTGTATTAAATGATTGACAAAAATATTATGAGGCATCAAGATATAATTCGATCGAGAAATAGCGTTTCCTATTACTTCACGCTCAAATCTTGAGTATTTACACTAAAGATGGCGTGTTTATAGTTGAACATTGAGTGTGTACACCCAATGATTGAGTGTTCATACTAAAGTTTGGATTTGAATATTTAAATACTGAATATTTAAAAGTTCTTAAGAACTTAAGAACTTACGTTAAGGATTTCTTTGTGCGTTGATTTAAGTTAAATTTTAAGTACAACTTACGTTCGTATGGAGTACTTAACGTAACGTAACGCGTTATGGAAGAGTTTGTGCGGTGGCCCTTACGTTTTATTTTTCGCATTAGAGCAAGTGAGAGGTGTCGCCAACATTGACGCGATTTTCAGCGCCCTCAAATATCAAAAATTCGGGAAATTTAAATGTCATGAGGTTATATCAATTGTAGAAAGAATATTTTTGGTTATAATAGAAATTAAAATTGTAAAATATATTCTCTTAGAAATATTTATTAGATAAAATATTAAAATATAACATTTTAAACAAAATTTTAAATAAAATATTAAAATAAGACATAAAAAAACATATTTTATAACATCTATATTTATATATATTGTAAACCGTGTCTTTCTTTTTCCGAGTTTGAATCGAAAATCAGGAATTCGTGAGGTGATCGGGAAATCGAGAAATAACTAGCCGTGATTAAAACTAGGTAAGTATATTTCTGATACGTTATTTTTCAGGTACGTTACACAAAAGTGACTAGAGCGGAGGTCAGGTCCACGAGACTTCCCGAACGAGAGTGAGAGCGTTCTCCCTCGCCTCGGAGTCAGCGACGTGCTCCGATCTCACTCGAACGTCACATCCGGCTGTCAGCGCACGTCCAGTACCCGCACACCATCTGCTTCCAGCACGCGCGTCAACCTCGCGTGACCAACCTGCGCTCCTAGTGTCGCGAGATTTGGGTATATTTTTATCCGCGTCTTACAATATGTTACTTGCCGGAAAAAATAACTGTTTTTGTTAATGTATGCCTCACGAATGTTTTGTACTCATTTAGTGTACTTTGTTTGCCAAAATAACATAATTTAACTTTAAAAAAAGTGCTTAATATTAACTTAATTATCAAATATTTATGATTTTCCATGAGATCCATATCTTTAACATGAGACTCGAAATTAATAAATATCTTTGGCATATTGATATATCTTAAAGAAAGTATAATCATTTTTTGCATTATATTTTTAAGTTTTAATTTATTTTGTAACCTAAATAAATTAAATATCTTTTCCGCAGTTGTAATAATTGTTAACGTATCGACTCTCGGGTACCGCAAAAAGCCAAAACTTTTTCTTTTTATAAATAAGGACGGTACTTCTTCACATTCATTTAATAATTGACTACAAGTATTGCATTTAATTTTTTGTAAAATTTGGTGTTTTTGATTTTCTTGCTTTTTGTATTTAGAAGATGTGCAATCCTCAACAAAGCAATATACAACCATTTTTTATCACAGAATTATACTTTAATAATCTAAGCACTGACAACTTGAGATAACACGAGCATGGCAGCGCAGTTTAGTTCGCCGTTTTCCCGTTGGTATTTTATAGCGCTGTTCAATGTTGGCGACAGCCTAACGCTAGCAGTCCATACTTATATTCGTCATGTTAAGCGATGGGTGCCGCCACGGTGCGGAGGCAAACGGTAACTAAAAGTAGGTCCAAGATATAGGCCGGTATTCATAGTCGGATCTTATATTTAAGATCATCTTAAGTACTGTCTTAAGATGCCATCAACCAATCACAGAGCGTATTAGCATCTTAAGACATTGCTTGAGACGATCTTGAAATAAGATTTGACTATGAATACCGGCCATACTGTTTGAATGCTTCGTAAGAGACTTAAGAGAAAATGACTTTTTTGGTAAATTTAACCGATTTATTAAACTACGCAGGTGAGGGCAGTCGCAAATATATTGAAGGGGGAAATGTTGTGAATGCACATCACTTGATAACGTGATGACAGTGGCATCACAGGTGATGATGAAGAGAAAACGAGTTTAATATTTTTATGTCTGAAGTCAAGCAATTTATACAGTAATCTACATGAAATTAATGTATAAATTATAAAAAATATTAATGAAAAAATTATTAAATGTTCATGTTTGTGTAAAGCCGAGTCTGGACAATGCAAGCACTGCATAGCAGCTCTTATATATTTAATTAGGTAAAAGTTATATATAAATATATTAAAAGTATTATTATACTTCTAATTATTTAATTTTAATGTAACAAATATTTTTCACTTAATTTACAGGACAGAAATGATGTGATATAGAAAGATCTACATGCACTGATATTAAACAGAAATGAGGCAAATTAAAAAACACTGTCAGAACAATGTATGAAGCGGTACCAATTAAAAAATTTTGTCATGGATTACAAAAAGAATGTAATTACATGGGTACCCAAAATTAGTCCATGTATGTTAGATGAACTTGTGCAATGTATATGAAAAGGTAATTAATTAGTTTATTGTATAAATAATAAATATACATTCTTCACATAATGTACACAATCAAGAATTTTTGCAGATAAGAAAAACAGTATACTTATAAATTAAAAGAAGGCTACAATAAATCAGAAAAGGTCTGCACTTAATACTGCTCCAAAGAAAAATATATTTATTACCGCAGAAGAATGCAAATTTATCTTTAGTCAGACAATTTGTTCACCAATAGAAAATGATTCGCTTTTATATAATGTGATTACAAATTAACTAACTTCGAGTACCTTGTAATTACATTCTTTTTGTAATCCATGACAAAATTTTTTAATTGGTACCGCTTCATAAATTGTTCTGACAGTATTTTTTAATTTGCCCCGTTTCTGTTTAATATCAGTGCATGTAGATCTTTCTATATCACACTTTTCTATCCTGTAAATTAAGTGAAAAATATTTGTTACATTAAAATTAATTAATTAGAAGTATAATAATACTTTTAATATATTTATATATAACTTTTACCTAATTAAATATATAAGAGCTGCTATGCAGTACTTGCATTGTCCAGACCTGGCTTTGCACGAACATGAACATTTAATAATTTTTTAATCAATATTTTTTATAATTAATATTATTTTTTATAATTGACATTAATTTCATGTGGATTACTGTATGTACGTATAAATCGCTTGACTTCAGACATAAAAATATTAAACTTGTTTTTTCTTCATCATCACCTGTGATGCCATTGTACATCAAGTGATGTGCATTCACAACATTTTCCCCTTCAATATATTTGCGACTGCCCTCACCTGCGTAGTTAAATAAATCGGTTAAATTGATCAAAAAAGTCATTTTCTCTTAAGTTTTTTACGAAGCATTCAAACAGCATATCTTGGACCTATTTTTAGTTACCGTTTGCCTCCGCACCGTGGCGGCACCCATCGCTTAACATGACGAATAGTCAAAGGTGCACTCTCAAACATTGAATTAGAAAATATTAAATAAAAACAAAAACAAAAAAAGCAAGTTCAATCGAGATTAAAATTAATCTGCATTGGTAGAAATGGACATAAAACGAATATCTAAAATAAACATTCAACTAGAGTCCCAGGTAGTAAGCTCACGTCATTTTGACGTCCCAAAATGGTCATTTACTGACTATTCTTGACGTCACGAAATGACGCCCTTATGACGTTAAAATGACGGTCGAATGTCACAAATTCCTGACGTCATGAAATATACCGTATTTTGACCTCATAGAATGACGTGAACAATATGTTGTCAAAAAGATCTCTAAAAGATATCCTGTTTCTGAAAATGATAACATAAAGAGACTTATAAAAGATAACATATAATGTCAGAATGTTAACCAATGCGTCGTTTTTTGAGAACAGAAAGATATCATGAAACTAATATCTAAAAGATTTCTTAAATTGGATATCTTTAAAATGCAACTAGAGATTAAAAAATAAAATAAAAATTTCATTTTTTTTTTTATTATTCTTATCAACAGTACGTACTAAATTTGGGACAAATTTTTATTAATTAATTAAATTTAAATTATATTATTTTATTTTATTCTTACTTGCCGCTGGTAGGTTTTGAATCCGGGACCTTAGGATTACAAACCTTGTACTCTATCTGCTACGCCAGTTTGAATCATCGATATGGGTACTTGTTATTGTCTTATACATATACCTATATGTTATAAACTGTCGCAATTATATTATTTTTTATAAAAGCAATTAAATTTTGCAAAACATATTAAAAATAAATAGCATTAACTTATTTACTTATTAATTTCATTGTTAAATTTAACTTTTTCTATAACCTTTATAATTTGATGGAAATTGCAATCTATTTAGCACTAAGACCCGGTTCCACAACTCACGGTTAACTGCTAACGGGAGATTAATCGACTACCTATCTTTCTCTGTATTATTATCTAAGGAGAGACAGAAAATCTATTAACCTCCCGTTAGCAGTTAACCGTGAGTTGTGGAACCGGGCCTAAGACTTTGAAACGTTCAAATGGTTAATTTGACCATTTTGAAATTATTTCTAAGATATCTAAATGTTTTCTTAAAAAAGTTCTTTTAAAGTTGAATATAATATGCTTATATAATATGCTTATGCTTTACGCCTTAAATTTCATTGTATAGACACCGCTTTAGACCGTGTCTAAAATACGTTTTAATGACGTCTTTATGTCCCGATTTTGGATGTCTGGGAAAATAATCGTCAGATCATGACTGAAATATGACTTCGAAATGATGTCATCATGATGTCAATTTTAAGTCATGTAAAAAAATGGTCATTTTGACGACATATGACCAGATATGACCATTTTGGGACGTCAAAATGACGTGGGCTTGCTATCTGGGGTGTTCAGCTGGCTTTGAGTATTAATTTAAGTATTACTTTCAACTTGGATGTTTGTCATCTAATTGAGTGTTAATTTCAGTGTTATTCTTAAATTTAGGATTAACATTGAAATTAACACTCAATTAGATGGCGAACATTCAAGTTGAAAGTAATAACACTCTAATTAAAAGTAAATTAAAGAGCGAACACTCAAGTTGAGTGTTTACACTGAATTGAGTGTTTATCCCTTGTCCCAAATTATACTCAACTTGAGTATTTTTTTAAGTGTTATTTTTAGAGTTTTTTTCCGTAAGAGATATACTAACAAAATAACTTTTTGTCTATGAAATATCGTGTTTCTGGCTTTTGAACCAGTTTTTTCTTTTCAAAAACGTGCTAATGTTATCAATTGATTGTAGCAATTTCTGCGTAAACGCTCGCGTCTAACTTGCACCACTTTGCCTATTTTTTATATTTGACCCATAATACAACCATTTCTTTTAATAATTCAGAAACTAAGCTTTAGACAAAATTTTGGAAAAGTAAAAATTGTCTCAAAAATGAAGAATACGACACTTTAAAGACAAAGATTGTTTTGAATTACTCTGCATATACAAAATATATATGCATGCATATATATAGAGGAGAAGATGCATGGTAATACGGCCACCCATTTACATTTTATACAATAATTTTATCAATAATTATAATAATATTTTAAATTGAAACTTATCAGTTATTAAAGTGTTATCTCATTAGATTTTATATGTAATCATTAGATTTTAAATTAAATTATAAAATATTTACTGTATTTTATATTATTCATAAAAACGTAACAAAACTGCATAATGGGTCAAAAAGAAAAAATGATAATATGACCACCACAAAAATAAATGTAAAAAATTGGTTTTGTTTGAAAAAGTCATAATATTTTGTTACAAAATTATATACATTGGCGCATAAGAAATCGAGATAAAAATTTTGACCAAATTTTTAAGCAATCTTCAAAGTGATGCAACTTTGCAAAAAAATCATGCAAATTACATAAACTTTTTTTTAAATTGAAGAGCAAAGACTCTACTTTAAGAATCCTTAAGCGAAAGTTTAATTTGTTAAGTGTGACCCTTTTGTATCGCATGAAAACTAAACATGTTTTTTTTTTGTTGAAAAAAGTAAAAGTTTGTTATCATTTTTCGCAAGTTTCTCGTTAAAATCTTACTAATATTGATCCAGATATTTAAAGTTTATTCCTTTCTGAGCAATTTAAAAAAAAGAACATAATTTTTATTTCGTGTTTTTTGCTCTAGTGTATTTATGTAAAACAAATTGTTAAAGGGATGCTAAACTGTTCGTCAAACCTGAAGGAAGTCGATAATGTAAAGTCATTTGTGCACGTTATTAACAAAATTTTGTATGTATTTTTTTTATAAATTTAGAAACCCTTTTCCAAAATTAAAGTTTATGTATTAATATCAGCTTATGAATTGAATTTCATACCAAGAATTTAAAAAAATTTTTTCAGATTGCTCTTTTGAGACACGAAATGTTTACCAATGTGTATCTTTTTTATTAAGACGCATACGCTCAATCTGAAAGCATAGTATTGTTCCTTAATGTTCACTCGTGTGCGGATCTGACTTGATTTATACGTACAAGGTGCACAACTTTTATATTAAGCACATTTTGTTACGAGCCCACGCCAGACGCCGACAATTAAACAATTTTTTTTAATTTTTTGTATAAAATTGTTATGTCTGCACACTGTTATCGTCTATACTTTAATTGTGGAGGATTTTTAATTCTGTAAATGCAATAAAAAGTTGGACATTGGAACAAATTGTACAATTCTGTCGGTAAAACAGACGACTTTAGAATCCCCTCAAATGTTAAAAATAATGAGTAAATTTTCTTTCTTTATAATTATACATATACGCATACACATATATACACGCGCAAACTATTTTTCAATATATTTCTAAAATATATTTTAATTATATATTTAATATATTATATTACTTTTTAACACTCTTTCTATACACAGTGCGTCTTAGTGGCAGCCAAAAATACACCTTTATTCTGTATTGAATATTAGTGTCTTTTTTTATATCATAGTAATTATTTTTGTATTAATCCAAAAAAAATTTGTATTATTCCAAAAAATTATAAAAAAATTATTACATTTGTTTTTACAAAATTTTTAGAGTATTTATGAATGTTTATGATAAATTCTTATGCGATCTGGGACAATACAATAATTCTACGTTAATTAAACTTGCGACATCAATGTTTGTCTACGTTAAAAATAATTGTCTTAAGATTGTCAAGTTCAAAATAAGTTTTATTCATTTTTTCTTCTCTTTTTTGTGCATATATACAATATCCTTTACATTTGTAATATCTGGTAGACTGGTAACTTTTATTGAAATACATATTTATGGCTCACTCTTAAAAATAAATACAATTCTTTACAATTTTTAATTTGAAAATATTCAAAATAACTATTAATACGAAAATTAATTCGAGAAACACTTACGATGCTTATCGCAACTGCAACAATTAACGTTATCTAACTTAGTTTATTTATAAAACTAATTATAATTTATAATTGAATAATAAACTATTCACAATCACATATCTCGTTATACGTGAATGATGTTGACTGCTCATACGTATCTTCACAAAGTTAAAAACAAAAAAAAAGAAAAAGGTACAACGAAAGTTCAGTGTGATGCATATATGCTGCTTTTGTGAACAAAGCGTCGGCGGCTTCGTTCAGTAGAGCATGACGTTCACGAGACTCCTAAAATTATCTTTATTGAATATTGCGTCCCTTATATCGTGATTAAGACACGTATAAGTGCAATTGAAACAACTTGCTATTGCGATAGCGCTTTGCATTGTTTGCAGTTCTCCATTCGTTCGTTGAATTCTTCTATCTGCAATGTCATCTCGAAGAATTTGTATTTGTCGTGGATATTCCGCGTGGCAGTACGCAAAATGTTTTGAGGGCTCGTTCCAGGTTCTATAAATAAAAATAACGTATGTTTTACGAGAAATAAATATTGCACTAATATTTTTGGTGAAAAAATGTGAAAAATTCACTAAATTAAACTAAAACTTTTCTAAAATTGCTTCATATTTGAAACACTTTTTTGCAAAATTTCGAAAAAATTTCAGCACAATTTTAATATAAGTTTAATAAAATTTGATCAAACTTAAAACAAAATTATATTTTTTACGAATATTTTTATCAGAATTGATTAAAATTTATTAATAATGTTCAATAAACGAAATTTTTTTCTTGTTAAAATAATTTATTATACATTTTATAATTCAATTTTGAAGGCTTGAGATATTCATTTATGGAATAAATCCTTTTATTTCAAAACATATGCTTGTCAAAACAAAAGAAAAATACTGCTCTTTATTCACATAGTTTTTTACTTACAAGAAATATCTCATGTCAACAAAATTTGCTGCAATATCACTTTTAGTAAAAATTTAACAAAATTTTTCCACTAGAGTATCCATAATTATTAATAAGAGTGATATGTATCATTTTATACATGATGGAATAAGGAGTCAAAAAACGAATAATGAGATACAAAAATTTATAAAATTTCTAATCGAGAAATATGAAGATTCAGGATAATAAAGGATCTATTATGAGTGAGTGAGTGAGAGAGAGAGAGAGAGAGAGAGAGAGAGAGAGAGAGAGAGAGAGAATTAAAAAATCTAAAAATACGAACTCTTAGCATATTTTATGACACAGCAGATGTTATTTCACAAGACTTTAACCCAGTTGCGTAACTAAAATGCATAAATAAGAAGCATACGTGTCGAAATTGTATTTTGGGTGTACATACTTATAGCTAGATGCGCCGATAGAGCGGTCTTGTCAAGTGAGAGTGCCCAAATTCTAAGATTGTGAACCTTCACGACTCCATCTATTTGCATAAAGGTGTTTTCAACTTGGGAATACTCGAAACCCTTCGGAATTCCTTCCATTAGGACATTAACTACATCTTTAATAATCGCCACCGTAGTGAGGATAACTAATATGGAGAAGAGAAATGTACATATTGGATCCACTATATTCCAACTTGGCTGAAATAAATAAATCGATCACTGAATCGTGCTCTGAAATTTTGTTATCGATAGATAAGCTTGTTTGCTTATTGAATTATGAAAATGTCACAAAATTCCTCGATATAAAGACGTGACGTGACTTGATTTTGATATCAAAGATAAATATACGTAAGAACGTAAGAACGATAAATTTCCAAAACTTAATCCGGTCTACAAGATATAAAATAATATGTAATAATAATATGTAAAAATGTATTTTGGTAATTTAGACAGCATATAATACTTATAAAAGGTTTATAAAATATTTATAAAAATATTGCATAAATATTTTTTGACCTGATATAAAATAACTTATATAAAATATTTTGACTTATATAAAATATTAATATATATATTTTTTTAATAAATAAGTAATAAATATTTATGAATATTTATCATAAATTTTATGTGCTGTCTAAAGATATTGACAAAAGCTTGAAGATACCTTAAAATAAATGACTAAAGCGGCGATGAATACTCCTATGCTCTGAATAAAATCACCCAAAACATGGATAAAGGCAGCGCGTACATTAATATTCCTTTTCGAATTTTCTTTTTTGAGATCATCATCAAGCCCATTTTCTGCATTATCGTCGTGGTTACTGTGACTGTGTCCACCGTGACTATGGCCATGCTGATGCAATGATAGGCCCATTCTGCAATACCGAATTATATAGTATTTCTGTATATATCTCTTTAAAACAATCAAAGATGCAAGTCTAATTGCGGAAATTTGGCTGCAATTGATTTATATCGACAATTATATTTGTAATTGTTTAACTGATTTGTATTTTAAATTTAAATAAGATTTAAATCAGGCCATTCATATAATTATTAATTATAATTTTTTTTCATTAACAGTCGCGAATTGTAATTGTAACATAATTAATATCATTATTACTCGTGATTACATCATTATATAATACGCTTAATTAAGATTACGTTATATATATATATTACAATTTCTATTGTTATAAAAACTTTGGTATCATGTTATCGCAGCTGCATCGCGCATGAGATTAAATAAATTGTTGTTAATGATATCACTAACACTAGATTTACCGCAACACCAACTGCAGACGTGATCAGCATCACCATAGCGTCCAACTCAAAGTCTTTGTGGACAATTCTTTCTACCGCGAGGTAGAATAAGATGCCTGTGACTACCCATATTAATAAAACTGAAGTCAATGCTCCGATAACCTAAATCAGTATACAGGAAAGTTCCAATTATCCATTTTCACGCGTAAAATATTTCTGGTTTTTTAAATAAAATATTGCGTTGTAATTGTATGTAAAATGTATATTAATTTTTGTGCTATTAAATAAATATTTTATGATTTTTACCTTCGTACATAAAAAATGAATACATATTTTAATAATAATTATTAATTTTAATAATAATAATAGTATAAAATATTTAATATTGCAATATTTATGTTTTAAAAAATAAATAATAAATATTTATAAATACTTTATATAAATAGTAAATATCGTGTGTGATATATATATATATATATATGTATATATTATACCATAAATAATTCTAAATTAATTTAACCCTCCGTCTATACACTTATTTTCACCAACACAGTCTGTACACCGATCCCTTTTTGTCCTGTCCCTTTTTTAAAATGTTAAATACATGCAAAAAATCTGAAAAAATTCCTAATTACTCTTAAGTGACTACATTTCAAACTTTAATAATTACTTTGGTCATTTATTAAAAGGGAGCCAAGCTTCGTCTGTTACCAATCTTGTGGTTATACAAGTGAACAATTTCGATTGTTCTCTTTTGGGGTCAGTGTACAGATGGAGGATTAAAACCATTTTTAATTATATTCGCGTAAAATGTAATTTTACATTATACTCTGTTATCACTAATTTTTACATTGTTACTATCGTTAACTTCTAAATTATATTTATTTGTCGATAAGATCTAAGGTTTAGCTAATTTAATCTATTTTAATCTATTTTGCTTTAATATATTCATATCGAAGAAAAGGAGAAAAAAATACTCACTTCCGCTCGGTACCAACCAAACGGCATTTTTCTAGTAGCTGGTCTGCTAGCGACCCAGATAGAAAAGAGAGATATCATAAAAGACGCGAAGTCAGTCAACAAATGCGCGGCATCAGTCGCTATCGCTAAGCTGTTCGATAATACACCGCCTAAAGAGAAGAAAAATAAAAAGAAATTTACGTGTACGCGATCTGCTTTTGTAAACAACTTCTACAATGTATTCTCTGTATCTCGTTTTCACGGATAACGTATTTTGTTGTATTACCGACGATTTCTGCTATCATAAAAATGACGCAGAGTGCACTGGCAATCCACAACTTTTTCCGAGCTTTCTTGTCGATCTCCTCATTCCTTTCCCTGTGACAATGATCTTCCAGAGGCACTAAAATTAATCATTAAAAAATACAGTGTAAACGATGTTTACTTAAAAGAAAATTATTTGAAAAATTCAATTGTCAAATGTCAATAAAAGTTATATGATTAATGCAAAAATTAGATGTGCGATATAATATGTTCAGAATTAAAACACAATTTATTCACCTCTTTTAATATCTTCGACTAATTTAAAATGTGCCGCTAAAAAATTATCTAGACTTTTTTTTATAGTCTATTTTTCAATTTTCTAATAATTTTTATTTTATTTTCTTAAATACGTCATTTTATATATATATATATATATATATATAATGACAAGTCTTAAATATATATATATGACAATATTATAATGACAATATTTAAATATATATATATATATATATATATATATATATATATATATATATATATATATTTCTTTTAAGAGAAACGTACTTGTCGGACTTTGTTGATATTCCGCGGTTGCATTTTCATCGCCAGAACTTTTCACTACTGTACAACAACCTGATAATTTTCCATGAACACAGAAGATGACCTTCCGTGGTGACATCTCATTTTCCTCATCTTCGTTATTATTTGGGGGGATGCTCGTCCCATAGCCATAAATCGCCTTTTCCTTGAACCTGCAATTATAAATCCATTATAAATCCATTTTTATTTCATATGCAGAGTTGAACATTATTGAAATAACGAAGCATTTTTACAGAAAAAGTTTTACTTTATTATGGATGTCTTGTTTTAACAAAGCCAATTTTGAAGCAAAATAAATGGTCTCGATTACTGTTAATAATTTATATAACTATAAATATAATTGCAATTTTTACAGTCATTATTTACTATTTAGATTTGTAAATTATAAATAATAATTGCTTATATATATTATAAGCATTATATTTATTGAACTCTTTCTGTATTGTTCACGATCGTAAATGGCGCATAGCATACTTTCTTATGTTATGCAATGGATGAAAGTAGTTACGTATTAGTAAAATAATGCGTGCGGCTTGTTGTAGATGATTCAAAACATGGAAAAAAGATATCTCTGTAGAATATTCTTATACAGCAATAAAGATTTATAGAATATAAATAGAAATTATCGCGTATATGTGAAATATATCTTTATTTCTTAAAATATCATAATGAGTAATATTTCATATTTTATTTTATATTTTATATTTTTATTTTGTATAATATTGTTCTATTGTGTGTTATTTTAAATGTTATGCAACCAATTCTACTTTACACCAATTGTTCAATATGCATATCAATTAGTTACAAATGAAATAATCGGTGCAACTAATTAAGCTATTATTATTATTATTATTATTATTAAATAATGCTAATCTTTTCGGTTTTATAAATTTTGACACAATACTTTGACCATACACTTCTATTCTGTGTACTCTATGAAGCCAGCATCATTAATAACACGAAAAATAATTATGCTTATGCCAAAGTTTATTTACAAAATACAAGTGTATGATTAAAGTATTGTATCAAAATTGATAAAACCGAAAAGATTAGCATAATTCAATAATAATAATAATAATGTATTAATTAGTTGCACCAATTATTTCATTTACAACTAATTGATATGCATATTGAACAATTGGTATATAGTAGAATTGGTGTTGCATAACATTTAAAATAACACAATAGAACGATATTATACAAAATAAAAATATTAAATATTAAACATTAAATAAAATATAAGACAAAATATTAATATAGTTAAATCCACAGTTGCAAAAAGGCTTAATTTTTAATATAGCAAAATTTTAACTATTCTGCTTAATTAATATTTTTTGAGATTTTTAATTATAAAGATTTTAATTATAAAGATATTAAAATTTTAATTTTTTAGCTTAATTAATTTTTTCAAAGATATTTATATCTACTGAATAACCAACCGCGCAAGATTTAAATTTAATTGATACACTCAAATTTTTCCCTTTCCTACAATAATGAGTCTGCCACAAATTAAAAATAAACTTGCAAAGATTAACAAAAACCCCTACGCAAGGTAAGAATTTCATTGAAAACACGCTTAATCTTTTACCTTTCTACAATGTAATGAGTCTACCAGATACTAAAAATAAACTTATAAATATTAGCAAAGACCTTAAGATAAGAAGTTAAAACATAATTTTTTCATACGATTTATTATTCAAGTCACACATAATTAAAACTGATATTACATGTCACCTCCTTGTATTACCTATTTAGATAATGATAATATAAAGAAATATAAAAAAATAATTTTTTTTACTTTTTATTCTTTTATAATAATAATATTCTTTTATAATGATACTCTGTCAACAATCTACGTATAATTTAATAATATACTAATAATATGAAACTAATCCGCAAAATAATTCGTGATTCTAATTATTTTTTATAGAAAACGTTAATTAAGCCAAATAAACAAAATTTTGATGTCGTGAAAACTAAATATTAAAGTATGCACAACTCTACATTTACGAACTCAACTATATTTAGTTAATATTACGTGTTTGTAAAATTAGATAAAAATTGACTTGAGTAGTACAAAGTCAAGTCTAAATCTTTATAAAATATCTTTGAAATGTCACAATATCCTAATCTCCTAATAAGATATCTGTCTAGAACGAGATTCCATAAATTTTTTATTGTGTGGAAATTATCTAGTTCTTTGTCAATTATTTCTTTCACCGTGTCAATTTTATTTCACATTTCGAGTATGTCAAATATTTAATTTTAGCAGCTTTTTATTTATCGATCAATAAATGACGCTTGCTTCCCCCTTCTTCTTTTAGCTTTTGATAAGATCTGTATGAAGATAATTGTGCCTCAATTGACGTGATGATAAGTGGGTACATTTATTTACGAAACAAAAACTTAGCGTAAAGTAGCCCCCTTCCCCCGATAAAACAATATTTATTAAATTATATAACAAAATCTTACATAAAAATTATAACATGCAATTACGTAGATATATTTAAAAGAAGTACTAACCTTTTATAAAATATTGATAACTGTTTACACAATTAATTTCGAAATAGTATTTCGATAAAGCTAATAATACGGCAAATCATCTTAGTGACACATTTTTATAATTAAATTTAGAAAAAAATTTATCAATAATTAAAAAATATATTTTGCATAAATATATTTGGAAAAATGCATATTCCTAAATATTATGATAATGTAGAAATATCGCGACAAATATAAAACCATTACACATTCAACATAGCAATAATTTAAATAAATATTAAAATAATTTTCTAAATAATTCTAAAATATTTATAACTCAAATATATATTTGTCTAATTTTTGACAAATGTTATGTAGAAATATTATTTTGATAAAATTGCTGTATCATGGCGTATTATCTTAGCGCAATTATTGCGAAACTTTCGTCGTTTCATGATATCATTATTATACAATATTTGTACAATTTCTCTATCAAGGCATTGTAATAGAAATAAGATTTAAACTTTTAATAGAATTTATTTTCTGATAAGAGTTTTATAAGAATTTATCGAAAATCTATAATTATTAATTTAACTCATTCAATAGAGACTTATTAAATTTACTTCCATATTTTTTTGTCAAATTAAATGTATTTATATTTTAATATAATACTTAAAAAATATTGTTTAATAACAATTGATATTTCTTACAAGAGCAGATATGTATCTCGCGGATACCTTTTAGAAAATTCGGTATTAAAATGTAGAGTTTGAAGTCGTAAGAGTAATATGTAACATTCGGATGCCAACAAATCATAGAATTACGAGATTTTAAAGTTTGGAATGATTTTATGTATGAGAAATATCACAGCGAATAATTAAAGCTTTATGTTATACAATCAGTCTAGTTGTAATGTATAAGTGCTAATTCTCTCTAAAATTCACAGTTTTTATTAAATAGTACATATTGAAGAAATAATTTAATGTGTTCTGATTTTTTTGAAGTAGAGAGAAAAGTCAATACTGACATAAGCTTTTTAAAATGATGCACCTTTATTTCTAAGAAATTAATTGCATCATATTAATATTGTAAAAATATATAATTAATATTAATAAAAACATAATCTGCATAAATAATTAAAGAAATAAAAATAGTTTGTATATTCATGGCTTTTATTATATAAAATTTACTAAAAACAAATCTAACCTTTGTATACGACATGTATAAGATAATATTTATAATAATCCACAAAAAGTTTTACATCAAAGTGAAAACTTCTTAGAAATGTTATATACATTACTTATAAATATTTTGTATTTTTTACAAGTAACTCATATTAAAGGAAATGAAAAAATATATAGTCCATCATGCATTTTACTCAATTTCTTACACATTCAATTTTGATTTTATTGTAAAAACATTAATTATTACAAAATATTAAACAGTATTATAAAAACTGCTATACCACCTGATAAAAGAGACTTTCTAATTTACATTTGTGTTTTTAAAGTTTTATTTTTAGCTTATGTTTAAAAAATATTATCCAAGAACAAAATGCTAATATTGATAATCTTTATCTAATTAATTTTTTATTTTTAAATAAATTAAAAAAAAAATGTTTTATCAGAATCGTAAAACCAATTAAAAATATAAAAAAGATAAATATTTAAAAAAAGAAATATTATCAGTTGGTCTCGAATAATAAAGAAAAAAATCTTGTAACTCTTTAATCATTAATACGTGATATATATTATTTTTATGACATCAAATTCTTATAATATCTATAGTATCTATAGTATCAAACTTTTCAAAATTCTTAAGATACATATCTAGATCTCGCCTTATTAGATATATTTTTAGAAATATTTATTATCAAGAATTATATATATTATTAAGAATATTCGCATTCTTAATATTATTAAAAGTACAAATCTTAACATAATTAAGAATAATCAATATTTCTAAGTAAAGAAAGAAAAATCTTGTGAGAAAAGAGAATGTAGAATAATGAAGAGATATCACAGTAAGGACATAAATGTATTTTTACTACTTTTCTAATTACATAAGTAATTTCGTAATAAACCTGACGGAAACGTTTGTATGTATAATATATTGCTGACATTATTACACGCTTTAACAACTGCAATACATTACATACGCGAATATATGACCAGTTCTTATCGCCTTCCGTAGAACGCTATTATCTATCAGTTAGATATCAATGATGCCGTGCGCAAATGCGCATTCATCACACGCCTTCCCCCATCACTGGTTGTGATTCAATAACGATGACAATGATGCCGTGTGCAAAGTCACACGATCGAACAATATCGATGAAAATCAAGGTTTGCGATATCACGTGCGATGTTACGTTCAAAAATGTGCGAGAAAACTTGATAAAGCCGCATCTAGATTTTTCCGGAATATCTTCATATCATAAGTTAAATGTATACAGTATATATCTAATGATATATGTATACATCTGTATATAATA
This sequence comes from Monomorium pharaonis, assembly GCF_013373865.1. Lineage (NCBI taxonomy): Eukaryota > Metazoa > Arthropoda > Insecta > Hymenoptera > Formicidae > Monomorium > Monomorium pharaonis. The sequence goes on along the minus strand of NC_050472.1, from coordinate 10,240,789 downwards.
ATAATAATAACAACAATAATAATAATATGCCGGGTTAGTTATCAAGTTAATACTTTTTTAAACTAAATTAAGTCAAAGTTAGTTAATAACCTATACTTAATTACATTTTTCTGTTTGTAAAGAAGAAAAAAATAATTTAGTTATGTTAAAAATTGCATTAAAATGAACTTACGTGTATTAAATTAAAAGTTATTTTTTTAAACATTTAAATGAAATTAAAAATTCCATAATTTTTGAAATTTAGATTACACTAAACAACAATTACAATCAAATAAATTTAATATTTTATTCGTAAATTAAATATGTATAAAATAACAAAGAAATATTAAACAAAAAATGCAAGTCAGGCTCTAAAATAATAAATCAATAAAATTAAAAAATTGCCAATATGAACCGCCGCAGTTAACAATTAATGCGTGAGGTTAAAGATAACACAATAGACAATGATGCGTGCTTAGAGAGAGATTTACAAGATCGTTACTAGAATATTATAATAATACAATGGCGCAATGACAAACATTTCAATCCTTGATGCAAACGCTCCTCGGTGCAGAAATTAAAAAGAGAAAAGTGTAAAAGAAATAATCCTATGTCTCTTTCAACGACAGGTGTCGAACAAGCCAAACTTTTGAACTTGTATGTTTATATAAATCATTTAAATTTTAATAAAGGACTTTTATCTAATCAATACAAACTCTATAATGTTTGATCGCCCATTAAACTATTCAGCTTATAATTTCCATCGTATTGAGAATTATACTTATGTATAAATATATACTTTGTATCACGCGTAGCCTTAATCTCTTCGAGGGTCGCGTGGAAGGCTGACCCTCGAAAATTCGTCCTTCAACTGGAAGAACGAGCGGCACCAACTATTCACGGAGTAGATTCGCGACGGTTTTTGTTGTTGAATCAAGGTGCTCGCCGATGGTGACTTGTGAATTTTTGCCGATACCGAGGACGAGACGTGAGGACAACGAAAGAATTCGTGTCGATACGTATGTCGAATATACTTCCTTTCGTTCATGATACACGCCGCACAGTGTTTATCTTTTCTCCTCCTACGTCCGCCAGTCAATGAGGAAATGACAAATGACCTCACAACTCTATGAAAACTCCCTGTTACTATCATTCAAACGACTAATGGATATTTCAAACATTGTTAGATTTAAGAACAGAAAAATAGGCATTATTACACGAAGGGGTTTCTCGTTATTTTATTACCGGAATACTCCTTATTAACCATATGGCAATTATTTGCGTTGGATTATATGTATTTCGAATCGATTGAATGGCTTGCAGATTGTCGTCACGTATTCTTAAATAATCAGTTGCACCGGCGGATTAATAACCGACGACGGTTGATTCGTTGTTTCGCCGTCATGCTATCGGACACCATGTCAGTGTTTCGTATTAATTATACTGTGGTAATACGAGAACAACAGTCTCGCCTGGTTGAGAGAGAGAAAGAGAGAGAAAGAGAGAGAGTCACTTCCATGGGCGTCGACAAGATGTTTCATACGACAAATATATCGCTGATACGATAGAAAATCTTTATGGACTTATCAATTTCTTTTAAAAAAAAGTAATGTTCTAATCATCTACTAATATCTAAAAAAAATCTAAAAACAAGTTGGATAACGAGAATTTGACGAAAATAAGATTATTAGCTGAATCCTGAACGAGTAAATGAAATAAGTAATTAAAAAAATATACTCTCTAAAATACAATTAGTGAAATCTCGACAAAATCAGTGAAAATATAACTTTCAGAGTTGTACTTATAATCATTCACTGATTGTGAATCAGTGAAATAAATACTCTAATCTTTCGGTGATAACACACTAATTCTGAAGTGAAAATCACTGAAAGACCGAAGTATGCCGCTGCAAATCAGTGAATATACGCACTGATTGCGCTTTAAAGCTTATTAATGTTAATTATTGTGTTAATAATTAAATAACAAATAATATCGTTCGGAAGAAAAAAAATTTTCTTTTAATACTTTGATTGCTCTAAAAAGAAAACTCAAACGATCGGAATCCTTACGTATCGCGGCGCCTATGATCGTTTTCAAGATCGTACGATCACGATCACACGCGCGAGTGCACCCTTCCTCCCCGCGATAAAACGTGATCGTTACACTAGCTAATGTAAAATTATCCACTCCGCAAATACCACTACTGGATACTCGTGGATTAACAGCAGGTTGGCAATGTTAAAACGGCAAAAATGACAGAAATGAGGGAAAACTCCTACATTCTACTTATGCAACGCGAAAATTGCGTGCAGCACAGTTTCAGTTAAACAATCGTGAATTAACGATTCGTTGTTCTTAACCCTTAGAAAGCATGACGGGCCAACAACTAGATAAAGAACAAGAAGGAAGAGAAAAAACTTGCGGTTTTCTAGGTACGATGCGCTAATGAGAGAGAAACCCAAGAAGTCAACCGCGATCGTCAAACAAGAGTGATTTAAATGATTGACGCTCTTTCTATAACAACGTGCGATTTAGCTGGAAAGAGATTCTTCAAAGAAGTCCCTAGAAAATTAATATACATTTGTCTCATTCTGTTATCTGGTATCTATGTATTATTCGGCTCAATTAAACCAATAATTATTTTCGTATTTACAGACCTTTAAAGAAATACATTCTCACGTGTAAAAAAGGCTGTACACATCCTTTAACGTGAACGTAAGGAAAGTACAGCTTCAATATAGATTGAAAAACATCTAAATAGAAAATAAAAAATAATTATTTCATTATTTGAATCGGATATAAATGTGTCAAACGTACCATTGATCAATCATTGAAGAGTGTCGACAGTTTTAATTTATCTTAAATTATTTAGTGGATTCACAAGTGTAACGATAAATCCATTTACGTTTTACATGAATTGTTAAAGTATGAGTAAAAAAAGAAACGTCGGCGAAGTCGGACGCAAAGTATTTCAAGGCTGCGTTTTGAAGGTCCATGGACACAACCGCAATGCTTTCAGGTCGCGCGAAGCTAAGTCCCGTTATTCCAGAGTAGTTTACTGAAAAAATATTCCGTGATGAACAAAACCGAAACGGGAATCACGCGACAGCGCGTTCCTTTTATTATCCTCGCACGCATAGTTGCTCGTGATTACATAGTTACTTGAATTTATTTCATAAATAATGCCGACGCGATTTTTATCCGAGTTTAATGATATGATCGTAAATATCCGGCAGAAAATACCAGAAAATAGTTATAAAAGTTAAGTCAAATAAAAACAACTAATTCAATAAAAGTTATCAACAAAACGCAACGGAATAATCAATCATATTACATGGAATTTTATTTTTTCTAGCACACACGATTATTTCTTTTACATTAACTAGAATATAAAGTTCTATGCGAAAGAACTCGCGCATCAAGGTAATTAAGTCGACAAACAATGTTGAGGAAAAACTTGATTTATCATTTTTACACGCGAGAGTCGTGCTGATAGTTACAACACGATGATTTAATCGGAAGAAACGTGCGTTTTTGTTAAAACTCGCGAGGCTGGTTGCACGTCCTCGTGCACGTGTGACCATTGTATTAGAGATCCTGTCGCGTGGCAAAGTGAAGGGGAATCGTGGCCTTGTTGTTTGCAAAGCCACACTGCACGTCGCACACGGCAAAATTGCCGCATAATTTCGGCAATCAGCGAGTCAGCTTGCCGACTCGTTAACACGCGGAGACGTTACCCGAAGAAAGAGAAATCGAAGGAGGGAAGCTTTCTCGTCGACGCGACGACGCGACGTGTGTCGAGTGTCAAAAGGCAGTTGATGTTTGTCGACAAAATGGTAAGAATATTTTAATAGGGAAGGTCATCAATACGGGCACATTACTTTGTTCTTGAATAATATTTCTTAAACAAAATCTAAAAGTAAAACTTTAATGTTTAAAAATAAAACATAAATGTAAGCTAAAAAATTCTTCTTCTTTTAAATATAGTATAGCAGTTTTTGTAATACTTAATGTTTTTGCAACACAATTAAAAATTACATCTAAAAAATGGACCATCAAAATTGTTATAGTAAGTAGTAATAGCAAAAGTCAAATACACGGAGAGAATTTTCTCTTAAAATTTACCCTCAAAATTTGGTAATTGTAGGATAATGTGTGACCTCGAGAAATTTTACTATACTTTCAGTAAATTTTAAAAGTATAGTAAAATTTCTCGAGGTCACACATTTTCCAACAATTATCACATTTTGAGAATAAATTTTAAGAGAAAATTAATTGATGACTCAAACCATTAAATATTTTAAAAATAAAAGCAATTTAGAGATTAGAAAACAAAAATAAATTTTAAATAATTATAAATAATTTGAAAAATAAACCATTTATTTAAAATAAAATTATGTTATGAAAAAAATAGATCATATATCTCAAATTCGTCTCAGAATACAGAAATGTATTGACTTATGTTTCACAATTTTATATTTTACCATATTAAGAGAAAAGTATAAAAGAATATAAATAAAAAGTTTTTGAAAGCTACAAACATATGTAATAATCTATTATTATCAATAATATACTCATTATTGTTTAAAGTATGCAACTTAAAAAATCATGCAAATTTTAATCTTAAAGAATTCGTCTTTAGTACTGTGGATTTAAACTATAGATTTTTAATTCTTTAATTATCTAAAATCATGTTTCCATTAATATTAATATAATGTAGTGTTTAGTTTCTGAGAAATAAGGTGTTAATTTAGGAGATATATGCCAGTATTGGTGACCTTCCATTAATATTCCACAATATTTTCGTACTATATCGGATTCTTTCAAGGCTATTCTACATTGTTGTAAGACAGTAAGAAACAATTTGTATTTATGTTAACATTTCTAGTTAAAATTTTTGTGTTGAATTTATAACATACTCCAGTGTTAATTTAATATAACCAAATAAATGATTATGTTATTTAAACATTTTATGTAAAATTAATATTTAACATTTTCAATGTTAAAATAACATAATCTATAAGGTAAAGAAACAAATAACATTAAAGTAATAGTTTTAAAACATAAATTTTAAGATAAACAAATATTTTAGCATAATATAAATATTACCGAAGAAATAGGTTTTTATAATCTGTTTCTAAATTATATTAAAGTATTGATTTTTTACATAAGATTTTTGTTACTTTGTAACATTTATCTTGTGTTAAATTAACACAATAATTTTAGTGATCTGTTTAAAATTTGCGATATTTTGTTAAATTAGCACAAAATTTTCAATGTAAACATATCCTTTTTATAAATTAAATTTTAAAAGAATTTAAAACTTAGTTCACAGGAGATTAATAATTCGGAAACTCTTGGCGTCTTAACATTTCTCCAAAAATTTATGCTTCAAATATAGACATGAAAATTGTTCAAAATATTTTATACGATATGAATTATTTTGAACGCCCCAAACAATGCACACATAATATTTATAAAAGTTTTATAAATAAAAATATTTATAATATTTATAACAATTATTTAACAATTTTATAAATATTTACTAAAATATTTCAAAAGTATTTTTGTAATCTTAGATTGAGTATAAGGATTTATCACAAATGTCAAAAGTATGTGTAAAATATGTACAAAATATATTTATTTTTTTACTTATCATAAATATTGTATATTATATAAAACTTAGTATTAGATACATTTTGTACATGTTATTTTGAAAAAAATATTTATTGTAAAATAACTCCATTTGATTTACTTAAAAAAAATTTATGCTTAAAAAACCTATAAGTAATATACTTTTCGCCAGTGTATGTATAATCTATATATGTGTAATCTATATTTTAATAATTTGAATAAAAGTTTCATAATGTTTTTCATACGTATATACATATATTAAAAGAATAAATTTTAGTAAATACATTTATCATTAAATATTATATATTGTGTAGTATGTTATCGAAATATTTGAAGATTGAAAAATGAATGACATTACTTACGGGTATGTAACTCTAACTTCCATAAAGAATTAATTTTCAATCTGTCAGCCATTATCCCATATTTTTTATATGCTAATCTAATTCAATGTAAAAAATATAATACCGTGTAATACCAGTAGCAAATGTATTTGAAAGAAAAAGAAAGGTGAAAGAAATACAGGTGTACAAAGATCAAAGATTTTCCAATGATTATCCTCATCAAGAAAAGGCACTCTTCTGATTCCATCCGACAATAGCTAGCATATTTTTACCTAATTCATCATTTCTCCTTAGAAAGTGGCTTGTCACAAATTACAAAAAATAATCAAAATATCACAGACGCATCTTTCAAAGGTGCAATTAAACTACGGATTATGCGGATCATAATTCAGGGTGATTGACAACAGCCCTTCCCAAAGTTCCCGCAATCTTCCGAAATTTTCCATTCGCTGGTTTCGCACAACTTCTCCTTCCGTTCGCGTCTCGGCCGATTCTAATACGGAGCGAGGATCAACGATTGCAACTCGAAGGAAACTCACAGCTTGATCTTCTCGTCATCCATCCCAAGGTGGATCGTTCGCGGGTCCAGCTCGCAGTCGGTCGGCCGCCGATGGCGCGACGTCACCGTCTCGGTCTCCCTGGAACGAGCGAGATTCGTCCGACGATCCTTTGTTTTGTCGAATCGCAAGCGACTGCCAAGTGCCAGAAAAAAAGAGGAAGACGAGATCGCGGGCTCGTCCGAGGCGGAGGAACGCGAGTGTAGGCGGCCGCGACGGACGGGGAAGGGAACCGCGGCGACTGGTGCGTGCAGTTGTCGTAATCAACGAAGTCGTGCGTGGATGTCGTCCTCCCGACGACCAGAGAGACGCGGATCGACTGCACCCGTCACTCGAATGAAGAATCAACCCATACGGAGACTCGCCACGCTTTTGGTGGAAGAGGGTCCGCGTTTCAGCCTGGGCCTACTCGTCCGGCAGATAAAAGATCTAACACCAGCGATGTCTCTCTCTCTCTCTCTTTCTCTCTTTCTCTCTCTTTCTCTCTCTCTCTCTCTCTCTCTCTCTCTCTTTTTCTCTCTTTTTCCTTCTTTTTTTCTTATATTTTTCCTTCTCAGTCTCTCTGCTTCTCCTCTCAGTCGGCCTGTCTTTATCAGAAGTCCCCACTTGCTTGATATGTTACTCACTCGCTCCCTTTCTATCTGTTCTCTCTGTCTCTTTCTTCTATCTCCATTTGGAGAAGATACGTCTCGTCGAGCTTTTGTCCCGAACTCAATGTTCACGGAGTAGATAGGCTGACTTTTAGGAGCTCGTGACGCCAACAGTCTTTTAATTAGTTTAGGACGGGAAGGTAAATTGTTGGAAGAGCGGAAAAAAGGAAAAAGGCGATCGAAATCGCCGATTAAATTAACTATTTTTTTAGAAAAGACCTTTTTTTCATCGTACGTTATTCAGTCTTTAAAATTTCACAATACCCTGTTGCTGTTATATATATATTCGATATATCTTGTATAACTGGTACATATCTCGTATCCTGGAGTTTGACGACTCAGCACGTTCATTTTGGTGTCAATAGGTGCTTTCACAAATCGAATCCGGTTTATTGCATCTGCAACGGATTTAACAGTCACGCGAATATAATTCGCGATTTATTGGCGAGCGCGCGGTCGATTATCGTTTACACTTCTTTGATTCTTCAGTAATCGCATTGGCACCAATAATAGTCTTATCAGTCTCGTTCGAGACTCTCGAATGAGACACGCGGAACCGATAGCATTCTTCAAAAGTCGCTCGTCTTCTTCTACGTCCAACGCGGGATTGTTGATCTTGCGCGAAACACTTAATAAGAAAACTCGACTTGAAAGAAAACTAAGAGGATAAATTCCTCGGATCAGCGATGTGTTTCTCTCCTTGAGATTTCACCGATGTATTGCACCGATGTAGCGGAAAATTCAGGAGTTCCGTCGTTAGAACGAAGCGAAAGTTTACGTACCGCCGTCGATTGACGCGGATCACACGGTGGATCGCGAATCGAGACTGAGTGAATGGCGAAGGTGAAATAAACATGCGGGTAACGTTCACGTAACTTTCCAGCGAGGTACAGCGGGCGCACGTGATGCAGGAGCGCGCGATGATTCAGAAATCACGCCGGACGTGTACCGATCGCGCGAGGAAGCGGATTATTTCATAACCGAAAGGCATTTCCTGTGATCGCGTCATGCTTTGATCGCGTTAGATTTTTATTCAAGGAGATTACGGCTGTCACGACAGAATAATAATAATATTATTAGGTGGTCAACTTAATTCCTGCCGTCTTTTCGTCTCTATGGCATGCAAGCGTTTTAAGACGGCCATTGGAGTAACATTTAACGCTTTCGATAACTCTAAAAGCGTTTAAGCTAAATTCTTGCAGCTCAACATTTTCAAATTTTTTTGGTTGTCTGGAACATTCTTTGTCTCTCGTGTCAAAATCACCGTTTCGAAAGCGTTAAATGTCAAACCAAACTCTACATGTTTTTTCTGATGGAGTTTCTTCACCATACACTTTAAATAATAAGCGATGTGTTTCAGCTGCGGTTTTCTTGAGGTGGAAGTAGTAAAGAAGCACATGTCGGAAAAATAGCTTATCGCAGTTTATTTTCAATCAATTGGAAAATCTCTTTGGCTTCAAGAAATCTAATCTGTAAGGACTGAATTACTTTCAGCAATGTATAAACTACAAAAACGTGCGACTTCACCGTCAAAACTCATCAGTGTTGGGACCAATGCTCTCTAATAGCGAGCGGCAGAAATTAAATTTACCACCTAATATATTCCGTCTGTACAAAAAAGTTATGGAAACCATAATTTATCTTTAAGTAAGTGATTTGTACAGTTAAATCTTCGGCACACGATACAATTTTTCATACTAGATCGCATACGAGCCATCTTATTGCGTGTCCTGATTGGCTCGAATGACTATATTACCAATCGTAACCCAATCGTACGATGCCGCATATGCATGCTAGCATGAAAAATCATATCGTGTGCCGAAAGCTTTACTGCACAATTGTACAGTTATCCTAACCTTATCCAGAAGCTGTTCTGAATATTACAATAGTATAATTATAATATCAGATAATGACGACAAAATGTTATTCACACCTAACGGCAAGTTGGCAACAGAAGTAAAGTAGCTCTACACTCAGTTTGATGTAGATTGGCATAAAAAATCAAGTAGACTCTGTTACCAATTTGCCATTAGAGCATCATAGATTGCATTGTTAGAACATGAGTTTAATGTAGGTGCAATTGCTGCATATTATGGACATTTTGCTGGCTAAGATATATTTAAGGAGAATCGCAATGTAACGAACACTTCTTTTACTTCAAAATTTTTGGCGAATTGATGATACTAACCTGGTTATGATCTAATCTAAACACTCAATGTAATCCCAGATAGCACAGAGATTTAAAAAGAATTCAATTTTATGTCACCAATTATGAATTCTTTTTGAGATGCAAAAAGAATTATTTTTATAAAAAATATTCAAAAAGAAAAAATAAACAAATTATAAAGAGCTCGTTAATGTTAAGCAAAAATAATAAGATAAATAGGTCAATATGTCGAGCCAATACCAATTCTCACAATACAATATAATTTATTAAACAAGAGTAAAATAACGCAAACGAAAATATAGTTAATACCATTTAGAAAATACCGACTGAATATCCATAAAAATAATGCATATCGCCCATAAAAATGTGTCATAATAATTAAAGCGTGAACAAATAAATAATACAATCAAAAATAATCCAAAATTATGGTCAAAAAATCTTGTCGAGAAATGTAAAAGATTAAAACCGATGAAAAACATGTACTTAATGAACAATATAAATCGATATGCCTATTGTAAAATAACTATAAACTAAATATGTTGATTTCAGACAATATTAACACAAGCAAAAAAAGCCAACAGTTTCTACAAAGCGTTAAAAACGATTGTAATGTTCGGTAGTCAGAGACAGAAATATTCAAAAAGAATTCATATTTGGTGACATACAATTGAGTTCTTTTTTAACTCTCTGTGCTATCTGGGATATAACTTAAATTTACGTACTTTCTTTTTCAAACAAAAATATATTATTGTAACAATTACAGCAATTTTTTTCGTGAAAAGATCTGATTTGAGCGACGATCGAGTGAGAGTTGATTTTTTCTCGGAGAAATTATTGCTTTATCGATAATCTTTATAAATAATTAATTATAAAAACATCGAGGAAAAAATTTAAAAATTAAAGAAATATCAACTTGAATACTTTAAAGAGACAGTTCAAAATAAGAAATAAGTCGGAAGAAAGCAGCATAATATAATATTTATGTGTTCTTTCTGCTAAAACCTAATCTATAATGTGCTCTTTGCTTTCCATCCTTTCTTTTTGCTCATTGCCTTTTTATCTTTTTGCGTACTAATTCATCGTGTTTTTGTCATATAATTCTTGTCTCTTTAAAAATTTGTTTGGCAAAAATTTGTTTACGACTATGTTTGATAGATATTCAAAAAGTATTGTGTGTTTTTGGAATGTTGCAAATGTTCGGAAAATGTTTTATTAAAATACCGTTTGAACATTTGTATAACATTTTAAAAACATAACACTTATCAAAATTTTAACTTTTTAAATATAAAACTATTTTTGCCTGGGTGTTAGGTATTTTATCAAATTTTTGTGAATTAATTTTTGCACAAAATTAAAAATTGTACTGTGTGTTAAAATACATCTTTTATTTTTATCTTTAATCCTAATTTTAGGAATTTGCATCAAGGAATTATTTTATTAGAATCTCAGTAAAAATTTTTGTAATAATTAATGTTCTATCCTATTATGTGCGTTTTTTTTTTATTTACGAGAAATGGAATTATGCCGCGTCTGTCTGTGATGGTGATGCTGCGTTCGCTAAAGATCTCTACATTATAAAGATATTTATTAATTGGTTATGAACAAAATGTTTTGCACGCTGACATGCAATTATGTGAGTGCTTTCAAAGCGTTTCTTACGAAGTGTTTTAGTGGCATTTAATGACATATTTAGGGCTGGTTGTTTTAACTGCTTGGTAAACTTATCTATTAGGTAAACATGTGCCTATTTTTATCTTTCTTTTTAAATAAAGACAGATAATAAGTACTCGTCGGATAAAGTTTCTCAATAAATTGGAAACAATCGGCCCTTATCTGTGTAATAAAATGTTAACAGAGGATTCACCAACTGTTTGTACCCGTCAATAAAATTTTTCACAAATGGATATAAATGCAATCTCTCATTACCTAGCTGTCACTAACAATTTTTGTCTGGGTTGTCAACTTTTATCTGATCAATTTTTATAAAATATGTGAAGAAATATACAGGCAATAGACACAAAAGCAAGAAACAGGAAGCCAAGAGAATGTTATATTAATTTTAAGGGGATTCTAAAGCAAATTAATTAACTACCGACATTTTTTTATTAGAGAATATTTTTTAATTAACTTTATAGAATTCTAAATTCTTTTACGCAATTAAAGTATACACAAAAATGAAAAAGGCAAAGAGTGATTTTATGTTAATAATAAAAATTTTTTGTACTTTTTAATATGTTGACAATTTGTTTTGTTATTAATATCGCCTTTTGTTCTCTTAATTTTTGCTTTAATTGTGCAAAAAGATTTGGAATTCTGTAAAGCCAATTCAAAGATGTTGTCTAATAAAAAAAAGTCGATAATTTATTTCAGGATCTCCTTAAGAGTTATAATAAAGTAAATCAATATAAAGAATGATAAATTAAATTTAATGATACCAAAAACAGTTCGTCTAGTTTTGTTTTAATTATGTAAAAGTAAGTTTTTTTTTTTTTTTTCATGTTTTATTCGACGCAAAATATAAATAGGTATCCCAAGCCCATCAGACAGTCTCAACGTGCAATGAAATATTAAAGATATGTTGCCTATTACGCACACTGTTCTTTTTATATGCCGATAGTGTATGGCTGTCATGGTTTGTATCGCATATCATTGATCAATGATGCGCAATGCAAATATATGTTACGAGATACCCGGAAAAAAACAAACGCGAGTAAACCAAGAAGCTGAGAATACTTACAAATTATCTATGACAAACTAGGTCTTGCTATCACTACGTTTAAACATGATACTCTGATGCGTAAATTAACACAATACAACGCGGAAAATTGGGATTTTAAATCGTCTTTGACGTTTTCGTATTATTACTCAGGATCTCCGAAGTATATTTTGAAATTGTAAATCGCGCCATAGTTTGATTCGAATCGATTGTAAATTGAATGAAAGTTAAACATGACAAAAATCAAAATGAAAATAATGATCCTTTTCTCGTATAGAGTTTGAAAGCGAAAAGTATTAAAGCAATTTTGAACTTATTATTTACTCGTTGACGATGCAGTCCATATCCATTTTCGGTCGATTTTCGTATTCGAATCAGAACTACTAGTTCCTTCTCGACGCGATGATATTTTGTAACTCTTTTGGCGGCATGTCACGAGACGAGAGGTAGGGTTTCGTGTAAAACAATTGGATACTTGGGGTTGCATTTTTACGTTTACGCGGAAACGTGATCTGGATCACGAGAAAAAAGGTCATTACATAGAGTGTTAGACAGTGGGAAAGAAATATAACAATACATATTATTAAATAACCTTCATCTGTCTATCAAAAATTACGTGTACAAACGCCACCGATAATAAAAAAAAGCATAAGCGACTGTAGAACCTTTAATGATTGGCATGTCCCTGATGCGGATAATTTAATACGCCATTTCAGATTTTTCGATGAAACGTATTGGATTACAATTGCGCCTATAAATTTATTGAAATTTTCCGACAACAATAGTCAATTGAAGTTACTTTACCTCTTTTTTTTATCACTGTCAAGGTAGTGTTTGGTCAATACTCGATAACTTGCTATCATAATGTGTTTCAAATTACAGATAAGCAAAACAATTTAGTGCGTAAGTTTTAAAAAATGCGAGAACAGATATGAAAAAATAAATATATAAAAATATATTTTGATATTCTATTATAAACTATCGTAAATTAATAATATCGTAAAAATAAATTCCTAATTTTCTAAATCAAGAATTGATTTAAGCATTTTATTTCTACTCTAATTTTTTATGTACTTTCCTCACCCCAGTATTGCTTTAAATTATTTCTATTACTTGAATTGCATATATCGGATTGTTAGAACAATTTTCTCAAGAATGTGTGGCTCTACAATGACAGTTAAAAATTATCGAAAATTAAAAATTATTAACCTATTAAGTTTATTTTTTTTCTTAAACAAAAAATTTAATCGGAAATATTTGAATTTTGATCCTGAAATTATTTGCAAAGAAAATAACGAAAAATTTGGCTAACGCAACAAAAATAACTCTATTGTAAATTTAAATAATTTCCAAACAAATAAGTGGACCCAAATGAGTATTTACACTACAACTATTTATTAGAGTTTAATTATTTCGTGTAAAAAATTTGAGTTAACTCTTGCTTAATACATATATATCACTTTCTCATCGAATTGGCAAAGTTCTACAAAACGTGATTTTAAATAAGAATCAAGAGTGAACAAAAAATTAAGTAACTTTTAAACTAAAGTAACTTTAAACTAATAAGATCACGTTCAAATTTTACACAGAGATATTCAAACGTAATAATAAAATCTGTAGAACTTTAAAATTTTTGATATTTTGAAATATAACACAAACATTCTTAAAAAATAAGAATCACATATTTTTTCGCACAATTATCAAAATACTCTATATACGAACATGAAGAAGATACGTGTCGCGTTCTGTTAAATGAGAAATTCGAGAAGCGAATGCTAAACAACATGAAAATATTATCACAATAGAGCGAGAATACTTACTCGTTGGCTCGGTTGTTATGCTCGAGGACGACAGTACGAATTTCTATGTCGGCAGATGTAGCTCCACTATTTTCCATTTCGCCGGACTGACTTTTCCGGCCGAATCGCCGAGGAGGAGCGTGAACGATGCGAGTGCGCGAGCATCGAATAATTGACAGAAGCTGACCGTCAAGCCGATCGCGCAGCCAAGGCAGGCCAAGGCAAATCTGGCGACAGCGCGGGGTTACTATGCGTCGGGAGATGTCATTAGTGCGTGGTGACCTGACTCTCCTAATGTGTTTACATAAATATTATGAACACGGGAGACGCACGCGAAATGATCCAGACCGAATTCATATTTGATATTTTCGTCTTCTTTGTGAGAGCCGTTGATAAGAGCCGGTTTTGATCTGATGCACAGATGTGCGATGATGAGACGGAGTGCTGTTCCAATTTCACGCGTCCGTTAATGTCCACAAAATCAAGCGAATGCGATAGACGATAAACGCGCTTTATCGCGAGAAATTAGTCCATTTTGCGCGACCTCGCGCATCACGTTGGATTCTCGATTGAAAAATGATCAATGATAGTGCGCAATGATTTTAATCCTGTCCGGTTGCCTCCATTATTTCCATTCGATATAATCGAAATCGGAAGATTGTTCATGGACGTACCCAGAATTTCAATTGGAAGAGAAGGAGAACAGAATTTATTTTCGCACAAAATTTATTTAAGATACTTATTGGTTTTTGAAGATTTTCAGAATTCTTCTTCAAGCATCTTAAAGTTTAAACTTTAATGTTTCAAAATTTGAAATTAATTTCGACGATTCACGTGAAAAAAGTTTTAAGCTTCAAATTTTCTTTCAAATTTTCAAAGTTGTAAAAAATAACAGTCTTAATACACACCATAGTACATTTTCTGAGACAATTTTTTAAAATTATTAACTGCAAACAAGTTTTTACCCTTTGTAATAAACTAAAAAAACTTTCCAATAGTGTTCGATGTGTATAATTAATATTCAAGGTAGATTTTGAAGAAAATTTCAGCATCTTTCATCTCTGCTAGTCACAATTTTTTCCGTTTTATAATTTTTTTTCTTTTTAAGGAATAAAGAGTAAATCACGCATTAGTTAACAAGCATTTAACTTTTTTGTCGTAAAAATTATTTTCACAATTTAATTCTTTCTCCTTGTCAAAATTTAGAGTACACCTGTGGAATTGTTGAATTATGGATAATTTGGGTTACAGAAATGTGTCGAATTTCTTCGCTCGTCTCGCTCTGATTCGCTTCGTAGCATTCAAAATAAATTCTCACGAAAGATAATTATCATTAGCGCATGTAATAATCCGTGCTGAAAAATATATCGCACAAAAACTTTCATTATTAAAAATGGAATCGGATTTTCAGTATTTACGAATAAATATCGGTACATAACACATACCGTATATACAGACAAATTTATTTAAAAGCCGAATATTGAGCATTTTTATCAGATATTCTTTTTCTCTTTCTTTCTTTATCATGCTATACAGAAGAAAATATCAAAGTTACAAAATGTTACAAGTTTATTTCTTATAACTATTATAGTAGACAATAATCAATCACAATTGGCTTAATAACATAAACAGAATTGTATGTTCACGACTAATCAGAATACTGTAACCCCAACAATTATTAGATTATTGGACTTTACTGACTTCTTATCGACTTGATCTGAAGAAATAAGTAATCTTTCATATAACATATGTTATATGAAAAGATGAGGTAATTATTGAAGTCCATAACTTATAATTATATACGATGTGGATCTAATAAGAATAAGTAACAAAGATCTTCAGCTTCCAATATATCCTTATTTTTGAGTTTACACGAGAGCACCAGTGGCAAATATTTATACAAAAGTGCCAAGTGTCAATTACAAAAGTGAAATATGGAATTTTTACGTACTGACGCTTGCTAATGTAGTGCAAACGAAGATTTCTATATACACAATTTTATAAAATTTTTTTGACAATCTTGGGGCTCAATATATACCTCAGATCATCATATGTAAATGTAATTTACAGTTCATTATGGCTTGAGACGTGATCAATAGTTTCTGAAACAAAGACAAAAAACGTCTCGTAGAAAAAAAGATATGTGCGCGCGCGCGCGTGTGTGTGTGTGTGTGTGTGTGTGTGTGTGTTTGTGTGTGTAAAACAATTTATGAAAAACATACCACTGTCTTTCTCCGTCTGTCTATTTGCATTCTCTATCTTCTGTTGCAGAGCTTTAATTTCTTCATCATAACCCACCCATTCGGGTAAGATACGCATAGCTGCTTGTAATTTCGCTTCCTTAGTCATCGGGTTGTTACACTATAATAGGAAAAAAAATACATCATTTAGTAAAACATTTTAGAAATATTATAACATATTCTTATGATGTAAATGAGAATACATACTAAATCTATAGTTTTGGCATATTTCTTTGATGCATTGTCGCACCAGGTTTCACACCATAGCCACTCTTGTGGTAGTGTCTTGATAGCCACTTGATGAATCATATTATTAGGAAGATCCTGAAGTTATTATCGATTATTTTATAAAAATGCAAAAACGTGACGATCATATAACAATTAACAATATATTTTTTATATTCTTGTAAATATTTAAATCACTCATTTCACGTACCTGATCAAGATTTGCTAAGCTATTTGGATCTTGACTTAATGCCTGATATTGTCCTCGTAGTCTATCTCCAGCAGCGATACGTCGGAATCGTTTGAGATCGACTACATATAGTGCGCTGATGTGATAAGCACGACCCTGCAAGTGATTTCTCCAATATCCTTGTTTCCAAAATCTAAACCCGTCCATTTCGGTTCTGCTGTCACAGAATGGCGTGTACGCGTAAGGTGCACCACCAAGATCCAAAGTTGCTAGTTCCTTCAAATCCGCTCTTACCACCTACAAAGGTGATAATTTAAAAAAAGTAAAAGTAAGAAATGTGTAAAATAATTAAGAATAAATTTAGTGTTTTAACTAAAATTATGTAAAACAATTTTTCTAAGAATTCTCAGATTTTCCAGCAATTTCAAAATTTCAAATAAAGTTACAGAATTTTTTAAATGCAGCCTTAAAATAAAAATTTACATGCGTTTATTATATTACTTAATATATTTTAATGTTCGTTAATCACAATTACAAAAAAAACTACTCAAAAAGCTACTTTAAAATATTAAATTTAAAGCAGCACTAAAAACAAATAATATAAAATAGATAATTATCTGTCTGCATACATGGAAGTTTACTGAAAGTATAGAAATTTAAAGTATGTGTATATAGTATACACATACCATATTTATTGTTAATCGATTGTTGACATTTATCAAGAAAAATTATAGAAACAATTTTATCAGAATTTACATTAAAATAAGTAAAATTTTATAATAATAAAATCTCATAAAAATTCACAATTTTCAACAGTTCAAAATTTTCAGAAGTAAAAAAAGAAATTCTCTGAAACTTCTCTTTCTTTTCCTGGTTTTTCTTAGTAATAAATGCTAGAATATTTATATCATAGTTTAAACATTTTACTTACTTGATCAGCGTCGACAAATATTATTTTTTTAACATTCAGCGGGAATAATACATCGAGAAACAAAATTTTGTATCCCCAAATAGTTCTCTGTTTTTCAGTTTGTTGATGAAGCCAGCGAGGCCATTTGTATTGAACGAGTTCGTATTCAAAGCCATATTCTTTAGCCATATGTGGTAAAAAGTCCTATATCATAAGATTTTTACTTATTATGTAATTAGAATTTTAGAGAATAAGATGTATTTTATTATTATATGCCGTAACTATTTACCTTTAGCGTTGGTGAAAGATAATTTTTTAAAAACCAAAATTTGACCGGTGTCTTAGTGTGTTTAATAACACTTAGCATCATGATCTTTAAGAATCTTTCATATAAATGTCCAGAGGCAAGAGAGAAGATATTCAATTTCTCATCTTTATCTTCACTTTCATCTGTTACCGTAAATGTCCTAGTTTTCGAAATATATTAAAACATAAGACTTATTGCAAATTTAAATTACTTGCGATTAAGCTATTTTATATCAGCCACCAATAAAATATTATTAAAGACCATTAACTTTTTTTTGAGCAATTTTTGACCACTGAATAGATCTCAAGGATCCAGCGGTAATTGAAAAATGATTATGTTGTATCGACTATGGATTGTTAACATAAATTTTAATACATTAAATTTTTTATTGTATAAACGTTTCATAATTAAATATGCATGCTTATAATGCTATATCATATATATTGCTATAAATTACAATCTTTTTGTATAATTATAATCTCTATAATCAAACTGAGACGATAACATTAAAAAGTAGTTTTAAATAAAAATCAAGTATTATTGATTTCTAAATATATACATATACAAAACATCAAGATAATCATAAAATTAGCAGTACATATTATCAGTACATATTATCAGTTTCGCACTCTTACTCAATTAAAGTTTAAGTCACCCAAATTTCCATAGGTCTTTAATAGTATTTCGTCTCAATTAACAAGACATTCTAATTAATAAACTGTATTATGAAAGCGATATGTTAAGTCAGTTAATAGAACAAGTCAAAGACAAGAACACATATTGGTGACTTAGAATTAATAGCAAAGTTGATAAAAATCATGTTTTTTAAAGGTTTTTTTTATTTAAAATAAGCATTATAAAATTTAATATAATATTTTTTAATATTAAATAAAAATATTTATTTGTTAAAACATTTATATTTTAACTAAACAAAGTTCCTAATAATATTATTAAAATTTAAATAATAGAATAAGATATAATTTTTGCTTGTTTTTGCACATATATATTTTGAATATTGTTATAAAATTTACATTTTATAATTTTTTTATAGTATTCATAAAAAATAAACATTTGCAAATAAAAATAAGCATATGTTATTCCTTTAAATTTATGTTAAATTCAAAAAAACATGTTTTTAATATTTATTTTAGACACAGTCCTAATAGAATAGTAATCAATGTGAAAAAACTGATGATTTAAAATATATTAAAACAGTTGATTAACTGGATGTTAGAATTTAAAGCCACAAATATGTTCTCCATTGTAATGCATATGTATTTATGCCTGGTTTTTGGTAAAATGTGTATGTGTACTTAATTTTAGAAAATTATGTAGATATTACGTAACTACATAATAATGCTTACCAAAATTTGGCAATGCTAAAAAAGAGAATAAATAAAAGTTAAGTTCAAAGGTAACGGAATACCATGCTACATACATATGTTAAATACTAACACCCAGCATTAGAAAATCATTAAAACACGAAATATGTAATTCAATCAATTAAATGTACCTAGAAATGGAGTTCCATAATCCAGAGTCCTTCTCGTTGTCCGACAAAAGATCGACCCCTGCTTTGTCTGGCTTCTTGGAAACCTTCACTTTCAACACATGACTCTTCAGAGAACTTATCAGTACTTTCACATCATTACCGTTCTGAATCACATCTTGTCCATCAACAGTGGTAAAGTCATATATTTCTGCGGACCGTCCTTGTCGAAGTCGTAACACCCATTCGCCAGGATTTGCTTTAAGTTGGAAGTAGCCGAGATTCGCCATTACTATAGTATCAACCATCACGGGCTGTTTCTCAGTGCCCAATGTGAACTGAAGACCTCTTGGTGGATTCCCTATTACTGCTTCAAAACAGTGACCCTCAAGCAGCAAGTATTCTAACTCGAATTCACTAAAACAATACAAAATAAAAACTAGTAAAACTAGAATCAAAATTATTTGATTTCAATTTATAATGAGATATATTTTTATTATTGTGCATATAAATTTTTACCTGTGTACACCCATCGCGACATTATCGAGCTTAATGTTATCTAAATCATAAATACTGCGAACTACTTCCACCAACCAGTTCTCAGGTGCATGAATATATTGTGTTAATAATGACGAAGTAGGAAGTTTTGTGAACTTTGCGATAGAACCACTAATATCTCCTTCTGTTGTAAACTGCAATTCAGGTTCAAGCACAAATCGATAAAAGCTAAAACAAAAAAGAAAAATGCATCATTGTTCACAATTACTAAGAAAATAATTCAAGAACTCGAAAAACTTTACCTTTTTAATGGCATATCACTATTTTTGTCTACGCAGTTCAAGAAAACTTTTATATTACAATTTAAAGCTTGTTGTAGTGTTTTTAATATTGGACCCAATTTTTGAGCACCACGTGAAACTGGATCCACAATACCAATAAAGTTGAAGGCAACTTCATCGGGATTGGCTGCTGAAATTTTGATGACACTACAAAATAAAATAAACATTCTTATACATAATATATATTTAGGTTGAGTGGTAAATAGTTAAAAAGTTACAGTAAAAAATAATAAAGTTAAAAAGTAATTTTTAAGTTAGTTAATTTTAAATAAATTAATTGTTAATTTCAACCAATTATTTTTAAAACACATGAACTTATTTAATTTTATTTAATCTAACATAACTTTTAACTAAATTACTTTTTGTTCATGTAACGTTTGTAAATTCGTGTAAATAAAAACTAAATTAATTTTTTAAGCCACATTAATTTGATTTTTAAAAAATTTCAATTTATTCAATTCTGGTATTTAGTAATTGAACACTTTTGTGTATGTTACATTAATTGTTTTTACTTGTATACAAAAAATTATTATTTTACCTGTGATCATCTCCATGGAAAGGAACGTCATACCGACTTCGAGTTTGTGGACGTGGCACTAAGAGTGAAGTAATCTTCATAATTGTATCGTCAGTAATATTATTTTCTTCTGTATAAAATATTACAAACATTTAATTACTTTTATTGCATAGATTAACTGAATTTTTTTATCATTAAAATCATAAAATACCATATTCATCTTCGTTGAAGATTTGATCTTTTATCAATTTCATAAATAATTTTTCGCCATAAGTGCTTTGGCTAAATCTTTCTAATAAAGAAAAATCTTCACTCGTAAATTCTTCACTACTATCAAAAGGGCCAATAATACGGCCATTGCATAAAACTGCTCTTGCTTGTGTCTCCATTTTTAAAACGGTTTTAACGTAATATTGATATAATGATAATATCGGTTTTTGATTCTGTAAATTTGCCACCACGGATTCCTCCTGCAGTAATTACATCATTAAACAGGTGATTTTAGCAATATATACAGTGAATGTAAAAAGTACTTATACAAAAAATTTTTTTAATTATATTTTTAAAAAATAAATATTAATTAGCAATTTACTAATAAGTCCATATATTTACACATACAATATTGTTATTAATAAATTGTCAATTAATGTTTACTTCTTCTTTTTAAAATACAATTATAAAAGATATTTTTCTTAAATATTTGTTACACTCGTTAAATTTATCATTTACAAATGTACCATACCTCAATATTAAAGTTACCATCAGCAATGAGAGCAGCATTATCTTCTTTAAGGATTTTACGCATGTAAAGTATAGCTTTTTCTGGTGACAATGCACTTAGTACAGCAAGTACAATTTTGTTAATATCAGACTTTAGATCTGCGTCATCTTTTGCATTAATAATAATACCAACTCGTGCATCAGTATTTGATTCCTATAGAAAATATAAAAATTTTTCATAAATTCTGTTATAATATATATTTATAATTGTATATCAAATTTTTAATTGACCACTACTTAAACATGACCCATGAAGATCTTCAGTTAGGAAGGACTGATATGAGAGAGATTATAATATATATGTGATATAAAGTTTGGTGCGTGCATGTGTGCACGTGTGTATGTAGTTCTAAATTACATACTACATATTCAAGAGCTTCTCGTAGTAATTGTCTGCCAGACAATAATTTCAAATCAGCTACAACCCAGAAGGAATATAAATGACGCATATTACGACGCGGTACGAAGAAATAATGCATTTTTTTCATTAAATAAGTGGATAAATTTTGAGAAGCCCATTTAGTATAGTCATCATCTTCAGGAACCGTGCCAATTAAATTTAACCATGCATTCCTATCCACCTTCAAAATACGCTCGTTTAATCTAAAAAGCAAAATAATTAATGTAACAGAATATAAATTTACAATGTTTTAAAGATTTAATTATAAAAAGTACATTTAATTATATACCGTGGCATAACATTTGGTTGATTCATGAGAAAATCAACGATATCGTCTCCTTCTGTTACTTCACCTCGATATACCGCTTTTTGCAACATAGGTGTCTGTGACATAATAGTAGATAACACTGCTTCCTCGTACGATTCAGAATTTATCTGATTAGGCGTCAAGGGTACACCATTTAACAAAGCTTGTGGGAACTTCTTAAAACCACATCGTTTTATAAAGTCGTTGGCCAGATGGCGTCCTACGTCGTATTCAGACTCCTCACCAAGAATGTAAGGTATACTAGCGGACGAGTCTTTAGATCTTATAACTTTTTTTATATCATCTACATCAGCACTAGATTGTCCGATGTAATTTCCTAACTAAAACAAAAAATATTATTTAAAAAGAATAAAGACAGATGAGAGAAAGAGAATTTTAAAAATAAAATTTGAAAAATTTTCTTGAGTATCAATAAACCTCCACAAAAATTCAAAATAAGAACAAATATTCTCCGAACATTCCGTTTTCTGATATTTTCTGATGATAAATATTCTGTAAATATAAAACTTTACCTCTGATAAAAAATGTAGAGCATCTTTTGGACTTCTAGTGTCTGCAAAATAATGATACGCATTATTAACCGCAACACTAGCATCCATTAAACCTGTCACAGATGTATTATAATTTGTTACAAAGACAAATCCTACTCTCAGTGGTGCAGAATGCGCATAAAGAGATTGTGCTAGAGCTATTAATGGCATGGAATCTTCACTTAGAGGATCAATAATTAATACCTAAAGAAAAAAATGTTAATTATTTCACATAAAATATGCATTGTTATTCCTCTAGTGTAATAATACTAACTAGATTATATAAATTTCTCCTAATATTTCTAAGCATGCCGGGAAATGTTGGTCGTAATAATTCGGTTAACGATGGTGACCAATTACTGTAACGTGGATCATTCTCAATATCGTTAATCCAATTTATTGCGGAATCTCTTATATCCATTGCAAAGTTTTGATTATCTGTATCTCCAGATAAATCCAAAGCTAATAGTTTACTCATTTTTTTATTACTAAAACCTGCAATAATTTACAAAAATAGAATTTTTTAATAGAGCAAATTAAAATAATTAAACTTCATTTTTACTCTATGAAACAAATTATCTGCATGCCAAATCGATTTAGCAGCAATATATAAATTAGGTGGGAGGGGGAGAATTTACATACAAAATATAAATAATTTACATTACACGTACAAGATTATATGTACAGGGATTATTTACATAATTGCTACATCATTCTTATGAATCTTCTTCATATAGATAATACAAGAGCAATGTACATTGGATAACAAATTGGATAATATAATATGGAATTAAATAATTGAGTTATAAAATTGTTAATATATCTAACTTTAATTTTATAAAATATATATATTATTAAAAATAAAAAAATAAAATATTATATAATGTTATATAATATTACTATAATATAATTAATATTATTTCAAGTAAAATCTGAATCTTCGATGATTCATAGATTATTTGTTTATACATTTAACATTTGACACATAAAACATAGTTTGCATTGTACAATACGTATGTGTATAGATTATTCATATTTTATGCGTAACCGTCTAAATCCTGATCTATAGACTTGATCTATAGTCAATTAGATCAAATCAATTTGATGTGCAAATGATAATTTGTTTCATAAGATAAAAAGCTAATGTATTCATTATTAATTAAATCATTCTATATATATAATTGTACCAATTTTATGAAGAGCTTCCATGACTCGTAATTCGCTCCTCAAAGACTCTAAAAGGGTTAGAACATCAATAGCTTCCAAGTCAAAAAATAAACCATTGATGAAAAGCGCTGTATCAGTTGGTTGTATATTTAGACTTGCCATAAATATTTCCTGATTTAGTTTCATTTCTTTCTTCATATCACTATTCACTTTAGTTCGAATTAGCGATTTTGCCTACAAAACGAAAATAAATCAACTATTGTATGTATATTCAATCAAATAAATACAGAGTTAGTAATACCCACTTGCATAGGAAAATTTTGCGATATATCAGTCATAATGTATAGTGCTTCTGTAGAAGGAGACTTCATTATCCTTTCAGCTGCCTGGTGACTTAGTTCTTGAAACTGCCATACTTTAAAAGCACCGATCTCATGACTAGTTTCCAGTAAATATGTTTGTATTTTATCCAATTCAGCTTGTTGATCTGAATATAATTTCCTAAAAAGATAATACACTACAGTATAGTGATGCAACATAAAGTATTACTGGATATCCAAACTCAATATCTTACGTTCTTTCTAACCACCTTACTTTAAAGTCATAAAGTTGATTCCTTCAATTTCCTCCATGCCATCATTTGCCACTTCTGAGCTTTTTCCTGTGTTATCTTTAATATCGGAATCATCAGTCGCTTTGTACTCTGTAGATTTCATTTGCAATTCTACACCATAACCTGATAACCGCAATTTCTTATCCTCCCTCTCCTGTAAGTCATTTTAAATATAAAATATACAATTCTCTGTAATATATACATGGTCATATTTAAATTGCTTTAAAAAAATTATACAATTTGCAATATGCAATAATATATATTTTTTAATTGGTATTACTTTATGAGTTTATGCTATATTTATAAGTTTTTTGGAAACAATAGTTATGACCAATATTGGGGTAGATTTTCTAAAGTAGTATTCCCTTATTTTTGGAAACTTAACATTGCTGTATTAAAATATGAGTTTAGATAATTAAAGAAATAAAAATTTATAGTTTATTTTATAGCTTTTTAAAAATATAAAATATGCTAAAAACAAATCTTATCTAAGCTAATTATTATACATAATCACATTATATGTTGGGTCTTGCAGAACAGCATAGAGTATTTACATAATTGTTAAAAAAATGTTTTACATCAAAGTCAAAATAATCATAAATAATCTTCTAAAATCTTAGGAGTTCCAAGAGTTCTTTAAACTATTTTTCTAACATTAACTTATAAATATTTTGTACAAATGACTCATATCAAAAAAAGAAAAAAAAAGAAAAAATACTTGTGCCAATTTTGGAACTAAATTTCTCAATGGTTATCTTTAGTCACGTTGCAAAAACATTAATTTTTACAAAATATAGAAACAGTTAATAAAACTACTATACAATCCGAGACAAAATATTTTTTAGTTTTGATCTAGTTATTAGTTACTTTTCTATAATTATATCATCAAAAACTTAATAATTTACAAAATATTTTATATTTTGTCATATGAAATATGATAAAGTATAAAATACTTCGTAAACTACTGTTAGATAACTTTATATTTATATAAAACATTTATATAATACTTTCACATATACAATAATTAAACTATATTATGTAAAAATACTATACAATTTTATCTTTCCTAATAGTAATGACTCTCATAACTTGAAATTTTTTCAAAAATTAATTTTACCATTCTTCCAACCATACAACTTTTGTCTGAAATCTTTTTTGCATCATTTAAAATAGGACTCTAGAGAAATATATTATCTATACTGCATTACCTTAACATAATGACGAAGGATATAATTGATCCCTTTTGTTTCCGCTATATTTTTTAACTTTTCATGAAAATCAATAAATATAGGCGTTCCAATTTGACCATACAATATAATTTTTTTATCAGATTCAGAAGTACTTAAATATTGATGATCTGCATCATAGGTATCTATAGTTTCCCATGTATCCTAGAAAACAACCAATTATATATGTGTAAAATTATACCCAGACATTGAACAGAATATGGTAAATTGCTAACCTGATCAAGCAATTTGTCTATTTCTTCTAAAGAACAAGTAAATGTTCCACCAACGTTAACAACATTGTTGCATCCATATAAAGAAACATTTTTATTCACAGCCATTTGAGAGTACATTTCCACACGTGCGGAATAAATACGTAAAGATAATCCTAATTTGAAAACTGCCATTTCAGATTGAGACAGAAACTTTTCAGCCAATTCCAGAATAACATCATAATTCTCTTTTTGTGTAGCTGTTGAAGATAATTACAGAATATATGACTAGCTGACACTCTCAATTTAATCAAATCATAATATAATTACCTAGTACAAGATTGCTAATCCTTCTGGAATATAAATCGATAAATTTCCAAAAGTAACTTGGATTCTCATCACTGAAATATTCAGCTGCCTCAAGAATCAGAGGCGTTTCATTCCATTTGGCATTTATTAAAGTTGTCACATATTTGTTAATCTTCTTGTCAGCTCCAAGTTGACTAGAGCATAACAAGAATATGTAAAAAAATATGAGCCCCCTCATCTGCAACAAATAAGAAATAAATTATCACCTATGTATCACCAACAAAATGTGTTGCAAATGTTATTGCAAATCTTGGTTAATAAAATTCTGACAGAAACGCGTTTCAAGGATATTTTATAGCTAAAATTTTACGAGTCTTCACTAAGAATACATGTTCAAAAACTATTTGACCAAAAAAATAATTCTATGGATGTTGTATAGATCATTTTATTGGTTAAGAAGTATTTTAAGAAGAATTTAAGATGATTCTTAAATATAAAAATTGACTATAAACAAGCTTTAATATACACTCAGTGCGCACTAGTGCAAGCAACCGAATTCGCTGAGACTCGCTGCGAATCGCATTTCAATGCACGTCAGTCACATCAAATACACAGGACGATAAAATGCTTGATAAAATCTATATATGCGGCGTCTAATCATCACTGATAAATGATGACGCGAAGCTTGCGATTTCATCAACAGCTAGAAAAAAAAAAGCCTCCTAACACTCTACGTACCTCCGAAAGAGTCAACTAAAGTTATTTTAACTACAAAGAATGCATTGATGATTATAGCCAATCCATCCAGCGCGCGTGCCACATGCACAATACTTCCAAATCTTCCAATACTTCGGAACAGCGATCCGATCGGACTTACGAGCAATTATCATGCGGCAAATTTAACGTGACGTATTGTTGTTCCGCTGGTGACAATCAGCAGCGACGAGACGGCAGGACGGCACAACATTAGGTCTGTTCTTTTTAGCTACACTGCTACACTGGTGCAACAAGTAGGCCTAAACACAATTCTAGGGATATTTTCTTCTTAAGTGTGCGTTGCGACCATAGACCTTATAGATATGGACCGGCAATAGCCTACAGTTTGTGTAGAGCACTAGAAAAGTAGGTATTCTCACGTCTGCCATTTTTCTTCAAACTAGCAAGTAACTAGCATGAAAAGTTAGATATGTTTTGTACATATACAGGGTGTCCCAACGCACGTGGACCATTATTCGTAAAAAGGTAAAAGGGATCGAGATGAACATAAAAGTTCAATATTGTCTTGGGTTAGGTCTGCAAATAATCGAGATATTAACGTATGGAATTCTCAAATAATCTAATTAATTTCTATTGTAATTGTGAACAGTAAATAATAAAAGCTTATCAAACATTTATAATAGATTTTTTCCGTGTTATGGCTCAAGCGGATCGAGCTCTTTTCTCGGCGCGCTCTCATTCGCATAATTTGAAAAATTAATACCTTGATTATTGGTAAACCTAACCCAAGACTTAACCCAAGACCTAACCCAAGACAATATTGGACTTTTATGTTCATCTCGATCCCTTTTACCTTTTTACGTGTAATGGTCCACGTGCGTTGGGACATCCTGTATACATCAATAATGTTTGAAAACGCCAAACTTTATGCGACAATAAAACGAAGACACGATATTTATAATCTTGAGACTGTAAAAGTTATTGCGATGTATTATATATATAAAACATCATGCTAGTTACTTGACTAGTTTGAAGAAAAATGGCGGACGTGAGAATACTCACTTTTATAGTGCCTTAGTTTGTGTATAGAAAACGGTAAAGACCTATAATCAAAGATTCGCCAATGGAGAACACAATTTTGATTGGTCACTTGAGTCACATGGTTTATCCGCCATTGCGTACCCACGCTGAGCGAGGAAGAGGAGAGAGTGCTCTGTGTTGAGCAGTATAGGTTAAAGGAATATGTGTCAGAAATTATAAGGTAATTCAATCTCTGCACTCTCGAGGGTCACTATATTTTGACGATACACTCAGAAAGAACAAGAAAAATTAAATTTACATCTGTTATATGGCTGCGTACAACTTGGAGCAGGCTCACATTGTTTACTATCTCCACTACTCCAGACCCCAGCCCCAGACCCCAGCCCCCGGCCCCAGCCCCCATCCAGTCTTCGTATGGGTACAAGATGGTGGATAGCAGTCATGGTGGGGGGCCATTGGCGCATCTTTGATTATAGGTCTTTAGAAAACGGTGTCCAGAAGAGGTGCGAGAGAGAAACAGACTTTTTAGTACTTCTTTCTCTAAAGTTACCGGAAATAACTATCGCGCATGTCAGCACACATGCATACATATGTATATATACATATACAGGGTGTCTGGTATTTTTTTATGGGATTTTTATGAGCAGGTAGAGCGCATGAAACTGAACAGAAAAGTCCATACCGTTTTTCTATTTTCGCAATAGTTAACAAGTTAGTGACTTATAAAATTTTCTGTATTAGCCCGGCCTACCGGCAAATGCAAGCGCGCTGAGCGCTTGGCCGCGGCGGCCGCCCTTCCCTAGCGCTTGAACCTTGAGGGTGCGGTCCCATGAAGCGGATTATGCGGAAGCGGAACGAGCGGATCACCAATCACAGGACCGTTTCGACGGAATTTTTGAAAGAGTTCTATCAGAATGATCCCGCGATTGATGATCCGCTCGTCCCGCTTCCGCATAATCCGCTTCATGGGACCGCACCCTGAGATTGCTAGGCGCGCGGGGGGAGTTGTTACAACAAGCGACAATGGCTACACACAAGCGACGCGTAACGCTAAATTCTCCCTTCGAGTTATGATAGTTCCTTACTTTTTTTAATGAAAATAAAATTTTCTAACTACAAAACGCATGTGTGTACGTGTACATACATATGTACAAAAAATATCAGTTTTAAGGCTTAAAGAAGTGATTACTAAATTTATTTTTTTAATAAATAACGATTATTTTTAATAAAAAATTTTTTTTTGATGGTAGTCTTAAACGTCGTAAACTGTCATTATAAAAGAAGCTGTTATCATATGCTCGAAACAAAATTTATGCTTTTTCAAAAAACATTAAAAAATTTTATTCATTAAAATGAAAATGACAACCAAATAAAATGTTTGTTTCAACTTTATATTCTTAATTAAAAATTAAATAACTAGGATATTTATATTTTTAATAAAATTAATCCTTGTGATAGACTTATAATACACGGTAAAAACTTTATGGCAGGAATTACTACGGTAAGTAGTAAACGCGGGCCAAGGAGGAATTATGCAAATTTTTATTATATTTTTCATCAAATTACGACAATATTTACACTACTTATATGATATAATTCTCTGAAATTTTTTCTTACAGTTCGTGGTTACTATCATAAGTAATAAATCATACATAATTCTACTATAAAATTTTCTCCGTGTAAATTTACGAATATAAATTTATTAAATGTTTGAAAACTTATAAACAATATTTATTTAATTTAAGAAAATTTTAGTATGTAATGTGTGTGTGTGTGTGTGTGTGTGTGTAGGCAGGGGGGTGTACATGCATACGCGAGCTAAAGAATAATCACTTTGTGACAGGAAAATGATTATACCTTAGTTCCGCGATTTTATATCACTATTACTATTTACGCCGATTACTATACACGTACACATAAAAAAAAAAAAGATTCTAGTTAAAAAAAATCAATTATTCACTTTTAATTTTATTTTTTTTAATAATTATTTTATCTTTAATGTCTGAAAAGAGTATTCTGTTGATAATAAACACTACACTGTACATAAAACAAATAATGTTTAACATTTTCGCGTATGTACACACACACACACACTCACACACACACACACACACACATACACACACACACATACACAAATTACACACAAATTATAAACCAATTCTTGAATTAAGGCATAATCATTTTCCTGTCACAAAGTGATTATTCTTTAGCTCGCGTATGTATGTACACCCCCCCTCCCTACACACACACACACACACATTACATACTAAAATTTTCTTAAACTAAATAAATATTGTTTATAAGTTTTCAAACATTTAATAAATTTATATTTGTAAATTTACACGGAGAAAATTTTATAGTAAAATTATGTATGACTTTATTATTTATGATAGTAACCACAAACTGTAAGAAGAAATTTCAGAGAATTATATCATATAAGTAGTGTAAATATTGTCGTAATTTGATGAAAAATATAATGAAAATTTGCATAATTCCTCCTTGGCTCGCGTTTACTACTTACCGTAGTAATTCCTGCCATAAAGTTTTTACCGTGTATTATAAGTCTATCACAAGGATTAATTTTATTAAAAATATAAATATCCTAGTTATTTAATTTTTAATTAAGAATATAAAGTTGAAACAAACATTTTATTTGGTTGTCATTTTCATTTTAATGGATAAAATTTTTTAATGTTTTTTGAAAAAGCATAAATTTTGTTTCGAGCATATGATAACAGCTTCTTTTATAATGACAGTTTACGACGTTTAAGACTACCATCAAAAAAAAATTTTTTATTAAAAATAATCGTTATTTATTAAAAAAATAAATTTAGTAATCACTTCTTTAAGCCTTAAAACTGATATTTTTTGTACATATGTATGTACACGTACACACATGCGTTTTGTAGTTAGAAAATTTCATTTTCATTAAAAAAGGTAAGGAACTATCATAATTCAAAGGGAGAATTTAGCGTTACGCGTTGCTTGTGTGTAGCCATTGTCGCTTGTTGTAACAACTCTCCCCGCACGCCTAGCAATCTCAAGGTTCAAGCGCTAGGGAAGGGCGGCCGCCGCGGCCGAGCGCTCAGCGCGCTTGCATTTGCCGGTAGGCCGGGCTAATACAGAAAATTTTATAAGTCACTAACTTGTTAACTATTGCAAAAATGGAAAAACGGTAAGGATTTTTCTGTTCAGTTTCATGCGCTCTACCTGCTCATAAAAATCCCATAAAAAAATACCAGACACCCTGTATATACACACACATAAGTTAAAACACGTGACCAAAACGTATCCAATCATTGGATTTCAATGTATAATATGTACAAGCATGCGCGAAACATATTTCCGGACTTTTTAGAGAGAGAAGTATGGACACGGTTTCGCTTGGTATTGCCCATCGACATATAGAATGGACTGAGCATTGCGATAGGCAAGCGCGCGCCTGCTTTAGAGTGAGAGGTACTACACCTGAGGCCTATGTTTGTCTCTCTTGCAAGCTTCTGATTTGTTATTTCGTCCTCCTCCGTGAATGGAGGGGGACGAAATAACAAATCAGAAGCTTGCAAAAGAGACAAACATAGGCCTCAGGTGTAGTACCTCTCACTCTAAAGCAGGCGCGCGCTAACCTATCGCAATGCTCAGTCCATTCTATATGTCGATGGTATTGCCAGTCCATATCTATAAGGTCTATGGAGAATACCTACTTTTCTAGTGCTCTAATTAAACACATTCACTAGTTATTTACTATTTAATACGCGTATCAAGTGCTCGGTGTAAACTAGGGGTACATTCCAAAACGTCCTCTTCGAGGAAAATTTTACTCAAAGTTTGTTCCAAAATGTTACGAGCGTTTCCGATTGGTTTCTCGCCTATGACTCGGAGGTGTTCCAAAACTAGAAAGGAAATCTTCGTATTTCCTTCACCGAGTAAAATTTTCATCTGCGTTTTGTGCAAGGGAACCATGAGTAAACTGCGATGATTGGTGGAGAAAGCAGCTAGATTGAGAACGGGACATGATATAACGCGACGTTACGTAGGTTAAACGAGATTAGAGGCTGAATTAGATTTTGATTATAATAAAATGGAGAACATTCCACTTTTCTTTGAATTTAACATAGAAAGCTATGTGCCCGTAATAAATGCTAGTAATCACTATCCTGTTAAAGCGATCGTTCACGTGGAGCAAGTGCTGCTCCGCATTATGGAGAGCATACCGGGTGACCGAAATTTTTTACAGTTCGACCGTTCTGACTCGGCGTTCGTCCTCAAACGCTATTTCTTATCCCGCGAGAAGAAACGCGGGTAACGTACATGATCGCTGGTTGAAATGTTTTCGCCGCTAATTAACATGGTTATCTCAGAAATCGACAATATGTTTTTCCTCTTTTAACTAATGATTACGAAATGACTTAACAATATTATCTTAACACTAATAGCTTAATGCTAATGGAACGCATGTTTTACAAATTGTCTTTACAATATTATCTTAATACTTTAATCATACAGATCTTCCACTAATAAAAACTTAATCTAATTTTACAAAGTTTTGATATATTTTCTCTATACTAATATATATTTTCTTTTTCTTTTCCGCATTCAATCTTGGGTTCTGACAACTGATGGCTTCACCCACGGTTTGAGCTTGTCAAAAGACAAGATTGAGTTGTATGGTCGAGAAGATATGTTATGCCCCGGGATGTCTGTAACGATAAAACGGGTTTTCTCTAATACTTTTGCAATCATATACGGACCTTTATAACTCGCTTTCAACTTTGAGCTTTGCCCTGGCCGTGGTTGCAAATCTATTATTATGACATAATCCCCGACGACATACTTTGAAATTTTTGTGTGCTTTTTGTCGTAATATTGTTTATTATATTTACGCAGTTGGTCAGTAACCTCGATGGCTATTGCCTTATTTGTTTCTCGTTCGAAGGCGAGATCGCGATCAACGCCGGCGAGTTGATTTATTAAATCGGTAACAATTTTGTCGCTGTGCTCACGGCGATCATATCCGAGGAGCAATTTAGCAGGTGTATTCTTAATCGCAGTATGAAACATATTATTTATAACATACTGAGCCCTATCAAGATGGGTGTGCCACTGGGCCTGTTCTTCGATTAATTTTTTAAGAGAGGATTTCAGAAATTTGTTTACCCGTTTTACCATCACGTTGGCCCACGGGGAGGCGACGGCAATCAACGAATGTGACACGTTTAACTCCTTGAGAAAATCACCGAATTCTGATGATGTGAAGGCTGTGCCTCGGTCGGAGATAATTTTCTTGGGCTTGCCGAAAATGCTAAACAACAATTTTAAACGTTCAACGACCTCTTTGGCTCCCGTCGATCTCGTGGTATAAAGCCATGTAAATCTAGAGAAGACATCGATAATGACTAGAACATGTTTATAATTTTCTTCGGCCGCCGGCAGCGGACCGAAATGATCGATGTGCAAAACTTCGAATGAATCCAGGGCCGTATTGTTAAGTTGCATTTCGCCCTCTTTACCGTGTGTGGAGCTATTAGCCGCGAGACAAGTGATGCAATTATCGATA
The DNA here is from genome assembly GCF_013373865.1 of Monomorium pharaonis. Taxonomy (NCBI): domain Eukaryota; kingdom Metazoa; phylum Arthropoda; class Insecta; order Hymenoptera; family Formicidae; genus Monomorium; species Monomorium pharaonis. The sequence goes on along the minus strand of NC_050472.1, from coordinate 10,207,346 downwards.
TGATCTCTAATCTTTTTTCTTATCGACGGAAACCAATAGGTAGCGTAGACGCCTTGGTAAGTCTTTTCAAAACCGCAATGTGCCATCTCATCGTGATAGGCTCTTATCATGTTCGCTATCATAGAGTCCGGTACCACGAAACGCGGACGATCCTCCGACTTTCTGTAGACTAGGCCTTCGATTAATTCGAATTTGTCGTGATCCGAATATTCGAGTTGCTGAGCCAGCTCGTTAAGTTTCGGATCTTGCAGTTGCTTATACTCTAATTCACGTTCTATCGATATCGGCATGTACGCCGAGTAAGCTACTTGTCGGCTAAGCGCGTCGACATGCGACATATGATGACCGGCTCTATGTATTACTTTAAATTTATAGTCTTGTAATTTTAAAGTCCAACGCGCGATACGCGGGTTGAGGTTTGCTTTAGTCACGGCGTGTACGAGGCTATTACAATCGGTCACGACCGTGAATTCGATTCCGTACAAATAAATATGGAACCTTTTGACCGCGCGTACGATAGCGAGCATTTCAAGCTCGAAGCTGTGGTAATTAGTGCAGGCAATAGGAACAGAAATAATGAAAGAGAGAAAGTAGAGATACTATAACAGAGATTTGCGAATGTGCCGTCTTGGGGTAAAACCGGATATCGGATATAACGTTTTCGATGGCGGTTTATTTTGATTGTAAATGCAAGAATACAATATATATATTTTTATTTGTAGTTATTGATATTTAATAATCGTGAACAAAATAAATATTAAAACACAATATATTTAAAAAAAAGGTTTAGGCATATTTTATTAATTTTCCCATGTAAGGTTAAGTAATATAAATTGATTATTAAGAAATTATATATTATTATGTTTATATACACATGATGTATTATAAATATAATTTAAGCATTGTATTTAGACTCGTAGAAAAATATGTGCAATCTCAGGTTTCTCTCTGATTTTATATTCTATTTGGTAGACACGTAGACACTCTGTTTTCTTTTGACAGATGACAGGTTAGGTCGGCTAGGCTTTCTCTGTCAGTTATATCTATCTTTCTCTCTCATACTTCCGGTTATATCCCAAGCGACGGGAGCCAATCAGAAATCGTTAACGTATTGACGAATCTCTGTTATAGGGTAAGGAGCCAAAATCCATAAAAAACTAGGGGAGAATGTTGGCAATGATGGAAAATCTCTAGAATCCATAAATTTATTTCTGAAGTTGACAACACTGTGGTGCTTTCGGGAGTAGCATGGGATGCGTGTAGTGCAGAACCGTGATTGTGACAGATGGTGCATGAAAGACCAAAATAACCTCGCGGAGATGACAGGTCAGCAAGACGCAAGTTAGTGCTAAATATTAAACTTTAATAAGATTATTAATTTAGGATCTTTACAATACGAGTTACTGTAAACTGTTTTTGCTGTTTAATTCTGACTGCATTTACTATGTAAAGATTATCTTTCTTATAAAATTATGTGATATTTACTACATGTTTACTTTAATAATTAAATAAATAAATAAATAAAACCAGAGTTGTATTTATTAATTAATTTAACACTAAAGTCATTTGTGTTGTAAAGATCTTAAATTAATAATCTCAGATCAGTCTTTCTAAAATAGTATTACAATGTGAAATAATATTATTATTACCAAAATACCAAAAATAATATAGAATTATTATTATTTCTTAAGAGATATAAACGTATAAATCCTTTTTTGTAAAGATTTAATGATTGTATAGATCCATCAAAAATAAAAGATTAATTAGTAATTAATCTTTTACCTTTGACAGGTCTGTATTAATTAGTAATTAATCTTTTACTATATGATCATTAAATCTTTACAAAAAAGTATTTATACATTTGTATGCTTTAAGAAATAATAATCATCTCATATTATTCTTGGTATTTTGGTGATAATATTATTTCACATTGTAATATCGACTATTACAGGAAAACTGATCTGAGATTATTAATTTAGGATCTTTATGATACGAGTTACTGTAAACTGACATTGCTATTTAACTCTGGCTACATTTATTATCTAAAGATTATATTTTTCATAAAATTATGTGATTTTACTGCGTGTTTACTTTAATAATTCAATTAATAAATACAACCGGAGTTAAATAGCAATGTCAGTTTACAGTAACTCGTATCATAAAGATCTTAAATTAATAATCTCAGATCAGTCTTTTTGTAATAGTATCGATATTACAATAGGGAATAATATTATTATTATCAAAATACCAAGAATATGGTTTGATTATTATTTCTTAAAAGATATAAATGTATAAATACTTTTTTGTAAAGATTTAATGATCATACAGACCCATCAAAAGTAAAAGATTAATTACTAATTAATACAGACCTGTCAAAGGTAAAAGATTAATTACTAATTAATCTTTTATTTTTGATGGATCTATACAATCATTAAATCTTTACAAAAAAGGATTTATACGTTTATATCTCTTAAGAAATAATAATAATTCTATATTATTTTTGGTATTTTGGTAATAATAATATTATTTCACATTGTAATACTATTTTAGAAAGACTGATCTGAGATTATTAATTTAAGATCTTTACAACACAAATGACTTTAGTGTTAAATTAATTAATAAATACAACTCTGGTTTTATTTATTTATTTATTTAATTATTAAAGTAAACATGTAGTAAATATCACATAATTTTATAAGAAAGATAATCTTTACATAGTAAATGCAGTCAGAATTAAACAGCAAAAACAGTTTACAGTAACTCGTATTGTAAAGATCCTAAATTAATAATCTTATTAAAGTTTAATATTTAGCACTAACCTGCGTCTTGCTGACCTGTCATCTCCGCGAGGTTATTTTGGTCTTTCATGCACCATCTGTCACAATCACGGTTCTGCACTACACGCATGACGCATCCCATGCTACTCCCGAATGCACCACAGTGTTGTCAACTTCAGAAATAAATTTATGGATTCTAGAGATTTTCCATCATTGCCAACATTCTCCCCTAGTTTTTTATGGATTTTGGCTCCTTACCTGTTATAGTATCTCTAGGGCCGGTATTCATAGTCGGATCTTATATTTAAGATCATCTTAAGTACTGTCTTAAGATGCCATCAGCCAATCACAGAGTCGTATTAGCATCTTAAGACATTGCTTGAGACGATCTTGAAATAAGATTTGACTATGAATACCGGGCTAGGGACGGGATTCATCGATCTTAAGCTCAAGAATGGTCTTAAGTCTAGCTTCAAGCCGACTTGAGACTTACTTAACCAATAAAATAACAGCATTGACGTCTCAAGATCGTGCTTAAGCTGGAACTTGAGTAAGATTCGACTATGAATTCCGGCCTAAGAGAAAGGATCTCTTCTCTCTTTCTCTCTTTCTTTAAAATGGCCGCATCTGGGGCTCGATTCTTGAATTCATTCGCAAGAGAAACGTATACGCAAGTACTCGCTCTAACAGAAAAGTTACAAGTTTATTGGTTAATAGCCATACGATAGCCAATAAATTTCCAACTTTTCTGTAAGATCAGAATTTGCGAATACGTTTCTCTTGCGAATGAATTCAAGAATAGAGCCCCTGGAATCTGCGCAGAACCGTATTGAAATTCGTCTTGAGTATGAGGAGCACACCTTATGGCCAGTATTCATAGTCGGATCTTATATTTAAGATTATCTTAAGTACTGTCTTAAGATGCCATCAGCCAATCACAGAGCTGTATTAGCATCTTAAGATATTGCTTGAGACGATCTTGAAATAAGATTCGACTATGAATACCAGCCTATATCCTTCCATCATGGGTAGTGCTACGCATGATGTAATAAGAAAGATGAACCAACACCACGTATGCGCAGTAGTCGACCAATAAGAATTGGGTCCAAATGTTCGAAAGAAGTGGTTTGTTCGCGTCGCCATGCCCCGACATGATCCTACCACAGTTTAGCTATAACCAGTTACGACAGTCAGCGAAATTCTTCGTATAATATTTTACGACGCATGCGTCAACTGTACTATCTAAAATATGGCGGACATGGCGAGCCACGCGGTACGAAGCTATGAGCTAGACATGTGATAATTGCGTGTTAGAGGTTATATTGTGTGAATAATTTTTCAGTGATATTAAGCGATATTAATTAGGTATTATTTTGAAAAGATTATTAATGAAGATCATCTTCAGTGTTTTTTTCAATATCATTTATTTTGAAATAAATTATAATAATGAGTAAAATTAGTAAAGGTGGATTTTCCTGTGTCATGTGTAAAAACATATCTGGACAAAACGCAGGAATAAAATTTTTTTGTTTTCCAAAAAATCCATTTATTTATTATTGTTTAACCTCATTTCAGAATTTAACTTTTTTTAACTTTTTCTGTAATTTTTTTTATTTATTCACTTATCTCTTTAATAACAATTTGACACGAATCATAAGAAATATTTTTACTATCTTTTTTTGTTTTATATCTTCGAATAACGCGCTTTCTTACAATCCAAAACATGGCGGATGGTCACGTGACTAGGTAACATAAACATCAAAGGTTCCGACTGTACTGTCGTAACTGGTTATAGCTAAACTGTGATCCTACTTACTCCAACGCATTCTAATAGGTTGGCGTCATCGGAATCAACGTATTGGAGTGTGTTGGGGTGAATAGGAGCATGTCGGAGCATGTGACGCGAACAGACCCAAGAAGATTATTTGCGGCGCGGTGCATTTGGACCCAAATTTCATTGGCTCCGCTCATCGTGCTAATAGTGAGCTCCCCGAACGCACCCCAAGCGTGCTGACGTGCTCTCCTGTTCCTGTGCTCTCCTGTGCTCTCCGACTCCGAGCACAGTCCAACCTTAGCGCTGTGTTAATAGCGTCTCCCCGAACCCAGTCAAAATAACAAGCTGCATTCTTGTTGATTCGTGTGATGGCTCTTAGAATCGGAACGTGCGTTTCATCCCGGTAGAGAAAATAATCATTACCGCAAGTTATATTTCGATATATGTAATATGGAGATCGTTAATGGTAAACAAAGAGGAACTTTTATTTACGTATATGACGGATATACGTATAATATTGATAAACGAATAAAGAACACATATAGATGTTCAAGCCGTCGTACAACAGGATGCCCTGGTATGGTAAAAATAATTGATGACCAAGTTCATGTGCAAACTCAACATGGACATCCGCCAGATACTATAAAGTTGGAAAAATTAAAAGTGCAGAGTGAAATGTTACGTTTATCACGTGAATCGCTTCTGCCACCGAAGAAAATTTTTGATGACGTTTGTCGAATGTATGTTGTTTTATAAATGAAATTACAAAAAGGTGCTTTCTTTGATTCATACTCAGATAGCCAAATGTCTTGATGTTGCAGTTATGTTACCAACAATCTTGCAGCAACTAATTTAGAAAAACTCCAAACAAAGTGAAACAGCATTATGTCTGTTAGGCTGAACTCATATGAATTCTGTTTTAACAATGGCAAGTTGATAGCAACGTGTCAGCATTAATTTGTTATCAATCATTTGTTGTTGCTATGTTGCTGTTATATCGCAAACAATATTATGTATCATTATTGCTGATCGTTTCCTTTTTTTAAATGTCCTTAACTGATTGCATGTATAAATAATCATATTGCTGAATTCATAATGTTTTATTTTGATGTCAAAATTTATAGCAAATCTATAACAATACATCCAATGCATTGGTTTGCTTAAAATGCTACATTACGCTTGGTTATCTGGGTAGTTGTTACACATAAAAACATTTTTATGTTTAATAAGAACAAAATCAATATATATATATATTAATATATGCATATATATATATATATATATTTTATATTCAGTACATTTGTAAAATAAAATCACATTTTTGATATTAATAGAGAATAAGAAATTCAAAGAATTTAACTATTATTTCTTATTAATATTAGACATGTTTACTTTCATAATTGGTTCTCTCTCATGTACTTTATAAATATGCATATAATAAGAAATAGCACATATTTGTAATTAAATTGTTGAACAGAAAAACTTTATTTTGTTCTACATACCTTATGTATTGGAAAGCATTTATAATTATTTTAAATTTATGTTTAATTTATTTTATTTAATAATGTTTTAGAAATCCAAATGTAGCTGCACATATGTCGTATAGCTCTATGAAAAGTATAATGGCTCGAGAACGAATGAAACAAAGACCTCTTATATCACAGACTTTTGAAGCCTTACATACTGATTTAATGAAGTATGAATGGATTAAAAATATTAATAAAGGAAGTGTAATTGCACAAGATGGCAACAGGGCTGTTATATTTTCAAGTGATAGACTTCTTGAAATAATTCAACAAGCTAGGGAAATTTTTATTGATGGAACTTTTTCGGTAAGTTATTTTGATTGGTATAATCTTATAGAATAAATGAAGAAATCTAAAAAAACAAATACCTCTCTCTATGTAAAGCATATAAGTTATTAAGTGATTAAAAATATAAATAATAAAAAGATGCATTACATTAGCATTTTATACTGAAAAATTGTTACATATAACAAATTATGATGACACCCGATATATATCAAGCTGTTGATCTACATACTCTTAAAAAATAGCCAAATTTTGATGTAAAAATTCTCCTAAATTAAAGTAGAGCAGAGAAGACAAATTCATGCATGAAAAATTCTATTGAATTATAATTAAATAATATTATAAATATGTTGACTCATAGAGAGATGTACAATCTAAGTTATTAGTATTCTATAATAGAGGAGACTGGAACTAGTTGTTGCAATAGCATTACATGTTATTGCAAAATAACAAATGATAAAAATCTGTAAAAAATTTTTTATAAGAACATTCAATTATTTTAAACCAAAGAACACATTTTTATAAAATAAAGAATTAAAAAAAGGTTTTATATAATCGAAAGTAAGATAAATCAGTGACATATTAAATGTTATATTTAGAAATCTAGTCATTATATTGTAACTTAAATTATTTCATTAAAATCTTTACTTTAAAATTAATAACTTTTTATTAAAGTCTTAAAACATATTTGTGTTTAATCAATAATTTAAGTTTATTTTATTACTGTAGATTATTTTAATGCATACATTTAATAAAAATTGAATGTTATATATGTTTGTTTCTAATTTTTATTTATAACATGTATTCTATTTATAAATACATAAAAACTAGATTTGTAATCAGTTCCAATAAGTGCAACAATTTCACATGTGGTAATAGTTATACGTTACAAGTGTATTTGCATATATTTTTTATAAATGCAATGAAGTTAATAATATTATTTAACTAAAAAATGTTTTATTATATTGTTTACTACAAGCAGCTATTAAAAAAGTGCATTTTAAATTCTATTTATTATTTACATATAAAAAAACTTTTAAAGCGTTCCGGTCTGTCCTGTATTTATTTAAATTAAAGTTTAATAATAAACATTTTTGTTTTTTAATGAGACCATCAATGTAAGAAAATTAATAACAGTTTGAATACAATAAACATTTTTTAAACAAAATGCATTTAGAGAATAAATTATTGCAGTCTATATAATTAATGTAAACGTGTGAAATTACAAGAAATTATCCTTGAAAATAATTTATTATAATATTAATGAATAATAAATTCGACACAAACATTTGATGAAATTTGACACAAACATCTTGTTGTGCTTCAAAACCCTCTTATCTTTTATAATTCCTTCTAACATTTTTTTTATTTTATACCTTTGTAATTTGTTGGTAGGTTGTTCCCCGTTATTCACATATGGATCAACTATATACCATTCACACTCGTTATATGAATAAAGTAAGTTTTTTTATATGAAATATATTTAGACATTAATATTAAAAGTCATTATTCTTAGGCAGTTGGAACTGTGTTCTGTTTATGTGAAGCACGTACCAGTGCACTATATGAATCAATATGGTTAAAAATATTAGAGCTAGCTCCAGGACTAAAAACTAATGTTAAATTTATTATGAGCGATTACGAAGCAGAAGCTATGAAAGTTATGGAAAAACTTTTTCCAAATGCAAATATTCATGGTTGTTGGTTTCATTATAATCAAGTAGGTTTTTATCTTTCTTAATAACTAATTTATGAAATTAAAAAACATGAATTATATTTTATATTTTAGGCAGTATTACGTAAGTGGAATTGCTTGGGCTTAACAAATACTTCAAATACACTGTTGTCTATGACAATGACGCTTCCACTATTGCCGGAAGAATATTTCATGCAGGCATTAAAAATATTGCATAATTATTGTGATGCTACACATTCTAAATATGAAGAGTTATTGGATTTTCTAACATATATTGAAAAAACCTGGTTACCGAAAGCATCAAAAGTCAGCGTATATAACTGTCCTGTAAGAACAAACAATTTAGTGGAAAACTTCCATATTATGATAAGACGGAAGCTGGGTAATTCTCATCAAAATTTATGGATTTTCTTAGGTAAACTATTTTAATACAGCAAGTCTTGTATTTTGTATAGTGGTATTATACTGTTTGTTATACAGAATGTAATAATGAATAATAGTCAAAAGTTTTGATAATTTTTCATGTTTACTTTATTGTTTAAACTGTATTTTTTTTATTTTTTTATTTTATCGCAAAGAATTCTTTTTCTTTCTCCAATACTCTTTTGAACTACTTGTTAGAAACTTATGAAATATCCAAATAAGTAACTGAAGAATGAAAAGAATGACATATTAAGGATAACTTTCCACATATGCATTGACAGTTTCCAATTTTTCGATAAAAAATTTCTTTAATGACTTACAATTGTTACTGGCATTAAATAAAAATATCTTCCTTCTTTTAATACTTTTAAATTTTATAAAAATCGGTCAAATAGCTAACAAGAGAATGGTGCATATTGGTACATAAAAATCGCTTTGAAATTAATATCAAAGAAGACATAAAAAGGACGGTCTCAATAATTCTGACCGATTATAATTAAAAAATTAACTATAATTGATTAAGATTCGAAAGTTTGATTTCCGACAAGATTCTCTTTGCGATTGGTTCTCAAACTCGCCATCAAGTGGCTTTTATCAGAAACAAAATGGGTCATTTCTTGGGACAAACCAATAGTAACATTGGTGGAAATGATATTGAGACTATCTTCTTTATGTTGATATTGGTTTCAAAGCGATTTTTATGTGTTAATATGTTCTATTACTTTGTAAAAAATAGCTTTCTAAAAATATTTATAGTTGATTGTTACGTTCTTTATAACACAGAGTTTATTGTGTATATTTTGTGTATATACTTCAAATTTAATTTTAATTTAAAAAATTAAATTTTGCTTACATATCACTCATTATGAAATTATTAATTTCAGATAAACTGACAAAGTTAATTCTAGATCAAGAAATTCATTTTGGACGTCTACAAAATAATGAAAGTTTAACATTTGTGCAATTACGCAAAAATAAAGAGCGTGACTTAAAAATTGTTCAAGCACAAACAGCTTTAATTGTAGGAAGGTAGTATAAAAAGTTACTAATAAAATAATGAATAATATAATGAATATATAATAATGTTATATTAAAATATTTATAGATTGAATCTTGAACAATTTTTACAAATGTTTACTGGAACATACAAAAATGTTTGTCTTTATACAAATATGCAAGGTTAGTATTAACAGTAACTTGTGTAATTAATTTTTTATCTTAAAGTAAATCTGCTTTATTATACTTTAGAAGAAGAAAATATACCAAATATATCTTTGGAAAATGAAAATCAAGAGAATTATAAAAAAGAGACACAAGTTATTGCAAATCAAGATAATGCAATAAATATACAACAAAATGTTTGCCTTTTTGTAAATATGCAAGGTTAGTATTAACAATAACTTGTGCAAATAATTTTTAATCTTAAAGTAAATCTGCTTTATTATGCTTTAGAAGAAGAAAATATACCAAATATCTCTTTGAAAAATGAAAATCAAGAGAATTATGAAAAAGAGACACAAGTTATTGTAAATCTAGATAATGCAATAAACATGCAATGACCTCTAGTTGTATTATCATGATTAAAACGTAAAGACTATGAAAACTATACAATAAACAATGATCGAAAACAATTGGTTTTTATTGAAAATATTCCGTCAAAAGTAAGTACAAATTAAAATATAATATTTATTTTTATCTATATTTCTTAAGTACAACAAAATTTAAATAATTTCAGATTACACGAAGACGGAAAACAAAAGTAGACAAAGATTGCAGCTGTTGCAATTAAATAATAGAATTTAGATATATGTTACATTTTAGTAAGTAAACCTTAAGACTCGAAGAAATGGTTTTCTTCGTTACTTGATACAGAAAATATGAGCTAAAGTGAAAATTAAAAAACTACCTTTTAATAGTCATACTAATTATGAAAATTACTTTTTGCAATATTGTGTTTTTCTAAACCCTACAGAAAAAAAGCAACATTTTAAAACTTACAGAAAATGCAAATACAATTGTTATAGTTACATATTACTCGTTTACATATATTAAGAATTCAAAAGATGCAAACTTGTTTATAGTATATATACTTTGTAAACTGCTGAAATTTCTCCTTTGCAAATCGGACATTTTTTAACATTATTGCTTTCCTGTATAATATGATTCGCATAACTTCACAACAGATGTGATCGCACTGTATAAAAACTATTCGATTCTACATTAATGCAAGCAATGCACATACGCTCAAATCTTACTGTTCCTTGATTTTCTTTACATGTTACCAGAAAATTTCTGTTAACTTTGTAATACGGAACGTCATTTTCTATAGTATTCTCTTTATCTTTGTACCAATATCCAAAGTCATCTTCTGGAATGTTGTAAATGTTCTGAAAATCAACAAAACATATAAAGAGCTTGTTAATGCTAAGCAAAAATAATACGATAACAGGTCAATATATCGAGCCAAGACAAATCTTCCTAATACAAAATAATTTATTCAATAAAAATATAATTATAACCGCGACTAAAAACCAGCTGTGTTAAAAAATGTTAAACTTTGAAACGTTTCGACTATACTTAGGGCGGGTTTATCAATGCTCAGCTAAGTTAAATTTGACTAATAGTTAAATACTAACTGTAAGCTATGTGTTTATCAAAGCGGAATAACTAACAGTTTATGCGTAACTGTTAGTTATTCCGCTTTGATAAACACATAGCTTACAGTTAGTATTTAACTATTAGTCAAATTTAACTTAGCTGAGCATTGATAAACCCGCCCTTAGTCCTCTTCAGTCATAATAAATTACCTATATGTATGAACTTAAATATGAATAAAATAACGCAAACGAAAATATACTTAAACAGTTAAAAAATGATGACTATTGAATAACCAAAAAACAATGCATATCTTATCAAACTGACATAAATAAAAACGTGAACCAATAAATAATACAATTAAATGAATAATAGTCAATACACTCCGTGTTCTGTAAATTGATGCTTAACTTGCTTCTTAATATGGATCATTTCTAAAATTAACCTTTTTTGGTATCTTCTGTCTCTGATTGCCGAACGTTACACTTGACTTTAACGCTTTGTCGAATACTCTGTGATTGTTGCTTGTTTTAATATCTGAATCAACATATATAAGTTTATAGTTTTTCACAATACGCATATCAGTTTTTATTATTTACAACACGTTTTCTATAGTTTTTGATCTTTTAGATTTATTGACAAGACTAATTGAATATCTATTCTGTCCTTTTAACCCTCAATCCCTCCCGTGTTTTTCGGCACCTATCCTTCCCTATGGGTCGTTTTCGTCCTCGCCCTTATAACCATATAAATAATGGTTTTAAAAATCTGAAAAAAATCATGTATACTCTTTAAATATTTCTTTTTAAGAAACTACTATTATATTATCCCTCTCTCCTAAATTTAATATGTATTTTTTAATAAACGATAAGAAAAATCAATAAAGTTAATTTTTAAAAAAATATATAGCTATGGTAAAAATTTTGAAAAAAAATTTTTTTTAAATCAGTTTCTGGAAGGAAAAAAGTTCCTCTTTATGAAAAAAAGTCTGATCAACGTAGAATAAAAGCAGATATCCAATTTCAGCGTATAAAAATTGGTATTTTTTGAGGATGATGAAGTGTAAAATAGGGAAACATTTTTTAGTATAATTTTAATGGCGCTAGCATCGCGGTTGTACGAGAAATTAACAATAGTAGTTTTAAGCAGGACGAAAACTAGAGAGGATTGAGGGTTAATATGAAAACCGACTTGCGGAAAAATTTTATTATTTTTTATCTTATTATTTATTTAATTGTATTATTTATTGGTTCACGTTTTTATTTGTTATGTCACAGTTTGATAAGATATGTGTTGTTTTTTGGTTATTCAATGGTCATTTTTTAACTGTTTAAGTATATTTTTGTTTGCGTTATTTTATTCATATTTAAGTTCATACACATAGGTAATTTATTATGACTGAAGAGGACTAAGGGCGGGTTTATCAATGCTCAGCTAAGTTAAATTTGACTAATAGTTAAATACTAACTGTAAGCTATGTGTTTATCAAAGCGGAATAACTAACAGTTACGCATAAACTGTTAGTTATTCCGCTTTGATAAACACATAGCTTACAGTTAGTATTTAACTATTAGTCAAATTTAACTTAGCTGAGCATTGATAAACCCGCCCTAAGTATAGTCGAAACATTTCGAAGTTTAACATTTTTTAACACAGCTGTTTTTTAATTGCGGTTATAATTATATAATGTTTATTGAATAAATTATGTTGTATTAGGAAGATTTGTCTTGGCTCGATATATTGACCTGTTATCGTATTATTTTTGTTTTGAAAATGTTTGAAACAATATGTTATACAATAATCATTTGATAATAATATACTACAGATTACCTAGCAAACAGCAACTAATGGTTTATGTAATCGTTAGTTAAAATTTAAAATAATTTGACGATATAACTTATATAATTTATAACAGTCGTACAATTTACAAAATTATGGAGTAGGAAATTGTAACTAATAATTAAATAAGTGTTAATTAGTGTTTCCTAAAAATGTTTATTAAAAATATAACAAACACACATGCGCGCGCTCTCATACACAATAAAAATCCACATATCCGCACCCGCACCCACATCACATCACACATCTATCATCCAGACACCATACATCTACACACCCATGCATCACATACCCGCACACATATACAAGTTGTCCCTGACCATGCGGGTCAATGCTCATAAAGAGATAGAAGGGATCGAGATGAACATAAAAGTCCAATATTGTCTTGGTTTAGGTCTACCAATAATCGAGATATTAATCTTTCAAATTATGCAAATGAGAGTGCGCCAAGGAAAGAGCTCGATCTGCTCGAGCCATAACACGGAAAAATATTTTTATTTTTTATATATTGATAAAGAAATTGATCTACGTCTTTTACAAAATAATTTTCAGACAAGTAGACCTCACACTCGAGAGAATTGACAAAAATATTTTTTATTTTTAAGCTTTTTTATGTAATTATACCATATTTTTTAAACGACAGCTTATGTTTTAAACATATGTTTATGGTGTTTTTGAATTTCGAAAAATAAATAGAAATCATATAATAATAAAATAATCAAATAACTTTTATCAAAGGCTTCCAAATAGTATAAATAGGTTTGATAAAAATGACTAAATGATTCTAAAAATTTAGTTAATATAATTTTTTCGCAGATTTAGTTTTATTTTATAATTGAATTATAACGTTACCTACTTCTTATTTTCTATAACATTCTTTGTTTATGTAATATACTATTTTTTTTCCTATTGGGTCGAGTTTGAGGTCTATGTGTCTAAAGATTATTTTGTAAGTGACGTAGACCAATTTCTTGATCAATAATTTTTTTTTAATTTTTGCAATAAAAAGATTAAATGTATTATATACAATTATTATTACAACAAAAAATACCAATAAATATCTACACATTTGAATGTTTACTTCTGAATTTTTTTAAATTGTATTAGGAAAACTTTCAACCAAATTATTTGTACAAATTAAAGAGCTATACATACATTAAATATATTTAATCGTATATATCTTTTCAATTTTATAAAAGTGACGAAACGGTTTTAGAAATTTGGTCAGTGATAATCTAAAAATTAATATTTCTAAACATTATCCAATAAAAAAATTTGTAAAAATTCATAAATATGTATAATTGCATACGAAGTTATATGTCAATATGTTTGTATTAGATTTTTGTGTAAATTTCTATTTGAATCAGATTCGTAAAAATTGTTTAAGGAGCAATCGTATAAATTAAGTTACAATATAATTTATTATTATATTATAATTATATAATTTTATTATTTTATTAATATTTACATACGATATTTTATGTACTTTAAGCATTATGTAAAAGATTGTACAATGTGTAAAAGCTTGTATGCAAGACTAGTCTGAAACTTTTAGAATAAGGTACAATTTGTGAAAAAAATTTTTTAATAGAAATAAATGTAAATACAAAAATGGAATAAAAATTTTTTTTATATAATTTAGTAGTATTGCATTGTATGTATTATTAAACCTGTATTGTATTAATACAATGTATTTTGTATTTTTTTTACGTTAATAAAGTTGCAATTGTTCGATTATTGATGAGTTTTACTTCTTTATGTATAAGAAATGGGATTGTCCCGTTGCACACATAAACAATCGGACACAGTAGTATTTTCCAATCGGACCCAGTCCCAATTGGACACGGTCCCGATTGCGGGACTGGTTCAATGACACACAATACAATTGGACACGTTGCAATTGCACACCGTGCTATTGGACACAAAGTTGCACACCGTTCGATTGCACACGTTGCATTCGCGCATAGTTAAGCGGATTGCATCTAGATCTTCATAAATTTATGACTGTATGCTTCTTGACCACAAGCGCATGCTCTGTCTGCTACTTTATATATACTCAAAGGTCTACTAGCGCAAGCCATGCACATGAATTTCAAATGTCTATGGCTGCAATCCACTTGACGCTACAAATGCTTCGAAGCGTTTGATTGACCAATCGAAACAAAGATTTCTACAAATTGACCAATCAAAGAATGCTTCGAAACGTTTGTAGCGTCAAGTGGACCGTAGCCTATATACGTATTTTTACGAGCATCTTGTTTTGCGTAGAAAGTTGCAAACCTATGTGATGCAAAAAATGCTTTGCACACACACACACACACACACACACACACACACACGCGCGCGCGCGCAAATGCACGCACACACACAGTTAAGCGTTGGTCTAAGGGTGCTGTTCCATGGCAGCCGGAATCCAGAAAACGGAATCTCGGAAAAGTAATGGAGAGAGGGTTAGCCAATCAGAATCAGCTTATTGTTCCGAGTTTTTGATGCCCTCGTTCCACATGGAGTATGTTTTACGGAATTCGGAAGGGTAGTCTAATCTCAAAATTGTTTTTAACTTAAAAAAATTTTTTTATTATTATATGATATAATATATATAAATTTTACTTTTTTACTAATTCTTTTATTACGGTAAATATTTTTTTTGCTCTAAAATAATAAAAATAAATTTTCCAACTTTTGAAAATTTCAAAAATATTGGTACATGGGGACCTCAGTCATAAAAATTCCGGACTAACAAGTCGGCAATTTTTAAACCTGTGACACAATGATATATTATTGATAACTATTTATATAAACTATATATATAAAATTATATATGTATAAAATTGTATATTTATATTTTATTTTTTAGCTACATTATGAAATAGAAAAAAATAAGGATAATTTTAACTGAAGAAATTATTAAATGAAAATAAATTCCACAATTTATCAATAATTACAGTAGCTGCATATGAATTGCTTCTAAAAATTAAAAAGTTGACCTTTTTATTATTATTATATATATTAATATATTGATTATTTAATAACCTATTTTATATTTACAAAAATATTTTATTATAATTTCTTTTAATGAAATACGTATCTTACAAAAAATTATAACTACAGTAAATAAAATAATCAAATTAATTTATTACCGATATGTTTTTACTCGTGGTAAAAAAGATTTTAGAAAATATTGTTAAATAAAATAAAAAGTTAATTTTGTTAACCTCGTAAATTAATCTTTGTTGTGTTTTTTGAACGTGTCTAACTGCCTACTAGGAGAAAATTTTTGATTGGCTGATCCCCTCTGTATTACTTTTTCGAGATTCCGTTTTCCGAATTTCGGCTGCCATGGGACAGCACCCTAAGTTCAGATGGGCAGGCATTTCTGTCCATGTATGTTTATAAATAAGAAATATTTTTCAGTATATTTTAAAAATATAATTTATATACAGTGTGTCTCAAAACATACGTACTGGTCAACACTCGTAAAAAGGTAGAGGAGATCGAGATGAACTTAAAAGTTCAATATTGTCTCAGGTTAGGTCTTAAGTTAGATCTTGGGTTAGGTCCACCAATAATCAAGGTATTAATTTTTCAAAATATGCAAATGAGAGCGCGCCAAGAGAAGAACTCGATCCGCTTAAGCCATAACACGAAAGAAAAAATCTATCGTAAATGTATGATAAGCTTTCATTAATTTACTGTTCACAATTACAATAGAAATTAATTAAATTATTTGCCGATTTCATACGTTAATAACTCAATTATTGGTGGATCTTACCTAAGACAATATTGAACTTTTTACGTTCATCTCAATCCCTTCTATCTTTTTATGAGCGTTGACTAGTATGTTTTGGGACACTCTGTATATTGAAGTAATGATTTTCATGTTAACATTTTTATAAGTTTTTATAAAATCTTTATTATACACTTTTTGAAAATAGATTTTTTTAATATCTATAAATATTTGTAATAAATATTTTATGCTGTCTGGTTTTATATTTTGTTAGCGCATCCTCATCATAGGATGTCATATTAAAATTTGATAACTTTTAACTGCTATTATATAAGCAAAACATTTTTTATGAAAAGTTATTGAGATTGCTGTTAGAAAATTTTATTTAATTGTATGTTTTTCTTCCTACTCTCTCATATGCGCAAAGACGAATGTGTGAGTTTGTATATAAACAGAGAAAGTCTAATGATATACAACATTCTTCTTCTGTTGCGTTTGGTGAGTTGATCCCTTGAAAGAGAGTTACCAGGGAATTACAATCAGAATTTCTTCGATTTTTATAACTTTATTTGACGTGAAACATGAAATATTTAGAAAACATATTTCGATTCTTTATGGTGGTCGCAGCAATCATCATGATTAATGCGGAGTTATATAGGTAAGTACATAAAAACATTACACATTTGTATTGTCGAACATAATAGATATCGATTAAGATTACGCTTCCAACTTATAACCGATACAGAATTCGATAAGCACTCCGACAATAACTGGATTAGATTTATTTAGATATAGAATACGTATTTTTCATCTGTCAGAGTAAAAAGAGGTGCTTTTGATGACATGATTTTATTTTATTTTATATCTTAAATAAAATTGGCGCTACTAAAACAATTAATTATTATTTAAAATATTTACTTTTATAAAACAATACTATTAGACTTGCGAAAAAATTATTGAAATTAATAGTAAACAATATTGGAGGTGAATGGTTTTCCAATAACTTCCAATAGTTTTTTCGCGAGTGCACTAGTATTTCTCCATAAGGGTGAAATTTATTTTCTTTCTCCATAAGGGTGAAATTTATTTTTATACGTAAATAGATAACAAATGCAAAAAGCATTTCTTGTTTAATTTTAAGATATTGAAATATTGATTAATTTGAAATGTTTATTAATAGTTTATTCATAGTTTTGAAAAGTAATAAACTAAATTTTCTGAAATTTGTATATATGTTATAAGATGTATATATATGTGTGTGTGTGTGTGTGTGTGTGTGTGTATGTATAAACATACATGTATGCTTACAATATAATTTCCTTTTGTTGCTTTAAGAATTCCGTTATACAAAACATCTGCTCGACAATCTTCCAAGAATATTAGCATAAATCAGGGACAGCATCGTTTCCTTAAACATTTTCCCGTTATGACGGTACCTTTGACCCATCATCTACAGTACTATGGTGTTATTTCGGTTGGAACTCCACCGCAAAATTTTACAGTGGTTTTTCATACAGGTTTTGCAGATTTCTGGTTACCATCTAAAAATTGCGACATTAACAGTCTTGCTTGCCGTAAGTGTAACATAGTTTGGACATTTACTCTCTAAATTTCTTAGAGTGATAATTCACTCAAAAAATTGAGTGACTGGTCGAATCACTCGGCTTAGAGTGATTTTTTATTCATATGGAGTTAATTCTTTTACTTTTTGTTATAGAATAAATTAACTCTGCAAAATAAAGTGAAATATGTGTACTTTATTATGTAGAGTATATTTTCCTTTTATGTAGTAATTATTTTCACCTTACATAATACGGAGTAGAATGTTTTCATTCGTGAAGAGTGAAAAACATATAAAATGTGTACAAATATAAAACACGTTCGCGCTTATTTGCGGCAAAGACTGAAACTGCGGCACAAGTCGGCTTGTTGTCTCGCGACGTTAACGTGTCTCGCGCGTGTTCGTGCTCGATACGTAGTTTTGAGAAAGATTTATTTGCGGCAAAGACCGAGATTACGGCACAAGTCATTGTCTTGCGACGTTAACGTGTCTCACGTGTGTCAAGACATTTATTATGCGTTACTTAAAGACAAAGGCTTAAACCATAAAATATTATCTTAAAATTATAAGCCATTCTGCTAAGGCCCTATGATATGAATCTGTTCACTCGTAACATAAAAGAGAAAAATTTACTCGATGAAATAGTGAAGACTTTATTTTCTCATCGAGTGAATATTCACACTTTGAAATAAGTAACATGTTTTACTCCACGTTCAGAGTTAAAACAATCATTTTTGTGAAAAGTAGATTTTTACTATTGAGAAGTTGCAGTATTTCCATTATCGCCTGATGTGAAAATTAATTTATTTGGAGTGATAGTTCACTCTAAAAAATTTAGAGAGTACGTATCCATTTATACTTACTGCTATAATTACTTCAAATATATTAAAATAATTTAAATTGATTCTTTTAATAATTAAAATCAAGTAAGAATACTTATAATACTATAGAATTTACCTAATAAAAATATTTTCTCAAAAATAGTTTATTTTTTATACAATTTTTCAAAATTTTTAATTTTTAATTTTATATTTTTTTAAATTATTTTAAAATTATTTCAAAAGTATTTTAAAATTTTCTATTTTTAAAATCTTATGTTTTTTTTAAAGAATTTTTTAGATTTTTAAATGCAAATTGAAACATTTTTTGGCTGAACTTCTATATCCAACCCTTTAATTTTGATGAAATTTTATAGGTATGTAGTACTTACTGAATATAGTCGAATGCCATAAAAGTAAAACGACTAGTTTTCAAAATATTTAATTTTTAATTACGCGGTTTTAGCTAAAGTTCCGTATAGGTCAAACCACCGATTTTTTTGGCAACTACATATTCTTATGTATTTTGGCGCACTGATTACGAATATGATAGTGAAAATTGGCGCAATTTTGATTTTTATGGCGAAAATTATGAAAAAACCATAAAAATCATGGTTTTTAAAATTTACTTCTGTAAATAATGAAAATTTCAAAAAATACTTTAAATAAAAGTTATAAATCTCATCAAAGTATATAATTTTATGTCCTATTGATTTTTAGCATAAAGACGATACTTTTTGAGAGAAACGACGTTAAATGTTCAAAACTTTATAAAACTCATTTAATATATTTCGAGTTATATTAGTTAATTTTATTAATTAATACCGGAAAGAAGTGTGAAGGAGGGGCAAAGAGCAAGGTCCATCCAAACTCCCTCCCCCCTGCTTACAAACCGAAACGACGTCCACACGTTTTCTGTGCAACATAGGCTTGTGACTTTTCACGCGAAGCAAGAAGGTCAACCCACATCCTCCCCTGTTTACAGATTGAAACGACATCCACACTTGTACTGTACCACATAGGTTTGCAACTGGCTAAATAACGACTTAAAATTGGGTTAGAGTTAGGGCAAAATACGGGAAGGGGGTGCCAAGCATTTCATGTATTATTAAGTAATATAAAATATATATATATATATATTCTGGAAATTAAGATAGAAAATACTTATTGTGCAATTTAATTCTTTTTACATTAATAATAAAGATTAAAAAATTATAGATTTCCTACTTGTACTGTACCACATGAGTTTGCAATTTTCCACGCACAGCGAGGTCCATTCATTGTCTTAATTACCCCAGACAACACGCTTGTCAGAATGAAAACTTTAAGAGAACTTTTTTTAAGAAAACATTTAGATATCTTAGAAATGATATCAAAATGGTGACATTTACCAGAGACGTCTACTAATTGTAAGAGAGGTCTTTAAAATATCTCATTGAAGAGTCTCGCTTAAGTTTCTTGAAAATGTTATCCTTTAGACATCAGCTAAATGATATCAGCTTGATGTCTCATAAAAGATATCACAATGCTGTCCGACTTTTGAGCCGTCCATGCGTGTCGTAGTTGACTCATAAATTAGATAACATTATAATATCTTGAATGAGAAATCCATTTGATATTATTTAAAAATTATCATAAAAATAATGTTTTCAAAAATAACGGTTTGCCTATAATTACTGTGCACAAAAAATGCACAAAATCTAAATTTATCATGTACTGAACAAAAACAGAATAATAAAAACCATCTAATTAACCATTTGAACGCTTCAAAATTAATGCTAAAAATAGATCGAAATTTCCATCAAATTATTAAGGTTATGGAAAAAGATAAATTTAACAATATGAAATTAATATGTAAATAAATTGATGCTATTTATTTCTAATGTTTTGCAAAATTTAATTGCTTTTATAAAAAATAATATAATTGTCAGTTTATAACATATTGGTATTATATGTATAAGACAATAACAATAAGTTACCCATATCGATAAGTCAAATTGGCGTAGCAGATAGAGTACAAGGTTCGTCATCCTAAGGTTCCGGGTTCAAAATTGCCACTACCAGCGGCAAGTAAGAATAAAATAAAATAATTTAATTTAAATTTAATTAATAAATTTATCCAATAAAAATTTGTCCTAAATTTAGTATGTATACTGTTGATAAAAATAATTTAAAAAAAATAAAATTTTTATTTTATTTTTTTATCTTTAGTTGCAGTTTAAAAATATTCGATTTAAGAAATCTTTTAGATATTCGATTTAAGAAATTTTTTAGATATCCGATTCAAGAAATCTTTTAGATATCAGTTTTATGATATCTTTTTATTCTCAAAAAACGGCGCATTGGTTAACATTCTGACATCATTATGTTATCTTTTAGAAGTCTCTTTATATTATCATTTTCAGAAACAGGATATCTTTTAGAGATCTTTTTGACAACATATTGTTCATTGGGACCCTCTTCAATATTTTAGTTTTTTGGACTAGTTTGAGTAAGCATTAAAATTAACCAGGGTTGAGTAAGTTAGTATATTTTTGTAATTAAATTAAATTAAAGTTAATGGATTATAAAATTAAATCAGTTAAGTTAAAAGAGAGTTGCATACATAAAAAATTAACTCAGTTAAAGTTACGTTAATATTATTTTAACTCAAGTTAAAGTACAAGTTAATTTTAAGAAGCTTTATTTATATTAAATTAAATTAAAAAGCCATAATTTATTTAAGTCAGATTACTAATATAATTACATTATCGATTATTAAATATATTCAAGATTTTATTTGTATATTAAGTTATAATATTAATTATATGAAATAACAAAAAAATATTGCTTTTATGCAGAAATGTATTTTTATTTTATAATTTTTTTCTTTCGCTCAGATAAAATTTTTAATTTAGAAAAAAAATTAATAAGTTAAAGTTTATACGTTTTAAAAATAACTAGTTAAAATTAAAAATTAAATCACTTAAAATTAATTAAATTAAATTAAAAGTTATTAACTTTTTAACTTTATTAACTTAATTTTAACTTATTAACTGGTTACTACCTAACCCTGAAATTAACTAATAAAACTCGATGTGTGTTAGATGAGTTATATGAAGTTTTAAATATTTAACGTCGTTTTTCTTAAAAACTATTATGTTTATGGAAAAAAATTAATAGAACATAAAAAGTGTCTTTCGATGAGATCTACAACTTTCATTTGAAGTATTTTTTGAAATTCCCATTATTTACGGAAATAAATGGAAAAACAATAATTTTATTGAAAGTTAAATATTTTAAAAACTAGCTGTTTCCGTACATTTGCTTTCGTGGCATTCGACTATATTTAGTAAATACTACATGCCTATAAAATTTCATCAAAATCGAAGGGGGGTCGAATACGAAAGTCTTACCCAGAAATGTTGAGAAATGTTTTGAAATGTTGAGAAAGTTTATATCTTTTTTAGGTTCTCATATATGTATATATAAAATATATGTATACAATATATGTATATATATATATATATATATTATTATTATATAAATTTTGAAATATTTTAAGACTTTTAAGATTTCTTATTCTATAATTTTTGGTAAAATTGTATAAAATCTTTTTTAAAAGATTTAAAAAAAAATTCTTTTATGCTAGCGCTACACTATGCGCGAATTCGCGATTCGTAATTCATAAATCGCGATTTATCTGACCACTCGACCAGCGAATCAGTGCGAATGACGAATCGCGCATGATGAATCAACGAAATTTTCTCTCCACACTATTCATGAACGTCAGATAAATCGCCAATTACGAATTACGAATCGTACGAATCGCGAATACGCGCATAGTGTGGCGCTAGCATTAAAAGTTATAGGAAAAAAATTTTAGAAATTTTTTAAAAATATTTTAAAATTTACGTACATAAAAAGTTCTAAGAAAAGATTAAAACTTTTCAATATTTCTGAAAAGTATTCTAATTTATATAAAACTTCTGAAAAAACTTTTCACCAGAGATTGTGTTTTCTAATTTTTATTTTAAGTAACGTTTTTAAAACAACAAAAACTCTAAAGCCCATTGCACGTACATTTCCGTAATCGTAAGATTTCGATCAATCACATTGCTCAAATTAGTCATAACCGACTGAATTAACCAATCGTATTGCTCAATTTCTTACGATTACGATTAAGAAAATGTACGTGCAATGGCCTTAAATATTTTGAAGTTTGGAAATTAAAATCATTGTTTAGGTAAATATTTATGGATTTAAATTCTACAAATCTAAGCGGTTTTAAATTAAATTTAAAGTAAAATCAAGAAATATAAATATAAATATATTTAATAATTTAAATTATGACAATTATATACTTAAGTTGTAAGAAAAATCTTTTTCTGAAATTTTTAATATTGACTATAATATTAATTGATTATTACTTATTACTTTTTGCAGTGGAACATGATAATAAATATGATAGCAACAAGTCCAGCACATATATAAATCCAGTAAATGGTAAAACATTCATTCAACGATACATTACCGGCAATATATTTGGATATTTATCTGCTGATGTAGTAAATGTGAGTCAAATAAATAGTTTGATTACATTTTTATTAAATGTAAGCAAAATGTAAGATTTATTTAAAAAATATATATTAATTTTTTATAGATTGCTGGTCTTAAAGTTAAAAACCAAACTTTCGGGGAAGTAATAAACGAACCGACAACATATCTCACTAAGGCATACGACGGTGTTTTGGGAATGGGTTATAGTGAATTATCTTTTATAGGAATAACTTCCGTTTTCAACAACATGAACAAACAAAACCTGGTGAAACCTGTTTTTAGTTTCTATCTAAATCGGCACGTATCTTTTGTGTACACACTAAATGTATCTAAAAATATTTTTATTATTATTAAATAATTCGTATTTCTATATTACAATATAAAAAAGATGTACAATCTGTACAGAAATTCTTCAACCACGGTGGGTGGTGAACTCATATTAGGTGGCTCCGACCACGCTTATCATGACGACGAGTTCACATATATTAATGTTACCAATCTAGAAAGTTGGCAAATTACCATCGATAAGTACGTGTTAATATCTTAGTACAAGTAGAACAATAAAAAAATGTTTTTAATAAAATTTTGATGAATTTTGAT
The DNA here is from genome assembly GCF_013373865.1 of Monomorium pharaonis. NCBI lineage: Eukaryota > Metazoa > Arthropoda > Insecta > Hymenoptera > Formicidae > Monomorium > Monomorium pharaonis. Next base: position 10,183,186 of record NC_050472.1, on the reverse strand, counting down.
AAAACATTTTGTTTAATTTTGTTTATTTTTTGAAACACTCGCCAGTCATTTTAAAATTTCATAAAAATGTATTAGTTCTATAAAAGTTCTATATCATTAATTTTAAAATAACTGTAACTTGTAATTTTATTTGAAAATTATTACAATTTTTATAAAGTTTCTGTATTTTCTCATTTAGTATAAGATCCGCCCATATTGATTTTTGGCCTTTTAAAGTAGTATATTCTTTTATTTCTTAGAAACTAAACATTATATTTTATTAACACTGATAAAAACATAATCTGATTAAATAATTAAAGAAATAAAAACTTTCAATATTTAATACAAAATAATATTGCTTTTATAGATTTGGAAATCTTTCTCTTAAATAAAAGTATATGCATTACTAGATCAATCGTGAATTATATGTTAATTAATTGTTAATGGTATTATATTATAGCATCACAATAAATGATGTTACGTTATGTTCAAATGGCTGTCAAGCTATTATCGATACTGGTATATCTACGATAGATGGACCATCATCGAACATTGCAATGCTTAACGGACTAATTGGGTTTAATCAACTTAATAAAGATTTTGTAAGTAAAAAATTATATTTTCTGCAGAGGCAATTTTAATAATATTAAATATTTATAATTAAATAGTTATAATATTAAAAATTTGCAAAAAAATTAATATTCAGTTTCTGAAAAAAAAAAGATATTTCTTAAAGTACTGATTAGTATGGCTCACTAACATTTAGCTTTATTTAAAGTTGAATATAGATTGCTCTAAGGTTCCTCATTTGCCCAATGTCAATTTCTTTATAAGTGGTACGAAATTTGTTCTTACAGCTAACAATTATATTTATAAGGTGAGTAACATCATATAACTATTTAAATTGTTTTAGAGTAAAAATATTACAATATATTTAATTTTGTATAGATACTAAAAGAAGGTAGAATGACATGTATAAGCTCCTTTGTGAATGATCAAGTAACTAGTCATATGTGGATTTTGGGTGATGCATTTCTCAGACAATTCTACACCGAATTTGACGTGAAAAATAAGCGAGTGGGATTTGCTCCTGCAAAATAATTAAATTACTTTCTCATAAAATTAATGTTAGAAAATTTAAACATAATAAATGAATAATTAAGTCCAATTTTTTTTTAGAGCGTTAAGTCATATCTTTTTATTTGTAGTTATTTACGCGATATGTTGGCAAATAAATATAATGTATGTAATATTTTAGAAAATTACAACAATAGTATGCAATGCACATGTATGCATTGTTTTAATTAACGATTTGAAACAGGATGTTTTTTGGTGTACTATTGCACAATATACTTTTGCAAGATATTGTGAATATCTATAGTCTAAAGCAAATCTTAAAATAGAATTAAAATATTTTTTAAAATACTATATACTATACTGATTTTATTTGTTAATCTTTCATTTTATTTAAGTATTGTATGTAAAAGAAGAAGATATTGTCTTATATTTTATAAATATTAAATTATTCATTTACAAATATATAATTCCGAAAGAAATTTTTGCTAAAGTTTCGATATTTTGTTAAATTTTACTATTATTTTGGAAATTTTGACCAGAGATTCTATCAATTGAATTACGAACAAATTATTTTTTATTTTGATGTAGATTTCAAAGTTTATTGACTTGTATAAAATTTTATTAAAATTATATTATATAAAGAAACGGGCAAATAACAGTCAAACGCGGTTTTTTATGCGCAAAAAGAATTAAATCTATTTAAAATTTAATATTTCACAATTCAGAAATTACATTGCTTCTACTTACTAATAACCCATTTACCAAATTGTATTATGTAATTAAAGCATTTTATTATTTGTAAAATGATTTTATGATTTGTTCGATTTGATAAACATAAAAAATTCATCAAGGTGTTATTTCAGTATACATATAACAGTGTTTATTAAAAAAAAAATATGGATTATAAATTATATTATAGAGTTTAGAAATAAATTTTTTTATTGTACAAAATAAAGTAAAAATAAGTTTTTTAAAAAATTCTTGTAAGAAATAATTGTGTATAAGTATTGACATAATTTTTGAAGAGTTTTTGTTAAATCAATTCTATTAAAGTTCTTCTCTTCTGATATGTATATATATTTTTTCGTTCTATTAATTTTTTGCTAATTATAGTGAATATGTGCCAATAAAATGTCTGTGATATAGGGACAAATGTACACAAACTGCATAATATATGCAACGTACAATCTATTTATTATTTACAACAACGTAGCAATGTTACGTAAAACCACATCGCGCTTCGTCTATAATGACAGATCGCTTATCACACAGTTTTAAAAAATGCGCGCGGTCGTGCCGCAGCTGCACCATTTCGGACCAATTAACGGCTATCAAACGCGACCGAACGATTTCGCGCCTTCGGCGAATACGATACAAGGTGCGACATGACGGGAATCGCTGTATATCGCATAAATACAAGTCCGTTTTTGCGAATTGTTATCTATTAGACCGCTCGTATCGATTAATAACCTTCTTGGCAAATAACCTCAGACCGTGTATACATATTTCACAAGTATAATTTAGAAGATATTTGTAGAGAAGAAAACTTACAAATTTTTCCTACAACTCACAAAAATTTAAAACAAATCACTTAAACAAAATATGGAAAACAGAATTTCTTTTTTTTTACGATTATAAGTCCTTCAAAATAAAGTTTTGTTTGTATGAATAAACTTTGCTTTAAGCAAAAATTTTAGTTGTGTGCGTGTGTGCGCGCGCGCGTATAATTATGAAAATATTAAAGTTAGATATTTGTATTTAACACCACATTAATATTTACTATATATTAAACTGAAAACTTTAATTTAAAAAATTGCCTGATTAACAAATTGAGACCAATTTTGCCGTAAAATTTTCAATGACATATTATATAATTTTAGAACACTTAAATTTGTATAAATATATACGCACTTAAACAATATTCTATAATACCGTAATAATAAATAATATCTTGAATAGTAAAAAACTTTTTGCGAAATTAAAAAAAGTTTAATTAGATAAGAGTTAAAATAAAAAATTTATTTGTAATCGCGAAATTATGTACTTCGTTGGATTTCAACGTAAGTCATCGTTTTATTGATACAACATATCATAGATTTTCTTTTTTAGCATAATTCATAATTATGCGATATTCATAAATAATTGATTTTGCACGTAAAAAGGTTAACAGCTAGTTCCTGGATTTTCGTTATATTTTCATATCGCATGTTCGTATTCGTCGATTCGTTCTGTTCGTCGTGCCGGCAATTTTAATGGCTTGTTACTATGTAAATTTTATTGACATGAACGTGGCGGACGCCCATCACATATAGAAATATTTACGTGTCTCATACATACACACAAAAACGATCATACACTCACGTTGCGTGTAATTGCGCGTAGACGTACGTGTGTATTATATATATACAATACGTGTACGTGTACACGTGTCATAGCGTAGCACGTTCAACGTGACGCAAAAAACAGAAATTAATTAACATTACAATCCCATTGTACCATCTTGCTCTATGCTAACGTTTAACATTATTTACAATTCGGTGAACATCCTCAGGAATAAACGAGAGAAGATTGAATCATCTTAAAGTAGGCAGAAGCCGTGCCTCTACGCAAGCAAGTTAGGCATGGTTTTACGTATTCGATTTGCCGCGAATTTTGTTTGATCCTGAGATTTTATATAACGTTCGTGGGATGAGAAAATCAAAGCACGATCATCGCGTTCAACTCTAAACGTGCGCCGCAAAGTTGAGCCGCGTAGTTTAGAATTGATTCGGGTACTAACTAACTTGTACATTTCGTTTCTTCGCTGTTTCTCATCTTCGTACTTTGCCGACTCTTCTCAATATTTAGATTTTTTTATCGGTTAAAACGGAGTCTTACATGTAGGAACAAAGTTATATATGTGTATAGAATATATCTGTAATTATTACCCCGTTGAGAAGATTCAAATGAAAATGCAGATGGTTATCCACATGTATGTGGATTCCCATGGATTTTAAATGGTTTTGTATGAATTTCGTATGGTTATCCAAATGGAAAATCATACTAAAAAGATATAGGTGGAAATACATATGGTTATATACGTGGATAACTATGGCATATAGATTTCCATCTGCATCTTTTCAGTATAGGTTTCCATCTGGATAACTATAAGAAATCCATACAAAACCATTTAAAATCCACAGAAGTCCTTGTGGATATACATATGGATAACCATCTGGATTTCCATCTGGATTTTTTCAACGGGGTATGTTTCAAAACCAACGTTAAAACATTCGTGTTCAAATAATCGATACTTCGAGGAGAAAGTTTATCCCAAAGGGGATAATCCTCCTGTTTGGAGTGCACTTCTAACGATCATAATAGAAATTAATAAACGTCACATTTCCATTTCGCAACACTAAATCTCGCCCGCGAGAACAAAAGTTTGTTATAACATTAACATTATAATATAACCGCGCGCTTCTTTCATTTATCGTCACGTTTCCTCTGCACGATAACGTATTTTGCATTCACTTTTCGCGTGGACAGCCGAAAGGGTGGACGGATAGCTGCCGCGGCGTTTAAGGGTATGTTTTCTTTTATTAAATTTAAAATATGAGTGGACGAGTTTTGCTCTCCGATTACAATTCGAACCCTATCTCACTATGTATCTGGTATTGCATCGGCCGAAAATATTATGTACACTATTGCGGTTTACACACGATTAAGGAGGATCATGAACCGTTAAGCTATGATGACTCAAGTAGAATTGGGCATGAGATGGGCAATTAAATACTCACAAATATTATATTCAGAATTGGCAAAGTTATTTGATAAAAGTAACTTGTTACCTTTGTTATTATTAAAAAATTAACAAGTATGTTATTATTTTTTTCTTGACATTAGCAGAATATTATATACAAATTTCTGTGGTAAATATAAATAGAAAGTATTATAGAATCTAATCTTTTAATAAAAGCATAAAGTTCCAAATTTATATATTAACTTTTGATATATTATTATTTTATGTATAGGTATATTATATATTAAACGCGTAGTATATAACATTTGACGATGCATTGATAAAAATTTAAAAAATTTTATCATACATTTCAATTAAAAACTTTTAAATATTTGCGAGATAAAAATTTTAGTTAATATTTGATGCTCTTGTGTAGTATTTTATAAAGAAAACGAATATTAATAATAAAAAAGAAATATGAATATTAGCTAATGAGTCAAATTGGATTCTATGTTTATTTTATATTATAAATTGCGTTTTGTGTATATGTATATATATATATAATGCCAACTGTTTTAACTTTTAATTAGATACTTTTCCGTGCGCTTATGGAAACATTAATAATATAAATAAAAAAATTTATTAGTTATTAATTAAACCGAATTAAATATTGTTGAAACTTCTCACGTATAAAAGTCAAACAGTTAAAAATTATTTCATCATGAATAATCAAATTATTCCAATTTGTTACTTTTTATTTGACGTGTTATGATAAAACTATGTATAGTTGTTTGACTTGCATGCGTGCGATAAATTTTAAATTGTATTTTATTTATTGGGTATAATCAACAACTTACTTAGATTGTTTATATTATCAACATTTTTATTAGCGCATTGGAAATAATTTAACTTTTTAAGGTCAAAGTCTTTGCTATTATATATAGTAAAATAATATTACTATTATATATAGTATAAATTTGCTGTTATATATAGTAAAAGAACTTTTAAAAACATGCTGGCATCATTGCATTTCTGCCAATATTGATTTCAATTTGTGTGATGCTAGAAATCGTACAAAATAACGATAAAAATAATTATTTAAATTGTTATCGTTACCAACAAAATGTAACTGTATTGTTATTAATGTTACATAAGAAAATGTAATATCGTTATTCGTTAGCCAAGAAAAAAACTGTAACAGTAACAATGTAAAGCTTTATTTTTCAACCCTGGCACGTATTCGGCAGAATTAAAGACACTAGAATAGCGAGAAAAAAATGTCTCTTTTTACCGCAATTTGTCCGAGCATTTGTGCTATTTATAAAATGGAAGAATTATTTACAGTCTCGAATTGAAGAGGTATAATTTATATATCTAACACTGCACTACGACGTTATATTTGCATTGTAAGCGGAGAATTACATTTAACGATTAAAACATTCATCGTGCGCGACATTTAAATGCGTTTTAGTTAGGAAATGAGATTGTGATAAGGATGGCAAGTTCCGCTCGTTATGAATTAATTAAATTAAGTGTGCGCACGCAGAGAAAATAGCGGATCGTGATCCTCCTTGATGCACACGTAGCCGTAGATATGTGTGCATTTTCGTGCCATATCCCGATTGTATGCACATGCGATATATGTAAATTCCTAGCCGTATATGCATATACTTACTTCGTACGCGCTATACATACACATATCGAATGCAATTGCACTGAGAGCCGCGCGCACATACATTCATACACAGCCACGCATTTTTGCGCGCGTGCACACAGCTATATATATATATATTACATATCTGTAACGTGTATATATAAAAGTAACTTCTTCGTAACATACAATAAATTTTTCTTTGGCACATCTCACTAATTATTGAGAATCCGTATAATTATACTTTGCTAAGTACGTGCATCCGTGTATAAATATGTATATATACATGCATACATATATATATATGTGTACACGTATGCTTGCGTTAATTTTTAATATTTACCGAATGCACACGTGCATAAGGTCGGTCCAGATGCATTTAGTTACAAAGTATCTTTGTGCTTTTACACTGCGGATGTAATGCTTGGGTTCGAAGAATTCGAAGTTTGAGACAACTAATGTTTCGAGATAAAACGCACTTAATCTCGTTATTTAAGAAAGCTTAAAGATTTAAACTTGTATCAAACGAGAACATAATTCCGTTCTGATAAATTTATGAAAGTACCAGCGTTATCAATTATTATACAGCATTTATTAAAAAGACAGCGAAAGAGAGAGAGAGAGAGAGATTTTTAAGCTTTAAAAAGTATTAGTTTATGAGGTAAGAGTGCATCTACACCGACATTATTAATTCGCGCAAACGCTGAAATATCGGTGTGTCAATACGTACTTTATATTATATATATTCTATATATACGTCTATCTATATATATATTTTTAAATATACTTTCCGTATAGTCAATTTTAGTGCGTTGTCGACCCTACCTATCTCTGGAAAATTATATAAGAGAAACGCTATTAATCAGCAATTATTTATACATATATAAGTTTTTTATGCCGCTAAAACGTTAAATGCCATGCCGAACGTAAAGCAGGCTTGGCAGGCGCATTATAATCTGCGTGGGAATCGTACTCTCTCTCGAGCTCGCAATATTCTTCCAAACTATCCAATCGTCAATAGATCCCTTAAACTTTTCTTTTTGATTTAAAAGTTAATTTTAATCATTAAGAATTTAAGGATCGCGATTGAGTCTCCCAATATTTTAAGAATCTTCTTCAGGAAGAAAATACGAGAGAAAAGGAGAGAATTGTCTATGCGATGTCACTCGATGAAAGCGCGACTCCGTGGACCCATTCAGAAAATCCGGCGCGCAGTCGGAATTAAATTGTCGATTAGGACTTTTTCGCGTATGTTTGTTCTCTCTTTGTGTTTAAATAATATATAATATATTCACATGAACAAGGCACTCTCTGTTCGACAGAAGGGTTTTTTGCCGGACGTCCTCGCAAGTCGAGTAAAAAATCTCTACAGCCACATCGAGCTTTTATTTCCATTTCGGGCCATCTTTCTCGAGTAAAAAATGGTCGGGGTGCACTTTAGAATATTTCAATAGGAGTTCTCACACATCCCGGATTTTGCTGCGTCGAAAACTCCGAAATTAGGCTCTAACCTGGACAGATCCTCCTCATAAAACTGGCGGTTCTTTATTTTTCATTAATTGCGAGTAATCACACAATGACCTTTTACCGTTGTTCTTTATCCACCTCTTTGTAACAATCGCATAATCGAAGTCGGTTATACTTTCGAGAGGATGTCATTTTGTTTGACTAATAGAAGATTAGATTAACATCTTTATATTATACGTACAATAGAGCGAAACGAAATGGCATCTGCTATCGTCATGCTCACTTTCTAAGTACTCTTTACTTATCATTATATTTTCTATTGTTTATCATATCCGAGACAATATTGAAAAAGTTAAACAAAAATGTAAAAATGCAACATGTAGGACTATTTAAAAGTTAGAAAGTCGTATTTAGCAGATGCCATTATTATATCCGCTTATACAAAGTAGAACTAGAAATTTCTACTCGTCGCTTATACGCACGTTTAATTTCGATTAATTGAGAACTAATAGCGATAGTGTACAAAGTTGTCTCAAAACGATTATCAGGTCAGAAAAATATCCGTTTAATGCGAATTCATTGAGACATTTTTTTTCTATTAGGCGAGTTATTGACGAGATTCAATTATTAATTATTTTGATCTTAGAAGCGACTCAAGAAGAAATGCTTGTACCGTATAAAGACGAACGTAGAGCATAGCTGTTATTACTCGATAGATTTAATCCTTTCAATACCCTTACGCGTCACACAATAATACTTTTTTGATATAATCATTTAACGAGTAATTCTCGTTTCTTATCAATATGCAATCATAAAACATGTTCGGTTAAGATAGTTTACATTGAATTCTGCCGAATAAATACAGTTCTTTTTTTTTTTGTTAAATAAGATACTAGAAATATTAAATATTCGACACAATACATTTTTATTGAACATGGTATCGAAGGGATTAAGATGAGATACAATGTTATTTACGTATCTTTTTACGATACAAACATGAGTCAGTACCCTAGAGAATCTCGCCCACGGGCAGATCGACGTGCGTTATAAGGGGAAGCACTTGGTCCGTTTCTGAGCAACGACCGATCGGCAGTCGACCTTAGAACCGAGGGTGAAATTCTCCGGCTTGACGGTTTCCTCAACGGAGATTTTGCCGAGTCGCTTCTTAACGCGGAATGGCGTCGAACGGGGCGATATAATCTCGTAGAGATCACTGGTTCGTCCTTGGACGTCTCCTTTGGAACTGTTCATTTTCTGATCGACGGGAATGGCGATGTCCACCTCGGCGCAATGATTCTGACTGGGCTTTTTCAGCTTTTGTTCTTCCTCCGTTGTCTCGCCGATAAGATCTTTGTTATTCGTCTCCTCGGACGGTGAGTTGAAGACGCTCGAGAAGCAACTCTTAGAGTCGTAAATCATGTCGGGATAATCGTCGGTCCCCTCGATTTCGGACGGCAGGTCCCTCGCAGAGGCCAAAGAGATCGCCCTGGCTTCTGGCTTCGGAGGCTTTTCTTCGTCAGCATAGTCCAACGATAGACATTTCTTTTCGAACAGAGCTGGTCCAGATGATTTCTGATCGGTCCTTGTCTTCTTGCTCTCTTTGTTTTCTTTATCTTCCTGCTTTAACATAATTCTACCCTCTTCTGTAGTTTCCAGCGAGTTGAACATTCTCGATGGACGTCGCACGCTGTTCTCCCGTTCTACCGAAAGACAGAATTCCTTGTCTGTTAGCGAAATACGCTTTGGCATCCGCTCCGGTTTCTGATCGAGGTCCAGATCTTTATCCCAGGATGGAGTTTTCAACAAGCTCTTCACCTTGCGCAGTTCCGTCAATAAATCCATAGTCTCTTGTGACGGTTCATGAAAAATCCGCCTCAAAGGCCGCCTAAGGGATGCGTTTGTGTCCGATTCTTGATCGGGATGATCAATCCCCTCTTGCTTTCTCAAAATGGATCTTACTGTGCCCTCTTGACCTTGATCTCGTTTGTCTATGGCAGTTTCGCTTGCATTCTTGTCAGTCGATGCAACATTATCTGTCCCAAATATGCTCTTTATGGTCAAATCAAGATCGCCTGGTAAAAGATTCAGTCTTTCTTGTCGACTTATTGCTCCCGGAACGCCTTTAGTGCGCCGTTTGAAAGTCGCATAACTTTCCATAGGTATTTCTCGCAGCTTGAATTTATCTTGCAATTGTTTGAACGTTTCTTTCGTATATTCTCTATGTGTCGCTAACGAATCTTCCGACGAGATCTCCCGTGTTCTCCCGATGTTATCGGTCATAGTACGAGAGGCAGTGACGAAGGAAAGAGCGTCTTTCGCCAAGAGATTGTCCGAGGAGATGCCCCGTCTTTCAAACTGATTGTACTTGATTGATCTGCGTGTATTTTCAACCGTTCTAATATTTTCGATGTTCGATTTCCTGTTCTTCGTCGGGGAAAGAGTTGCTTTCTCCAGAGTGTTACTTCTGGACTCGATTTCGCGGTCAGGCGAGACACTCGAAATGGGCCTCTTTGTGGGTGAGTTTGGCGTGCTGTTGTCGGTGCGAACGACTTCGTGAGAAGAACCCTGAAAGATTCTGCGTCGAATCATAGTGGTCGAATCCTTTTTCGTTCGCTGCGCTCTTCGTGGTGAGTTGTTCCAACTGTTAGTTTCACTCGGTGAATTTAAACATGTGGTAGAGGAGGATATGATCTCCTCGCTAGTGGTCACTCGGCACTTTAATAACTCGGCAGTTACACTGGTCGGTCTTTTTTCCAATTCTTGTCGCGATTCCGCTCGCTCGTCGCTGTTGTCAGTCGGCAACGAGTTCGGGCCTGAATCCAGCACATCGTCCAGAGATGTGCCGAGTTGTGTGTTTTGTTCCTTTGACGGTACAGGAGACTCCAGATCTTCTGTCTCAAAGGAATACATCTTCAGCAGAAACTCTTTACCCGAACGTCTTCTCTCGAAGGTCGTTTGCGAGGCCTCGGCAGATTTACGTTGCACTTCTTCTAGGCGGGAAATAACGGCCGTTACCTCTGGTGTTTCAATGAGGTTCTCAGCATCTTCCTCGATAGCAATTTGCTCGATCTCATGTCTAATGTTATTTTTTGTCCCGTCATGATATTTTATCGCCTCATTCGTCCTTGCGTTTCTAAGTTCGTTCTTGCGTTCATTATGCGACGTATCAAAGATAAATTTATCTAGAGTCTTGGACGAGCCGATCTTATCCAGGAACGGTTTCTCAATAGCTTTACTAGGTCCGATCTTTTGCAGATAAGGCTTGCCGATGATTCTCGGTGCCAACTTTGCCAGGAATGGTCGATCCTCCGTCTTCGAGATACCAATCTTTTTGAGGAATGGTCTCTTCTTTTCTTTGTCTTTAGCTACCTCGAATGAGCGATCACTCAACCGATCGTTGCTGTAATTGGACGAATTGTCACTGCTCTTGGAGCGAGCTCGTTTGCTCCGTGTTGCATATGGTGTGAGCGGCGTTCTGGGTGTTCTCGGAGTGAGAGACGGACTGGGTTCTACGTTCGGACAGGTCTCATCCAGCAATGCCATCGCGGTCTTCAGATCCATGCAAGCCTTCCGTGGTACCGTCGATTTCGGAAATTCACTCTCGATACTGCTATTTCTCGTCGAGTTCAAATCCATTCTTCCATCCCTACTGTCAGCGTACGAGAGGTACGAGCTTCGATTACCCATCGGTCCCGGCGAAGTATCAGACGCCGCATAATCCTCCATGTACCAGGGCTTCACACTAAGGTCTTCCGGCCTCATGGCAGGACTCTGCGGTGTCGTTGTGCCCTTGCTGACGGCGCCTTTGCCGCCAACGGTTTGTTGTGGCTGCTGTTGTGACTGTTCTTGCTGACTTTGCTCCGTCCCGCTTGATGACGGTGCTGTTCCATCGCTAACCGACACATCGTTTGATGTGCGACTGAGAAACGGTCTGCGATAGGTGGAGCAGGTAGCAAAATGTGGTGGCGCTGGCCTCGCTGTCTCCACAACAATGCGACCCTGAGCACAGGGCACCACCGGTTCCCCGTCTACCGGTGCTTCTTCTGGAGTCAATGGTAATGCTGCACCGCGACCGAATTCGATGAACCATAGCTCGTCCCTCAACTCGTATTCTCACTTTTTTTCGTTCATATCTTTATTTAAATAGTGCAATACGTAGTGCAGAACTAGGTCGTAACAGTATTTGTATTCCGTCTGGAAAAAAGACGTTGCATATGTTTCTTTAATTATATCTCATCTCTTTATTTAAATCAATGTACTTCTAATAAACAATATGGTATTATAATTTACAAAAACTATTATAATTAGAGAAACTTAGAAGTACAAAAAAAATTTTTATATTAGAGAAAGATTGCCAATACTAGGCTTCCTGAGCGGCACCCTCTTATTCCTTAGAAATTAAACATTACACTGTATTAATACTGATAAAAGTATCTCGTTAGATAATTAGAAATATAAAAAATCAAAGTTTATACAATTATGATATTTTTTCCAAATTTAAATAATTTAAAAACAAATCTGATCTAATCTAACCTTTATATATTACTCCCACATATTGCGGAGTAGCATAAGGTACTTATATAACTAATAAAAAATGTTTTACATTAATCCCAGATAGCACAAGTACATCCTATGTACGTACGATGGACGTCCATTCCGGACTTTGTGTACGTCCAATGGATATCCATATTGAGTACAATGGATATACAGTGGACGTCCATTGTATATCCATTTGCAACTGCACTGGACATCCATAAGACGTCTTTCACTGGACGTTCATGGACGAATTTTGGACACTTTATGGACAAAATTTGAACATTTAATGGACACACTTTGGACATTTGTTATGCGTATATAATTATAATTAATTATGTAATTAATAATAATAATATCACAATACTTTTATCATATAGTACTTATTAGAAATATATAAACTAAAACTTAAAAAAAAAAAGAGAAAATAATTTCTTGTTGTCAATGGAATGAAAATTAACTAAGTCAATAATATAAAATCGACTTTCTGGCAAATTCACAGGCTTATAAAATTTATGTTTAGTGTCTCATAAAATACTCATTGAATATAATAGATGATAAATTATACAATACAAAATTTAAAAGATTTCCGTTTTTTTTTAAAAGAAAAAATGGATAAAAACAAATCTAGGTACGAACATCCATTAGACATACAATATTTATTCATATATTAATTATATAAAGTGGAAGCAAATGGACGTCCATTGGACGTCTATTTATTATTAGCCAGTATATGTTCTTGTATGGACGTTCATTAGACGTCCGTTTTATGTTCATGGACGTATGGTCGAAAAATGGATGTAAAACGGATGTCCATAAGACGTATGGTGCTATTTGAGAAAGTGAAGACTTCTAGTGAAATCCTCATTAACTTGTAAGTATTTTGTACAAGCTAATAACTCATGTCGATGAAAAGGGAAAGAATTTAACTTACTATCCTAGTTTCGGCCAAAATTTTCTGAAATGTTAAATTTTAATTATGTTGTAAAAACATTAATTATTACAAAATATGAAACAAATTATAAAAACTGCTATAGAATACCTGATAGGAGACACTTTATAGTTTATACGTATGTTATAATTAAATCATAGGTATGTTTTCTTTTCCATAGGTATGTTTTACTTTTAGCTTTTGTTTAAGAAAGATTATCCAAAAACAAAGTGATATGCTAGCATTGGTAAACTTTCTCTACAATTTTATTGTGATTGAAAAAGTATACCATGTTTTCTACAAGCTGGGGCCTATGTCTGCGCACAGTTTTGACGGCTTGAAAAATATCAACTTCTCCATGTTGAATAACTTGTTCTATACATGCGTTGGCGGCACAATAAACCCCGCAACGGCTCCTGCCGTCGGGCGAAACTACAGCTACTGGTCCATAATCCGTTCGTTGTCTCCATCTCTCAACCATATTCATAAGCTCTACTAAACTATTTGTGGAAGTGGGTACTTTGTGGCCCATTGGCCAACAGGTTAATTGGAACAATTGCACGGTCTTCGGTGGTGCTTTTACTCCCGCCATTAATTCCGTCAAAGAAACGATTTTTTTGTTTATCCTAAAAACCTGAAAAATATAATTCGTGAAATTGAAAATTAGAAGGAGTATCACTGTTTTTTATTTTTTTGTGACAATTTCAATAAAATTTGAAAACTATGTGCTACTTCATGCGTCACAAGAATCAAAGGATTGGTTCTCACCCAGGTTTTTATATTGGTATAATGATTGTGGCTGATGTGATCAATTGTAAACACGGGCCCGTATTTCTTGGAATGCCTTCCTTCTGGCCAAAAGTTGGGAAAATTTGTAGATCCCTGAGGTGGCACGCACAATACTACTACTGCGGCGCATTCATAGTCGTAAACTAAGGACCAGAATTCACCGCACGTGTGTCGAAGGGGCCATTCCGTTACGATATATTCTCTTGGTTTTGTATAGCCCTGCGTGGAATGACAGTGAATGAATATATGTTCTTTAGAAAAACTTGGCAACGATTGCTGAATGTACGTAGAAAACATGACATATATTTCTATTCGTAAAGCTCTTATATTGTTGACATTTATCTTTAATTTCCCTTACATCGTAATAAAATCTGCATTTCTAATTTAGATATAAACTTTCGGTGAAATTTGTACGGCACGCTAATAATGAGTCAAAACTCTATTATCGTTTTTAATACCATATTTAATATAAATATAGGTCAAATTTCAAATATTATAATGTGAAAAACCTTATCTGTACAAAACTGGGTAATTCGTATCCGACGACTTTTTTATCTACTCAAGGTTATTCAGAAAACTTGTAAAATATAAAAATTTGTAAACATTTAAGTTTCTAGGATAAATATTTATATCTTATTTTGAAAAGTTAAATAAATAATTAGTATAATTATAGTATAATTTAATTAGCGTAATCAGTATAATTTTATTATCAAAGAATCACAAATTATGAAAGTGTTATTTGACCTAAAAAATGGTAACTTTTGTATTAAATGTATCCTATAAAAAATGACTTTGTAATTCAGGTACGAAGCTTTAAAAAAAACAGGAACTCTAAATTCATTAAAAAGTATATAAAAATAAGTGCTTTTCGAAGAGGCAATAAGAAAAGATCAAGTAACGCAAAAAATAAATATTTTTAAAAATATTTAAATACAAAAATAATGTCTTTCCTAATAGGCTTGTCCTAAGAAGTTGTCTTGCTCGCATATAATACAATTCATATAATATAATTTTACGAATTGTATTATATAATATAATATAATTCAATTTTGTTTGCCCAAATACAGTATATTTTTAAAAATAATTTTTGTAAGCAATTTTTTTAAAATAATTTTTAAATAAAAACAGACATTTATTAAAAACAAAAATATTAAAAATGAAAACTAAAATAAAATATTTACAATAATCTTTACAAAATTCATTCTTCATCGTGGATAGAATCGTGGGTCATTAGTGCTGTACTGAAACTCACTTAAAGTTCACATGGAAAATCGATGGCCTCAGTCGCCTTACCACACAGAGATTCACTACAAACTTTTTTTTGAGAGGATAACAGATAAGGACTCTTTGAAATTTCGAGAAACTTTTGCGAACATCGATCGGACACAAGTTATCCAAGTTTGTAACAAAAAAGATTTAAAAAATTCGCATCAGTACATTTACATCAACGCTTCAACGATTAATTTCCGTTTTAGTTAATTATTAGCGTGCCGTACAAATTTCACCGAAAGTTTATATCTAAATTAGAAATGCAGATTTTATTACGATGTAAGGGAAATTAAAGATAAACCCGTTAAGCGGGGGTGATTTATTTTACTAACTTACATCCACGAAGACGGCATTGATGTAGTCTGTGAAACTATTGCCCTGAAAGCTAGTGAGGTATGGTCGAAAGTTGTCCGCTGTAACAAAGGAGGAGATTGATTTGTACGGCATGGAAGGGCTATTTGTCGAAGCTACTAGTCGCGCGAGTTGAAACAGTCTATTTGAAACTCACGTGGCACCACCAAGACATCTCTATTCTTCTCCCTGTTATCGGCCCTGTGTCCACCGGCGCAATCGCCGATCGTAAAACGCGGCGTCTGCTTGCAAATCTGTTGATACTCTCGTTGATATTCATTTATCTTGGTTATCGGATTCTTTATGCTCTTCTGCTTCAGACGTTGCGACAGTTCTGCCACCGGAAACCACGATGTACCGCATACGACGAACTCCTCGAGCGTGTCATACACGAATTTGTACTGTTCCTATATGAAATATGCATAAATCAGTTATCAAAGTATATATCATTAACAATTTTTAATTTTCGAGAAAAAACATTTTAAAAAATTAATAATAGAGAATTTATTTATTGATGATAACATAGTCTGGTATTAATTTTCGAACCAAATCAGATGAGTTTCGTAGATTTTTTATTACTAAAAATCTGTAAGTAAAATTGCCGTATTACGTTATATTTTTGATAAAATTCGTCTTAAAGGTGTCGAAAATTGCATTCTTGATAGCTTTAAATTAAAATAGCTGACGTAATACAGCATTCTTTAAATTTACGAATTATTTTCAGTGACAAACAATCTATAAGAATTATTTACTGTATTATTTACTCTCTCAGAAAGCTTTTCTGATACCAAGACAAAAAATATTCTTGACATATTTAATTTTATTACAATCTCATGTAGTATAAAAATAAAATAAGATTAAGATCAGAAATTTCTATCTTCAGATCGGTTTATTCTTAAATCTAGAATATCATAAAATTGTCACAAATTTACTAAATTATTCTAAGAAAATTAATAATTAAGATAGCAGCAAAAGTAATTTTATTCTAGAGTTAAGAATAAAATATTTCTTCTTTGATAATAAATATGATTGGCGCTATATCGATCCTATTTTTTATGATAGGAGAAGTTTCTCTGTGGAGAAGTCATTTGTGACCTCTTTGACGTCACGGACTATTCTTTTTTTTCTTAATTTTTAATTGTAATTTGCATTAAGCAACACTTAACACAATAAATTATATAGATTTCTTGTCGTTAAAAACGAACGAATTGTTCTATCACATCACATTTTTGAATTAATTATTCAAATCCAGCAAACACCAATTGAAAATTATAATTGTTATATGACTGTTATAAGTTATTTAACAGCTATATTGTTGAAGGAAATTGTCATTAATAGTTATATAACAGTTATATGACTTTTAGTTGATATTTGCTAAAAAAGGTAAATATTAAGAAATGCCATTCCTGGCACTTTTAAATTCAATTTTGTAAAAAAAAAGTAACAATGTAATTCTCTGGTTTTCTAAAAAAAAGTTTAAATTTATAAAATCGGATGTAATTATCGAAATAATTCATTAAAAATAGAAGAGCTCTTTTACCCAAGTTATTTTGAAAAGCTTTTAGTTGTGACACATTGTTTTTATAGTATTTAATTGTTATACCAAATTTTCTATGAGCCCCCTCCTGCTCTGCCTCAGTTTCTTCAAGTAACCAAACACGTCGAACGCATCCTCCTCTTCGGCCAGTTCCATGTTCGCGTCGATCGCTAAATATACTCCCGATCGTCCGCCACCATCGCTTTGTGTCACGAACAAACAAATTTATTGTCTCATTAGCGCAAGAACGGCACGCCGCTCGCTTTTACATAAATAACAATTTGCCACACACAAGTTTGTCCTTACTTGCAGTGAACGACCATAGGACCGGATTCGTTCTTTATCGTTGATCCCACTACTGCACGAACGCGCCGTCTGAATTCCAGCACCGCGTTTCCGAAGGGACACGTGTGCGAGTGCCATTCTGTGTAATGAAACTGCAACAACGTCCTCTCCTCCGTAATCTCCTGAAAACGTTTTCGCATAGCAGAGTTACAACGATCGCCTTTTACAATAACGAGCAACCGTTTTTCACTTCTCACTCGTATATCGTTTTCCTAGCTCCTGTGTTTTGCGTTTTCATCTATCATTCCTCTATTTTTCTTCGCCGCGTTGCCGCGAGTCGTTCGGAATGCATACGTGGGATTAAATGCTCCGAGATTTATGTGTACGGTGTTGAAATGTAAAAAATCGCCGCCGAACAAATTAGTGAAACGCAGTACGCTCTGGTCGCGGAGTCAACTTGCGTACCCGGCAGATTATTTTCCGGTGCTGTTATCCCAACAATGCCGCGTTAAGCTCGACAATTGCAGTCGCATCTTGCGCTGTCTGGCCTGCGTTGCACGTCAAGGCGTTCTGTAATGTTTCCGCTCGCGCTCTTTGCTATTCCCGGAATGGGGTTACGAGAGAGAGAGAGAGAGAGAGAGGGGCTCCCCTCCTCTATATTAAATTTCGCTCAGTAAGTAAATTTCAAAAGTAATTACTCTGTTGCGTCTGTCGTTCAATAGACTAACGCATGCGATAGTTTCGTACGGTTCGTTAATAACTTGACGCCGAAAAGCACTGAACGTGAGACAAACGATAGACTTTAATGAGGTGCCACGCGTTGGCACTTGTCTCATGATGAGATATGTTCGTTCAACTGTGTAAGTAGTATTCCTTTTAGCTTGGACATTTTGTAAATAAACGGATTTATGATCTATCTATTAAATTCTTAAGAGAATCAATCGACTTATTATTTGCATTTAATGAAAACTGAATGTCTTAAACAAATTTGGAGCTAGTTGACTAAAATAGAGATAATTTGACTAATTGGATTTAAAGCAAAACACTGGAGACAGCTGTACCTATGTTTGTATAATACATGTAGAAGTATTACTGCTCAGTTATTCAAAGCACAGAAGCGTATGGTTTAAAAACTACAATGTTATCGAAAAATCATACAAGAAAATAATATTATTAGTCTTATATTTATTGTTTTTAAATTATTATATAGGAGTATTTGATGTCTGTTTGAATAGTAGATCTTACTTAGAGTACGTTCGGCAAAGCAAATCTGAGGCGTCTGGAAGCTCCCTTAACACATTCTATCTTTGTTATTTAGTGAAATTGAACAAAGATAGAGTGAGGTAAGAGAGCACTCCGACGTCTCAGATTTGCTTTGCCCAATGCAATATTAATATATTTCTACAATTCATTTTATCTGTTTCATTATTTGCACATCTCGATTTTTTTCAAAAGTGGATTTTTAAAAGTGAGATCAAGGAGGCCAATTTTAGCCTAAAGTTATAAATCACGTGCTAAATATTTCTGATAGTGATAAGTTGTATAATATTTTGTTTTGTTCTAAATACACCTAATGTATAAGTAACTTTGAGTAATTTAAAAAAACTTGTGTATAAAATTAGTTATGTTATTTATAAGTAAGATTTTTATTTTAATTTTTTGCAAAATTATATTAAAATAAATAAAAATATATTAAAGTATATTTGATATTACATCTTAATATATTATATGTTTTACTTTTTATGTAAAAGTTAACATGCTGTAATTAACTTGTGCCAATTTTAGGATTATTTGACACATATGGCACGTATTCGAAAAACTCTTTTATTTCTTGTATATTATTACTTTTTACATATTACATATATATTAAATATTAATAATAACAATAATTATATGTATATAATTAATACAGGATTTTTTTCGATAAATTTCTCAGTATATAAAAATTAAAAACTGAAAAGTTAGTCAACCCTATATAGTCTTTGCTACACTTAAATGTTAATGTGAATCAAGATTCAGTCAATTTCTTCTTTTGATTCGTATTAGCGTCAAATTATGTGTTTCTCCTGACAATAATATTTTTTAATATCATATTATGTAGATGTTTACTTAACGTTTTCCTTTAATTACATTTCGTGCAAACAATTTGAACTGTGTGTTACTCATTATACACGAAGATAAAATATTTTATCAGAAAAGAAAATATTTATAAAAGAATGAACCATTTTTCTAGTACAATGTGCAGTTAAAAGAATAAATACGAAGACATTAATGCAAGGGAACAGCTTTAAAGTCTGAAAGGACTCTTCCTAGATAACGGAAAAAAGTTCAACGGGAAGAGGACTAAGTAACGACGCCAGTGGTGGAATCAGATCACAAAGCGCGCGGCTCGGAAGAGCTTTAGAAAGTCCCCACAATTGTCGTTCCTCGTTCTTGCAGATAAAAGTGCAATTAAATTACTACTCGCGTAATAGCTCCTCGAGCAAACTTATCCTCATTTATATCGCGGGTATTCGTATCTCATTTTGCATTCGAGCGGCGGCGGCACCTAAATGACAAAGCTGATATGCGCGGCTCTATATACGGTTAATTTAATTAACTTTTCCGCTAACTTTACTCCTTCCGTCGTTCTTCGTCCCATTAATTTTTTGAGACAATCTTCGAGCTGATAACCGAGCGTTGTTACCTGACTACTGTATATTATCCAATTGCAATCGCTCGAGTTCCTTGCGCGGCTGTTTCGCAAAAATTTTCCCTTTAAAAAGAAGAAGAAGAACCGCGTCCGTCCATGGATCATCCGGATAATCCCCGTTGATGCGACGACCGTCGCAAATTCATCTGATTTATACAAGCCTCGATATTTGCACGAATATTTGAATGGTGTCGCGGTGAATTTACATCACTATGTTGCCGGTGAAAAATGGCACCTATCGCGAATTTTCCAACTTTATACAAATTCGAGACGAATACTCGAGTTACCGAATTGTCGATCGATCAGCGCAAATGTTTGCGCTTCCTCGCAAATATTGCATTTATTTGTTTTCTGTTTGTGTTATCGCTGCGTATGCCAAAAGTTATTAATCCGGTACAAGTGCATTTTGAAAAAAAAAATTGTTTCCCCCTCCCCCTTTTTTTACACGTCGCAATTTATATCGCGAGACAGACGGACGGCACTAAAATATTCCAATATAAAAACAGTAAACCGTGCACTTACGTCGTTTTCGCTCTTTTTGTACAGCCTTATCGTCCTTATATGAAAATTGGCAAGTTCCTCTTCTTTTAAGACGGAAACGCCAATCCCCCCGTATTCCTCGTCTTTCTCTTTACTCGCCGGCCAATACTGTACACACATCACCTGCAAGGGAAACTTGTCGCTTAAAAGGGTTGTAGGGCTGTAAAGAATTTATATAACGGACTCTGAGCTCTCTTAAAGTTGACTCGCGGTCAACGTCATAGCAGCGCAATAAAGACAGCTTTTTACAGCGCGGTAACTTTTAATGGATACTATTTCCGAGCTCCGGCGTTATATTTCCTCTTTTTACGAAAGTCTAGCTTTCAAATCGCCTTTTACCTTGATAAAGTCAAAGGTTTTTGTGAGCATAACGATACAGGAGGCTTGCTCTTGCCAAACCATCCGCCAGAATTCCGTCACTGTGTTCTCTATAGGTCCCTGAGTGACGATGTAAGCGTTCGGTTTCAGTATACTCTGAAACATAGTATTCGACGCTCTAATTCCACTGGCTCACGACACGTGATTAATATTCGCCTAAAGCCTACCGCGCGGTCGTAATAATCAGGCTCGCGTAAGCCTCGATGCGGGAAAGACGTGAATTCAAAATCATCGGCACGACGTACGCTCATCTTTGCCTCGAGATAAAAGACACGATCCGCAAATCGTGTTATCGAATCACGTACGAGATCCGTGACTTGGAACGTACTTAACTTGCCCCGGATTTTTGCGTATATTATACATTGAAAAAAAGAATCTTGTTAAATTAATTGGAAATCTGGTAGGTTCAACTAGATTCTGGTTGAATATTCCAATTAATTCAACAAGACTCTTCGCAGTGTATTGATACATATAACGCGAATACTTATTACCGAATATCATGACATACTCACATCTACGTAGGATGCGTTAACGTAATCGGAATCAGGCTCGCCCTCTATCGTTTCCAACACTACCCTATTATAGTCATCTACGAAAAGAAGTGAAGAAAAAGAAAACATTTTAGTCTTTAGGTAATAAAAGCTCTTATTCTAGAACGGAAATAAATTCTCGTTAAAGGAATACTGCACCGACAATTGAAATCATCTTGTGATTTATTTTCTTTATTAAAAGAAGGTTAATTGATGAACATCCGAAAGTGGCCAATTAATTCACGAAGCAGTTAATAACGTACTAAAAATCATTTCTAATAATATTAAATTTTTTTTCTAACAACCGACAGGCATTTTTATTAATATTATAGAAATTTTTAGATATTTTAATTTAAATCTATAAAACACGTTTTTGCGATTATATCCTTTCGCAAATCATTATAAGAGAGGATGCTCGTTACGGCGCCATTCAGCATTTCAAATCGATGTTTTATTTCGTTACATGTGCAATCAACGCGATTCTCTTTCAGACGCGGAAATGGTAGAGGAAAGTCGTCAATACTGGTATAAATCTCTTAAAATGATATTCCCTTATTTCTCGGAAACTAAATATTGTAATATTGTTTATTAATTAATAAAAACATTATTTTTTATTGTTAAATAATTAAAAAATATATATATAATTTATACATCTGTTGCTTTTTTCTACATAAAATCTGTTAAAAATTAATTCTTTAAGAACAAGAATAACTTTTTTT
This sequence comes from Monomorium pharaonis, assembly GCF_013373865.1. Classification (NCBI taxonomy): domain Eukaryota; kingdom Metazoa; phylum Arthropoda; class Insecta; order Hymenoptera; family Formicidae; genus Monomorium; species Monomorium pharaonis. The sequence continues at coordinate 10,160,737 of NC_050472.1, read as the reverse complement.
GCTAATTGTACAATTTAAACACCAGTAACCGTATTATTGACAATATTAATTATTTTGCAAGTTTATAGCATTCTAAAATTATTTATATTTGCTCTTTTTTATTTTTCTCATACAGTTTTAAATATAAAATCGGATTGCAGTGTATTAGTCGATACGTTTTTAACAAGATAAACTATAATATAAGATAGTATAATATAAATAAATATAAAATATAAAAAATTATGTACAATATATAAAAATAAAGATACACAGTAAAAAATTTTGTGTTCAATTTAACACATTTTACATGTTTCAAATCATTCACTCAAATTTTTGTGTCAATTTAACATATTAAACATATGTTAAATAACAACATAAATATTATGTTATATTTGAACATAAAAATAAATGTAAATTTTATAATTTGACATAATTTTTTATGTAACAATTTAATGAAAAAATTATGTTAAAATAACACCTGTAACTTGTTACTTTAACATTATAATAATGTTAATGTAACATATATAACGTGTTACAACAACATATTATATATGCTATTTTAACATTATCATAATATTATTCCAACACGTTATATCTGTTATATGTATATATTAATTTAATATATCATATACGTTTAATAATAATTATTTTAGAAATGCTGAAAAAAATTTTTACACTTGCATATATAGATTGTTCCAGAATCCTCGATAAAAATTTTATGTGTGCTCTCTAAATTTTTTGGAGTAAACCACTTTTGGTTTGCCTTGATCGCGCTGCGGGTGATCTTTATGTAACGTGTCGGCTGTATTTTACTCTCGAGAAAGTTAAGCCGCTTGCTCACCTATCGACGGAGCCGTGCACTAACTGACGGTATTTATAGAGTAAACTCAACATTTTTTTCGGTCAATTTTAGACAAACGCTGTCACTGATAATAAGGAACATATTTATTGTGTAAAATTAAGAGTACGTACACATTGTGTTACTTTTACACTTTTTTTCAGTTATTCTAATAATTTAACACTTTACTTGAATTAAGACAACAGCAATATGTTAAAGTAACAAGCAAATATGTATAATTTTAACATACAAATTTTAACCAGAATACTTTTTAACAAGAAAACACAATTTTTTTTATTGTGTACAATATTATGAGATCAATTAATAACTAATTTATTTTTTAAATATAAGGTAATATATCCAATCTAATCTTTATATATTATCGTAATATCATGTTTTACAGAATAACTTAAAGTATTTGTAAATCGATAAAAAACCCTTTAGAAGTTTCCTATAAAAAATATATATGTATATATATAAATAAATAAATGTATATATAAAAATATAAAATATAAAAAAATGTTGATATATTTAAACTTGTAAGTATTTTGCACAGGTGACTTATTTGAGAGGAAAAAGAAAAAAATAAAATTATAATATTGCCTATTATACTTTTGAGGCTACTTTATTAGACACTTATTTTTGTTTATTTTATATGGAAAACATAATTATTGCAAATTTTGAAACAATATTATTTAACTTGATATATTATATATCAATAAAAGACATTTTATACTTTGTATATATTTATATGCCTCTAAGAAAATTTTCTTAGGTTTCTTCTTTTCCTTAGTTTTTGTTTAACAAATATAAGTAATCCAAGAAAAAAATGATACGTTGATATCGATGATCTTTCTCTAATGTTTACTGTCTTTGAATGAACAAAAGGTTTATGTCAACTTATTGTTACATAATAACAAAGAGACATCAAACTAAAACTTACATGGAATACACCTTTGATTTTGATTCTTTTCCTTATTTGCGGGTTTCATGGCGTGTCTGCACGAATGCGTTTCAACTTTCGTTGCCGTCTGCAACAAACATAATAAACAGTCTCATAGCGATGACATAATTATTTTAATAATGACACTTGATAACGATTGGTGATTGAAATGTCATATTAGTTTTAATTAATAGATCCAACCTTATTGGGCTAGTTTTTATAATTTGTATTAGTTGTTTAAAAAGCTGAGCATTGTATCATATGTCAATAACATTAGTTATTTCTTTTTATATTGATGTTAATTATATATTAAATCTCTAATAGAAAATCAATTAAGAAACAATTATTGTTAACACATGAAATATATTATTGACACACAATACAGAGTGTCTCCAAAGTTTGATGTCTAGTCTCGGAAATTATAGATATGAAAATAGTTTCAAACAAAAGTTGTAGAATATTACGGACAGATGATGAAAATATAGAATTTGGCCAATACATGATGTACTACAAATCCGACTAAGTACCTCCCGACGGTATACGTGTCGGATAATGAATGCGGCAAATTTCAGAGATATGTCAACTTTGAAGCTTCATACTTGAGAACAATTTGAGCAAAAGACACAAGTGAGTAGTCTTTTGAAAACATTTCGACAAGAGTTACAAGAATATCCAATAAAAAATGAGTGCTTTTATTTATGAAAACATTGATCGCATTGACGTGACCTTAGAAAGCTCACTCAAGATTAATTTTATATTTTTATCCTCTGTCCCCCTTAATATCCTACAACTTTTGTCTGAAACATTTTTCCATGTTTAAAGTCACTTCTAAGATCCAGGAAATTAAATCCAGACTTTAGAGACACTCTGTATATTATAGAAGATATTGGGTATTTCTTTTGCGTTTTAACTTGTTTCTGCGAAAAAACTGACAGCTCATTATATGAGCTAAAGCTTCCGCTATAAATATATTCAAAGGTGAAAAAAACTTGTTACCTTTTTTGAAAGTTTTACAATAACTGTATCGGGAAAAAGTTCTCAACTGATAACACGGGAACTTGCATCTCGTCGATTAAATTTTTCTTACAGAAAACGCATATCTTCCGCAAGTGAAATTTTTTTAAAAATCGCTGGAGACTACGCGTGCAACGTAGCAACTACGAATAATTTAAACGTTGCAATATATGTATTCGTTACGATACGGAGTACATATGTAAAAGTCTCCGTGTAGTTTGGTTCGACAATAAGTGATTGCTCGAGTTGTGAGATTTGACAAGTCAGAAGACTTATGCGACAACTGTGTCCTGAACATGTGTCGCGTGTTTGCACTTGGTTAAAGTTACAAAAATTGTTTTCGCGGGTTTTTTTTTAAGTTTTTTTTTTACGTATTATAATGATATATCGCGGGGCAAGCTCTCAATTGATTTTGCTCGCAAGGTATTTTAGATTTTACACATTGATCAAAAGGAAACATTTGCCATCAACAACATCTTTGCCACTTTGAAAATTTAATTGATTCACGCGCTGTATAATTACGCGACCAGATGTTTTTCATATTTTCCGTGCGCTTTATGAATACGTATGACGCTTTATCCGCCAGTATTTGTCGAACATCAGGAACTTTCATTTCCGATAATGCCTGGCAAGTTTAATTTAAAAATCACGCTGAGATTTTCGCGTTGTCACATCGCGTCGACTGGATTAAAATTCAACAGCGGCTATCCCCTCTGTCCTCTTTATTCACCCCTTGATTTTTCTTCTCTCCCCGTTGGGTAGTTTGTCGAATTTTTCTTATATTCAGGGGAAAAATGCTGGAATTTTGTCGTGAGGATAAAACGTGGAAAAGAACATGTCTTCTTGTGGGTGGAACAATGGAATGTTTCTTAACATGGCGGGAGGCTGATGACAAAATGTCGAAAATAGCCGCCGCGCAAAAAGGAGATTTCACCGTATAATCCGTGATTATGCAAGTGTTAGGAGTTTGTACCATGAGGGCATCGGATACCTCAGGATAATCTGTCAAAGTATAAACTGCACTCGAAGGCCGCGTCGTCATGCATACTGTACGAGGGCAGGGTTAAGAGCTTTCCCATGTCGATGGCAGATGCCCGGAAAAAAAGCTTCACATTTGCTCACGTTTAGGAAAGCGTTTATCGCATATTACGTATCACTGATAGAAAAATGTTTTCTATTTGTGACTAAAACTGCATAGTAAAATAATTATAGTTTGTAATATCATTTTTATAGCAATTATTGCTATAATTGCTATAATATTTGTATTATAATAATTATTCTATGTTTTAAAGTTGTATAGCTTATATAGTACAATTTCTTTATAGTTGGCATTACTAGAGAGACATTTGGAACCTAATTTGGAACAACAAAGGAACAGTTTCCTAAATTGTAACCCCCTTATTTCTCAGAAATTAAACATCGCACGAATATCAATATTTTATACATTCATATCTTTTTTTACGTAAAATCTGCTAAAAATAAATTCGTCAAAAACAAAAATTTTATTTACACAATTTTTTCTTGCAAATTAAACAGTTTAAACAATGTGTGTGTGTGTGTGTGTGTGTATTATCAATAACATTACTATCATTTTACATGTTTGTAGTTTCCTAAAACTGTTTGTTTTTATTTTTCTCTTTTATATTTATTTTATAGTGCAGCTGTAAACATAAAATTGTCGTGTGTGCGTAGAATGGAACACTCCGTGGGATCATAGGTTTAGTAATAATAACTGTTATTACGCTGTGACCGTAGCTAGGCCGTGATCGTAACTTTAAAAACTTTAATAACCTATATGTGTAATAACCTAAATGTTTCGAAGCGAGATTTTACGAGAGATAATAGACGAGTCGAAAAAAGCATGTTAAAAAATATGGTTCTTAGGCGAACCTAACGGAGTAACATAGAGTCTATAAAACTACGTAATTTAGGTAAGATGTATAAAAATTAATTAAATGTAATATATTAAGACTTCGATCGTATACGAGTTCCAAATTAGACGCCCATTTCATCAGATGCCGTTTTTGACATGTCTCACAAAAACAATAATTATTTAAAAAATACAAAACAGTATCATAAAAATTACTATATTATTTGATAGAAGATACTTTCTAATTTAAATTAATATTTTCAAAAGTGTTTTTCTAACCATTATTTAAGAAATATAGTCTAAAAACAAAGTGGTGTTCCAAATTCGGTGCCATTCCTCTATAAATACATGGTTATTATTACTAATATTATTGTAATAGTTACTACAAAATAATATTTGTAACTGTAATTATTTTACTATCCAATTACAGTTGCAAATATCATATTATTTTCTATCAGTGCGATTCAAATCTGTAATGCAATTTTATTACTCCAGCTTTTCCTTAAATGACCGTTAATCTCTCGTCTTTCATACGTCACGTAAGGAAGTTTCAAAGTTTTATACTGTTTGATAACTTAAGCGTGTCCAAAGAATTCGTACACTGATAAAAAAAGGTATTGTATTTGTGACTACAGTTGCATAATAAAATAATTATATCCTAGCTGAGGTATTATTTTTCGCAATAAATTATTCACAACTTTTTTGAGAAAGGGATAATTTTAAGATGCTTCTGGGCATCGATATTTAATAGCTTAATAACTGCATTTCAAGACTGGCGAAGTTGTCGGCGCGCAGTTTATAAACTGAGAATATTAAATTAATAGAAAAATTAGATTTGATCAAAATCCGCTGCAGATTGAATAGGCAATCTCAATTTATCGATACATTTAAAATAATTATAGTAAGGAAATATTTTTGTACTAATTATTACCATAATATTAACAATAGTAATTATAATGTGTATATTTTAAAGTTGTATAATTTTTTCACAGTTGGTATTATTATAAATGTATGGTTATTATTACTAACTATTGCAATAGTTACTATAAAAAGGATATTCCTGACTATAAATATTTTACTATGCAATTATAGTCACGAATTTCATATATTTCTTAGCAATGTGTTCCAAATTTAGATTAATTTTTATCAATTTTTCTCATTTAAAAACTATTATTTGGCCTTGACATTTGAATATTAAATATTTTGTCTTAAAATAATATTTTAGAATTTGCCATTAATGATTAACTGTTATGTAGGTAGGTCTGAGAGACTTTGTATATAATGTCAGGAATCTCTAATTTTTTCACTCTTAAGTTAAATTTTTAAAATTTATTTTTGTGTGTATTTTAAACAATTTTTAACTCTGTAAAACCCATTAAAAAAAAAATTCAAATCTGTAATTCTGTCACTCCAGCATTACATTAAAAATCATTATTGGAGGAGCTGCTGCGAAAATCTCCACGTGAATTTAAAATGCTTTGCGGCTCTGTCCTTGTGTCATAAAAATATGAAGGATGAAGTCTTGCTAAAGCCGTCCATCAGCAATTGGAATTTCTCAAGAGTAAAATTGCATACATAGGGGAAGAATGTTTTCTTCGCGATACAAAGGATGCAGATCGATTTTGCGCTTCGAGGAGGATGGACGTGAAAGCAACTCGGTGAAATATGTAAATATTGCCTGAGACCCCTCGTCTCCTGAAACAGTAGGAGTGCGGGAAAGGACGTGATGCGGCTGAGATATGAAGGGAAGAATAGAGAATCGGATGTCATTCTCCATCAAGAGGTTGCAGTTAAGAATTTAATTGTCTCGTCATTCGTGAGTTTTCTTGTTTCGCGTGCATTGTACGCCACTTGTATAATAATAGGAATAAGGGCTTAGGGACGAAATCATGCCGGAACACCACAAGTGTTTTAAGTTTAAAATTTCGAACAAAAAAAACTTTATTTTGTTTCACCTTTTTAAATTAATAACTTTGATAAATTTATAACAAAAAGGTCAGTCACTAATAATAAATATCCAATTACAATAAACAATAGCTAAAGACATACTTTACAGATTTTCTATAAAAAATTCATTATTTAATCTAAAATTCTAATTTTGACGCTTGCGTCTCGATAAAGAGCAGGTCAAATGTTTCAAAATCGACGTTTATTTTCATGTAAGACGTAACATTGATAATACTCCCGCAATTATATCCCATGATTGTCGTTTGATCTTCTTGAATTAAGCGCAGGTACATTAGCACAAATTGGCAAAGTAAAACCCATCTTCGTACATGGAGGAATTCGTGTCCTAAAAACGACTATCTATAATGAGAAACCGATATTACGCCGAATCTCAATTTCTCGACTTATTCCTCCTGAGGAGGTTCGCCTTGTTTCTTGGCTGTCTGCCTATCGCCGAGCACTTTGTAATATCCGCAAGTATGCCTACGTGCCGCACGAAACATACATAGGATCGGCTGCATCACGTATTTTCAATATATGTATTAAGCAAATAAACTTATTCCGCCATCTAACAGCGCGTGCCGATCGATGTTTGCCTTCAATATTCGCGAGATGCCGAAAAATAATTGTGTGCTATAAATAACGATAATACAACGGCACCCTTGCAAAATACGATCAGCAAACAATAACGTATTTAACGACAGTGACGTAACTGCAGGCATGTTTCCTTTAAATTGCGTGTGAGACAGGAAAGCGAAACAGTTTCAAGATTACAAGGTGTAATGAAGTATGGCTAATCGTTACGGCCAATAATCGATAACACGTGTATCGAAGAACGTGGCGAGGAAAAGGTCGTAAGAGTTATCGAAGCGAAAAAGCGTATCGAACGGGACCGAGAGGCGGTCGGGAAGTTAAAGTTGACAGGAAATGGGATTTATCAGGCCTCACCTGAAACTCCACCCGGTACAGAACCGGAAATTTTCGGCGCAGCTCGCACAGCTTTGGAAATTGCGAAAGCTCGGTCGGAGCAGTCGGCAACGTGGTGCTCAATTTGCTGCTTCCCAGTTCCTCTGTGGCTGCGGGCAGAAAGATAAGGGTGGACTCTTAATGAGACTAATAATGGCGATGTGATGTTAACAGAGTTAGGAAGTAACGGGTTACTCGTAACGCCGTTACCGTTACTTGTTTTTCGGTAACGATCCGTTCTTTTTTTCTCTAGTGCGATTCTGTAACTCGTTAAGAGCTATCAGTACTCAACTCGTTATACAGTTGTTGCGTAGATATTTTGTATGGTAAAAAAGCTTGCGCAACGACGGTATAACGATACCGACACCTCTTAACGAGTTACAGAATCGCACTACTGGTCTGTAACGATAACGGTAACGGTAACGGTAACGGTAACGTTGTTATATTTTTACAGTAACGGTAAAGAATTCAACCATTATTTTTATCGGCCATTACTTCGTTTAGTTTCCTATTATCTTTATATCTATTCAAAAGGTCCTCACGCCTTTCTTCAAAACGCATCTCTTCAATATGTAATATGATTATCGACTAGATCTAAAGTTATGTGCACTAAATGCAATTATAAGTTTTATCTATATTATTTATTTTTCATATTTTATAATATATTTAAAATATTGAAAACTAATTTGGTATTTTATATTATACTTTGGGCCGCGTTTCGATAGTCATTGCTAATACTTTTTCTGAAAGTCTATTTTATAGTAAAGTAAATTATAGATTCTCTCTCTCTCTCTCTTTCTCTCAGTATTGAAAATAAACACTGGAATACATTCTTAACTACGATATTAATGTTTAAATAAAAAGTAAACTTTGTAAAAAGTTTGTAAATTTAAATTTAAATTTCTAATGAAAATACATATTCTAAGAAACAAAGGTATTAAAGAAATAAATTTGATAAACAGAAAAAATATTAATATTAATGTTAATGTCTTGGATAATTGGCAATGACAATTGTTGTCTCGCGACTGTGCAAGTGTCTTCCTGTTTATTGTTATTTCCAACGGACACAAATCGGACTAATGTATTAAATGAAGAAAAAATGGGCGGGCGGATTGAATGTTTTTTTCCCCTTTTCAAGCATTTGCGGATCAGTTATTCGCGCTTGCTCGAGATTTTTCACTCGGGAGCACGGATCCCTTTTTCTTTCTCTTTCTAGAGTAAGAAAGACGAATGGAAAATACGGTAAGCCAAGATGCGAGAGACAGACGAGGGTGAGACAAAACCTCTACTTCACTCGGGGAAAATTCGCAGCTGCTTATCTCCCTCGGCACTTCCTGCACGTCGTACTCACGTACGTATGTTCTCTCGAGACGCATACGCACGTACACGCGGTCGTGTCAAACACCCATAAACGTGTGTGCGTGTAAGTACATTTATGGCATTATAAAAAATTATTAATCCGCCGAGAAGAGTACGAAATCTGATTGAATGTAACTGACGCTAAAAACGTAAATGGCGTTTCCGACGTCCTCATAAAAGTTTAAAAATACCTTTCTTAATAGTAGAATTATCCTAATTATTCCACGTCGTTTTAACAATATAAAGCCAAGTGCATTACTGCTAACGTTAGTGCCAGATACAGATTATTCTAGGAAGATTACGAGTTGGATTCTCCAGTTAAATCTTTCAGTGACTTTAGAATTATTAACAACATAGAACAAAAGAATGGATTAATTTTCATATGGAATATTTAATATAACAGAAATAGAGAGATTTATGTGGCGCTAAAGTTGTTGTGTTTAAGGAGCGGAACAATTGCCAATAATTAATCGCGTTTTACACTCTAGGTTTGCAGCTCGTGAAAAGTTTGCTATTTAAATGTGAAAGCAATCGATGTGCGTTTTGCAGTGCCAATGTCTGGTCATACACGTGGTGGGCCACGAATTTCAACTGCGCATAATAACGTCGCGCGTATTTATACGTATAAGTAAAATTGAATTGATTAAAAATATAATAGTAGACGTCTCGTTCTTTTTCCTCGACAATCTTAATATGCAACGGTCTAAATCTAAATACAAAATTCTATGAATTATACACACAGTTTAATGTATGCACGCGCATGGTAGAAATTTTAATCGGATTATCGTGCACAATGAAAGATCAAAGTGTATAATGTAATTGTAAGACAATATTATTTTAACAATATACCGTGTTTGCTCGCAAAATTATTTAACATTAGAACTATCGACAATTAATTTCTGACGATTATTTAACATGTTCACAATGGCATGATCATTATATGGGTCACGGTTATTCTACTCTGCTGGACTATCGCCAGTCGAGCACTTCCTACGCAAGGAATAGCGATATTTCAAAATATGATATTTCTGTGTATCTAAAATATGCATGCTACCTTCAATCATAACCTGCCCATGTGACTCTCGATGATCGTTTGACCCATAACCCACGCATAGTTACGCCAATTGAATGTCGTGGGGACACATCGCCTACGAGAAACGCTTAATTGAAAATTTATCTACCGTGAATGCCCCGAGTAACAATTTGACAATGTATGGACATTCAAATGGCGATTCGTTTTCCATGCATTGATGTTTGTTTGATGTTCGTTTGATGAAATATGAGAATTCCCCGAAAACATCCCATCTTTTCTATGCATCACTAAAATAAGTTGAATAAATGTTATTAGGATATACAGTATAAAGACCAAGGGTTTCCAGTTTAGATAACAAAAAGATTGTAAAGATGTGCATGATGTTTAAATAGATATTATTATTACATTAAAAAGATACAATTATACATATGCATACAATTAATATAATTACATTAATACAGCTCCCAGAAATATTCTGATTTAATTTTTAAAATAAACTGACAGTAAAATTTTATTATAAAAATATCATGTATTATTTACTTTTACTTTAAAACCTAATTTTGAGAACGACTTCAAGAAGTCTTTTTTTTGTTATATGTATAACAGCAAAAACATGGATTATAAACTTGTCAAATGTGCAAAATAAGCTTATCCAATTTTAAAATATTAAAATAAAAATTTTAAAAATCTGATTTTTTAACGAGTTGAAAAATTGGACATAATTGGTGATAATTTCTCTTGAATGTCCCAAAAATGTTTGCGTAAAATGTTCTTATTAAAACAAACGACGTATGTACTTTAAATATATTTTACAATTAGACATCTTTCAGCGGCATGATGAAACTTTTCATGACATACTTTCGGAATGTTTATCGCCTGAATCAAATTATTGTCAATATAAAATTAGTAAAAAGTTAAATAAACTATTTTGGAAAAAAAGAATGAAGGAAGAAAGTAGATTGATTAACTTAATCATGTACGTATTGAATTAAAAGTCACAGAAAATATCTAAAAAATGGACTATTATAGTAATTTAAAAAAATTAAAAATTAATTATTTTAACTGCTTTGACAATTTTAATGTTAATAATAAAGGAAAAGTTAATATTATGAGCTTTATTTACATTTTGTATAATAACTTTGTGTTAATAACCAATAATTTAAATTAAAAATTTAACGCATTTTACATTCATCGATATGTCATTTAATCGATTTTAGATTTAATATTATAAAATATTTATTACTCAAAATGTTATGAAGATGTGACGACACTGCATAATCAAAGAAAAATAAAAGTGGTGATAATGTAGACCCTCCACTAAACTGATTAAAAAACTTGGTTTTATTCAACAAAACACAATGTTATTATAAAATTGTATACTTAGTTAAAATAAAAAAAACTTATTGCAGAAGTTACACAAATGTATCTACCTACACATAATTTTTTCCGTATATAACAATGCATAATATTATATTTAAAATCTAATCTATTTATATTATATTAATAAATCTATGATATATAGGTAACGTAACTATAGATTAGTAGTAAAAACTTATCAAGAAAAAAACTTATCAAGAAAAAAAAGAAGCAACTTATCAAGTAATTATTGATGTAAAAACTTTAATATAAAAACTTTCCAAAAAAAACCGTATAAAATCTCAGCATGCTTAAAAGACTGCATTCGCAACAATCACAATTCTATTTTATTGTTTAACTTAATAACGCAAAATTTATGTGAAATGTAATAAAAGGTTAAATAACAAAATGCAGTTAAGTGTACATATTCGTGTGATAATATTCCCAAGTCTTCTAAATTAAAAAAAAAGGAAGTATCTACTTCGTAATTTGCTAAAGTAAGATTAAAAATTGAAAAGCTTGGAAAAAGTTTTGAAACGCTCGAAAGTAAAAATGCCTTGTAACAAATGTCGGCTGTCGTGTATTGGCGCCACTGTATTAAGACGAGCTACTGAACAAATGATTCCATAAGTAATTACTAGAATTTATCATCAAACGAAGGCATTACGAGCGATCACAATATCTGGAAGAAAGTCATAATACCACACTTTTCTCATCTATTCCATAATATATGTTCTATATTATATTCTTGCGCTTAATAGGAGCGTAAAAATTAATAATCTTAAAATGCACTGTTCAATGACGCAGATCGAGGCTTCTGATTACCTGGCACGATCATAGGAACGCAAAGTTGGCTATACGGCTACAACAACCTCATTATCCTTTGTCTCTTTCGGATACAAGGAACTACGCTTAGCACCTACAGCAACGTAATTGCTTCCATTCCAGCTTGTATTTATTAATTTATAATAAAGTAAGATCACTGCAATCATATCTTTGACAATATTATAATCTTTTTTAAATAATAAATGTTATAACGGACTTATCTCTTAAATTGCAATCAGTATATTATCACTGATCTGCAGTAACATACTTATAGCTGTGAGAATTAGTGAGTATTTATTGTCTTTTAGTGATTTTTACTTCAGAATTAGTGTATACTGAAAGAGCAGTGTATTTATTTCACTGATTAACAAGTTATATAAGTATACCACTGAAAATCAATGTATTTTCACTGATTTTTCACTGATTGTGAATTTAGAGAGCAGAATAATTTGAAATTTGATTTCAATCATTTTGTATTAAATGTGTAAAATCAGCAATCAAAAGTACTACAATACTTTTGATAAAACAGCGTAATTAAAAAAAATATTATAAAACGAGAAGATATCAAAATTATTTTCCCCTGCGCTTCAATCCAAAGTGAATAAAAAAACCACCGAGTTTCTTGAACATCATTCGTCATTCTCTGTTATAAAAAGACAATACAATGTGAATGAATTCAAGAAACGTGCTAGCTATCAGCTTCCTATTTTCTTTGTTGCATTGCTGTTTTTCGACAAAATGGTACACCATGTGCGCCGGAAAATCCGTGAAAATGTCGCGTTCTATTAAGTTTCCGCATGCCGAACCGTAACCGTTTTGCGTCATTGAGCTCGATACCGTGGAGCTCAATGATTTTGCGTCGGTGGTTGTTTATTAGTTCGCATTTATCGGCTGGATACATCTATTATTAGAGGCATAAAACATGTATGTTACAATGTACCAAATTAAGTTTGCCCGGTCGAGATCTCGATTGCTAAAGCATAAATTGTTGCATATGTGCAATCGTAATTCGCACATATATTTCCCGATGTCGGATGAACGTCGGAGTTCCGGGCATCCTCGGCTTAACTTGCACGTAGGATTGGCCGTGCACTGCCAATGTATGCACTTCCGGCCATTGAGCATTATATTTCTAATCTCTGGACACTCCGCGCTCCGAGAATACTGGGACGATCCTTTGGGCGAGATCGCTTTGAGAAGTTGTAATTCTTCGTGACAGCCGCAATGAATTCCGGCCGAGCGATTCAATTGCTTTCGAAAAGGTTTCGCGATGATTACACAGAGTGATTCACCGAAGGTGAAACTCGATCCTTTTCGCCATCGACACGCGTCGACCGTAAAGAACTGCCCTAAGTTTATCTCTCGTTCGCGCGATCAAGGTATATTTGCCAAGGCAAATACTGTACATCTCTATATTTTTATTGCGGAATTTAATCATACGCGCTCGTGTTGTTTGCGAAGCGTCAATTCTTGCGAGAGAATTCCATCGTCGCTGTCACGCATTCCTGTATTTTTCATCTGCATTAATTGACCTTAAATTTCTTGCGTCTCAACTTGCACTTCCTTTCGATGCGAATAGACGAAATAAATGGGCCATATATTAGACTGACACATAGGAGTTGCAGAGAATGGTCTCGCAATAGCTTGCCCGGTAAATGCACTGTTAAATTAGGTATATCAAATCGAATTTTATGAATCTAAGTATCGGAATGACATTTAGAATGCAATCGACTTCGGAAAATTTGTTCTCGATTTATTTAGTCAGTTTTAGTGGAACGTTATAAAAGATCTACTTTTCTTGTTGTATATGTAAATATTTCAACAAACAAATTTACTTGAAATTAAATAAATGTACTTTAATGCGTTTCTACGTTTTATATATTATTTTCTCCAGAAAACTTCTAATTTTAACATTGTTTTCTCTCTTGCAGTTTTTTAAAGTTTAATTTAATAACGTCAATATACATGTATTGACATAGATTTCGTATAGCAAAACCTTTTTGAAACTAAATATTACATTGTATTAATAAAAATGTGATTTGTTTAGATAAAGAAATAACAATTCATACTTCATGCATTTAGGACTCTTTTTTATACATGTTAAAAACAAATTCTTCAAAAGCGAAAATAAAAGTATGATTTTCCTATGTATTGCATTATTTAAACAATAGTTAGTATATTATTGAAAATTATTTTACATTCTTTAAATTCTTCAAAAGTGTTTTATTTATCATTTTCTCTTTGGTATTTTTCTTATTTTGCTTATTTTTATTTTTAATCCTTAAATTATTTTTATTTAAAAAATATTTAATTCTAATCTTTTCATTTTATAAACTTTGTCGTTTGATACATAGAAATATAATGTGTTATTTAATTTATCTATTTATTTTAACTCCTTCATTGAGTTGTAATTTAATTTTGCCATTACTATGTCTACTATGCCAATTTTAAGAGACAATTTTTCAGACATTTATTTATATACTGCAAAAATATTATTTATTACAAAATATAAAAACTGCTATACCATCTGATAGAAGACTCTTTCTGGTTTACATTTATGTTTTCAAAACATTATTCTTATTTTAAGTTTAAGAAAGACTATCTTAAAACAAAATGGTATACCAGGAGATCTTCCTTTATTTTATATTATGTTTAAATTTGTGGAGTATTCTCGTAAATAAGCAAAAAGCACAAAGTTCTATTATTTATTTAATATTAAAGCTAAAATTGCGAGATTCTTTCTATTATTAATATTTTTAATAATATTTTTAAAAATATAAATATCTTTCTAGTTTTATTGATTAGTTTTAATTAAATATTTTAAGAGAAAAAATTTTAAAAAATTGAAATTACAGTTTAAATGTATTGTGCGACATAGACATTCGACATTTTAGTTGTCAACTAAACCGATGTAATTTTTAACTGAATAACTAGCCAAGCTAGACGATTAATTAACAAGAAACCTGACCCGTGACCATTATTTGGTGCGCGCCCAACGGTGATTGTTATTGTCTTTGCTGATCGATCGGGAATTTGAAGCCGTCTAGGGAATTACAAGCGATTCATTACGACCTCGCCACGCCGGCAATTAGGCACGAAACGTTATTCTGCCGCGCGTTACATCGTTGAATCCGCCGATTTGATTTGTGTATTTTGTATCTCGCATTAACATTACAGAATATCGTATATCACAAAAAGCATAACCATTACCGATGTCACGAGCAGGATCATGTTAATTTCACGACTACATGGCTCTATGTCGAGCATTAATTCATGAGGGAGATAGCACTGCTTGATAATTACTGACAGTTTATAACTAAAGTTTCATATTAATTTTGTACCATTTAATATGCTTTAATTAACAGCGGTGCGTTAATATAAAAGATTTTATATATATATATATAGGTAATATATTTTATATTAATGCACAACTCTTAATTTATAAAAAAATTAATATAAAACTTTATTTATTATATAAACTGTCAGTAATTATCAGGCAGTAATATTTGCCCTGTGAATTAATATATCATAATGTATAAGTTATATATAAAAGTATTTTTTTAATAGTAAGTAAGGAGTAAGGAGAAATTAAAGTAAGGAGAAACTTTTTTCAGATTTAAATTTCTTGTCAATTAATATAACACTCAAGATAACGTATTTAAAAGATGTCTTTAAGATATCTTTTTCACACGTAGAACAATTTATCACTTAATAAAGTATATTAACGTGCGACTCCATTTGGTTTAAAAAGTCGCTCAAAAAGTGAAAGATCTGGATTCAATTCCCAATTAATTTTCGGTTAATTTAAAATAATGATTCTATATACAAAGATAAAGTTTAAGACGGTGAATGTGTTCATGGATCTGTAAGAATTTATTCTGATTTTCTAGTCGATTTCTTTACGCTTTTGATTTAGCAAATCAAACTAACGGTTCGAGATAAATTGAAGCACTCTTTTTATTCGACGAATCAAATTGACAATTTGATGAGCATAGACGTTATTGATTGCGCGACTGTCTGTCGCGTAAGAGTAGCATTTATCCCTAATTTTATACTAATAAAATGACGGTAATCCTTTAATCTAATCAGGATTATGAAAGGATACAATCTTAATTTACGATATGATAGTGTATATTGATTTATATATCAGACCTTTCGCAAATCGCTCGACTGAATGCGCCTTAATACAAAGGAAACGGAACGCAAAAGCAAGTGGAAAATCGAGCCTGTTATCAAGAGACTGTTATCAAATGTAACCGCATTGATATAAGAAGGAAAGAGCGGAAGATTACCAGAGAGACTAACTATGTTGCGCTACCCCCAGATGGTTTTAATCGATTCTCCCCTACTTTCTACAACCCGTTGGATAGCTCTTTATTGACGTAAGGGCCGAAAATACATGAAGGAGAGAAGGATTTCAGTATTATCGATATTTTCGTAAAGGAAAACGATACTGATTTTCTTCTCGTTTTAAGAACCAACAATGCGAGCGGCGACAATTCCATCAATCGGTCTCGGGTATGCACTTTCGCCGTATTTGAAATCCTGCTCTTTCTTATTTCCGAAAAAAGAAGTATTTTACCTCGAAAAACTATCTCGTGTATTCAGCAAGTACTTTATACGCATCATGTTGTGGTTAAATAACCTAAAATTATCTAAAAATAAAGATAGAATAAATTGCATTTAAACATATTTTAGATTAGATCTAAAACTGTTTTAATCTTATATCTATCTAGATAAAAGGTATAATTATATATTATTTTATCTAGAAAATTTTTTAATAATATTTGCTGAGCAAAATGCTATAAAAACATTTATATTTATAAATTATTCTTTTTAAAGACAAGAATTCTTCAAATAATTCTATCTAACAAAAAAATTTCCTCTTTTGATTTGAATTAATAAGCAAATAAAAATTGAATTTTAAAAATATAAGGGAACAAAATTTAATTTCTATAATAATGGCTGACAAAATTCCTTATAACAGTTTTCAAACTTATAGTTTTGTGCAATTTTTATTGTGTTACTATTTTCTGATTTGTGCAATTGGCGATGGAGGTATTAGTGCCAAGGTTGTCACATTGAGACGAATAACCATCTCCACAGCAATATTTTGTTATCACTTCAAAAAATTCTATAAAAATAAATAATGTCTTGAAAGTATTAAAGCTAAGTATAATACTTTATATTCATTCTCGCATTAATTTTAATAATTTTAAAAGGATAACACTGTGCTTCTCTCCGAGATAAAAATAAATATTTACTTTAAATGTAAATAAAGATAAGACAAAGCTATTTCTTCTAAACAATTGTATAATTTTTTTTATATATAGTGTCAAACGCACACTGATCACACATAAATTTATTATGAATAACGCAATAAAACTGAATTATTGTGAACTGAGACCTACAGTATTCTATTTATAGCATTCTAGGCATGGCATTTGTACCGAATACAATATATTTGAATTCAAACGAAAATCGATTGATTGAATCTTTGAATCCGTCTGATTTTGATGTAGGCTATAAGGTTGCGAATCGTGCGTAATGATATCATGTAACGCGCATCTGGATTCAGCATGCGCTTGTCAATGCGGCGTGTGCAGTCGCTTGGGTCTCGCACAGCAGCAGCATTCTCGCTTGATTTCATCGTGGCGCGCTGATTACGTGGTAAAGCGTATCCGCCACATCACGAGAATAGCGAGAAGCGAGGCGGCAGGGAATGAATTATGCCGGCGCGAGAACAACTCATTGGCCGTTTCGCCCAACGGCGATATTATCGATCGGTCGTTCGACGTCGTTTCTTACATCGCGATTTATGACTGGTGGCCTGATTCTTCTGCGAACGACGCAAACGAAATGAGAACGTATCTCCGTAGGCGGAATTAGCGCGCGACGGGGTTACCATATTGCAGACGAGCAATCATACGCTCGACAACAATATTCCGTTCAGAAACTAAGCGCTGCTATTGGCACGTTTCTGAGCGAGGAAAAAAAAAGGAGACAGATCAAGTTAATATTACACTTTTGTATACACAAAAGCGGCATTTGCCTGTACTTCAATTTGTGCGTAATGGAAAGTCAGACGCAATATGTATTTCGCGTTGGCGTCGAATCCTCGACGACGCGACAAATATTGTGTTAATAATTTCGCGCGCGAGGAGTTTACATTACATTAAACCAAATAATATCCACGCATGTGTTAAATTATCACATTCATAAAGTATTTATAATTTAAAGCAAATAATATTGCGCAAAAATATTGAAAAATAAATAATTGAATGAAAATTAATTTTCAAACTCAATCGCTGGAGGAAAAATGGTTTTTATAATTACACTTTAACATTTTTTATTGTAATTATATTTCTTCTGGAAATTTTTCTGTCTGTGTAAAACTATATTTACACAATATTGTAAAACTTGATCGATTAGTGCTTTGCAACGTTTGTTTTGTAAGAGTCAAACTAATACTTTAATATTTTACAATAATAATTTATTTTTGACTAATAAATGTTTTAAACATAAAGTTAAGATTGCTTATTTTAATATTTTAACATTAGATAATAAATAAATAAATGTCAAGAACTCTCAGAACTTAACACAATATAGACTAATAACAGTATAACGGCGCGGTTAAAGGAGCGCAATTAACTTATAAAATATTATTTTATTGATATAAATTTTATCCCATTTGAAGTCATTATCAACAAATTATACAGCTTGCAGATGCATTTTATCTCTTATACAGTTGAGTCACTTCTGGGTTACAAGATCTAAAGTATATAATACCTTTAATGCACAAAAAGAGAAAAAATTTTCCGCAAGACCAAAAAAGAAAGTAGAAACTTTGGATAAGAATTTAAGTTTAAACCAAAAAGACAGACACAATTAATCCGCAAAGTATATAACATGATTCAATGCTGTCGGTTTTGCAAATTGTAAACAAAAGTTAAAAGATTTTAATATTTCCTTACTAAAACTAAAACATATACTAAAACTAAACATATACTAAAACTAAAACATTCTTTAATGTTAAAATAAAAGTGTGACATAAAGATAAGGGAGAAATTCATAAAGATTATCGGGTGAATTTTCGAGATCGAGGATAGAAAATTGATCCTGTCTACGTTATCATTTTGTATTATCGTGAAGCGGAGATCTATCGCGGGGTTTAAAATTCCACCTACGTCGAACTTCGTAATGTTTTAAGAAAGTTGTGGGAAAAAGAGAAACGGTGCCGTAAATCGTGGATGCATAAAACCACCCGTATTCCACGCTGGTGAAATATCGTCATGAATTATCCGACGATTGGTTGGATTTCTTGGAGGGTCGGATTAAACGTGTCTTTGAATTTCGGTGAAGAAATCTCTTTCCCATTCGATCCTGTCGACCAAGGTATACGCTTTTTCCCAACGCAAACTCGCGAACGCGATAATCTCTACATAATTTTCTTACGTAAAAACTCACCGCGAGCACAAATACCTCGCAGATCGTTCGTTATTGCTCTTAGGAAAGTTTCGCAACTGCGGACTAACTATCGAGAAGTTTCTGGTGCGAGCTGTTAGGCGACCAAAGTCGCACAGAGCGACATGCATATGCACGCCGTAATAATTACATCGAGACCGTTTCAGGTCCGCGAGCATAGAGAGAACTCAATTACAGCGAAATAATGTGGCACGGAAATACCGGCATAGCTTTTACTGATTAATTTAGTTGATTCCACTACAGACGCCTGCTTAATGTCATCCTTATTAATAATAAAGATATTAATAATCAGCGTTAATTCTTTGCCGTAAATTTTGAGCGATATAATTATTTAAATCACTTTATTCTCTCACATTCTTCATGTATCTCTCGGCGCAAGTATTTTTACATTACATGCTGTTAATGCAACATATAATTTCAACAAAATATATTTTCCTACGTTGCGCCCGTTTACCACGTAAAATGACATTCATGGCCGGGCCATAAATGTCCAATTAATATTTTATACGCTCGGAACGCAATATTTATCATACGTTTCGAAATAAATGCGTTTTAAACCTGCATACTCGTACAAATGCATTATAAATCATTGTAATTATCAGATATCGTCATAGGTCACGAATTACTGATCATCTCATTTATTTTTTTCGTATAATTAAAACTTTCATATCGAGCAGTTGTAACGCGCGTTTCATTAATATTTCGTTTACATTTTGCCTGAAACATAAAAACGGAAATAAAGTAGCCTTATGCGACGGCGCGGCCAATAACGAATTAACTCCAAATTGGAGCGACGTAAAATATTTTTTTTTTTTTTTAAAACGGGGAGAGAAAAAAAGGAAGATTGACGCTCTCACTGCGTTTGCATTTTGCGCGCGGCTCGATCATGCAGATATAGCGCCTATAGTATGTTTTGCGCCATTATACTCCCCCGTTCGATTCAATTTCGGTTATTTTTCGAAAGCCGGGGTTTGATGAGCGAGGAATAACGATATTCGTTGTACCGTCCATTGTTACGCGAGCGCCAGCGTTTTCCGTCAGACTGCCGAAATAAAAAGGTCCAAGTTTTTCGTTCACAAACGACATATTTGCACACATGCGCACATACACACGAACGCCGACGCGGTCAATTCCGAATATTATCTAAAGCGTAATGGCGCGATATTGATTGGGCGTATATCTATCGTCCCGTGCATGCGGAAGTTTCTCTGCCGCTGGCAGCCGGCTGCCTAATCGCTTCGACTTGTCGAGGGCGTAATGAAGCGGGAATTATCGTGCTCGCGGTGCTCGCGACATCGTCCGCAGGCGGATGGCTGCCACATAATTCGCGGGATAAATTGACACGCGTATAGAGTTTTAGCTTCAATTCTCTGACTCACGTTGTTGTCGCTGCGCGCGCGCGCGCGGCGAATTAAACAAAAATTAAATAGATATTCTTAGCCCTCGGTTTGCCCTGCGGGCAAAACCTCTCTATTTTCCGCTTTCGCTTCCCCATTGGGGATTTTCTACTCTCGACTCGCTTTCCTGATCGTTAATATGCACATTTTTTTAAGTCGCCGATGTATCTTTGGGGCGGAAAATACATCGTGCCCGCGCGTACTTATCGCCGCTAACGCGCATTAATGACGAGTTAAGTAGAATGTTGTGAGCAAATTTGACCATCGTTTGCAGTGCAAACGCACGCGGTAATGAGTTCGTGAAAATTTCAACTCGTGGAATTTCGTGGGCGAGAGAGAAGCCCGGCTCCTCGCCGGAAATGAACCGGGTCTCGAGAAAGATGCGGCAAAGTCCCGCGACATCTCGACCCACTTCCTTTAATATGGCATATTCTTTGTAACGGTCGGACTTTTTTTTCGCGAGGAAGAATCTGCGGTTCTTCCGCTGGAAACTTACGAGTAAATATTAAATCTCTTTTTCAGAATATATTTTACAATGAGTAATAAAACATTCACTCCGAGCGTTAAATTTCATAATTAACTGACTCGCAGACTTAATTGCTAAATTATAAGCGTTGCACAAAGCAAACGTTATTATTGTGCGTATTGTAAAAATTAAAGGTATGTTTTCTCTTTATTATTTATTTAGGTTGTTCGTACTATTTATCGTAATCGAATCACGTTCTTTCAATATTGTGCGCAATTAAAGTGCGAGAAATAGCGTGGGTAACAAATAATGCGTATTTTATATAAAATTTAAATCGGATCTTGATTTATGCGTTACAATATAGATGTACCAATCGTTTAATTTAATTGTTTCATCATAATTATGATCTTAAATATTTTTATTTATATTATCGTCTTGTAACATAAATTACCTATCTTGTTTAGTGCGCGCATAAACTTTCTCTTTCTCGTTCTCTCTATATTGCGTTGCAGCTCAAACTTCATCCAGTAAACACATAGTTCGAAATTGCAACGACATAGGGGGCGAAAGCCAACAAAGTCCGCGGTGCTCGGCAACAAGATAGTTAACAAACGGCGGGAGAGTAATGCATTAACGTTACGAGAACGCGAGAAGATAACGGTAGTCTAAATCAAGTCAGCCGAGGGAAAACAAACCGGTGAAGTTGGCCGATTCAATCGGTCGGCGAGAAGCGATAACCCTGCGGACATTTTCCGTCGCTTCGTCGCTAACAAACTGGCGAATCATAGGAAAGAATACCGAATTGCAGGGAAGAGAATCTCCGGAGCCGAGGTAGAGGGGATGATCTTTTCTACGATAAATCGCGAAACTCCCTTTCCTACGGCAAGAGAAATAGCGCGCACGCGGGCGGAAAGAAAGGCACTCGTTGTGCGATCTGAAAAAAGACCACCTCTATTATTTCATCTGCTTCATTTACAAAGGTGAAATTTGTCGCCTTTAGCGACAGCAAGGCAGGGAAACGTTTTTTGATGACAAAAACAATTGGCGGGTTAAATCTTCCTTTCGAGTCAAGTGACAAATAATATTAAATAATATCCGAGACATTGATCGCGCACAGTTACACAAGAGAAATAACAGCAGAACTGATAAGTTTCTGTAATTCTTCGGACGTTAATAATACGAATTCCGTTTTCTAAATTGCTCCGTCATGTCACAATTTTGAGAAATTTGCAATTAAAATTGCAAAATAGGACTATTTTTACATGCTTTGTCATATTACGACATATGTACGTGCTAAAGATGTATTATTGAAGAAGTTTTATATATAGACAAGTTTTTGTAAGAACATTTTATAAAAACTGGATTTTTGGGGACATAATGCGATTGATTAATCAATGAATTGAAAAATTTGTCTTATGTTGTTTTAGCCTTCAAAACAAATTTTTTGTATTGGCTGTGATTAATATGATATTGTTAAATAGTACACAGTCCGAAAATTCTTTTTTGTTAAAAAACATGCTGCTTAAAATTTTTACATTAAAATTTAACACATTTGGTTGTTATTTTATCATATTGCTGTGGTATTAATTCAAGTAAAGTGTTAAAGTTATTAGAATAACTAAAAAAAATGTAAAAGTAACATAATGTGTACATATTTTTAATTTTACACAATAAATATGTTCCTCATTATCAGTGACAAGATTTATCTGCTAAAACAGTTAAAATAAACAGAAAACAAAGTTGAGTTTATTCTATAATATAAGAGTTATTTATCGTTGTGACTTGTAATATACGTTACATTAACATTATAATAATGTTAAAGTAACACGTTATATATATTATTTTGACATAATTTTTTAATTAAATTGTTACATAAAAATTAGGTCAAATTATAAAATTAACATTTATTTCTATGTGAAAATAACATAATGCTTGTGTTCCTATTTAACATATGTTTAATATGTTAAATTAACAGAAAAATTATGGATTATTTGAGACATGCGATGTGCTTTAAATTTAACACCAATTTTTCAACTGTGTAGGATTCATTGTAGAAAAGGTATGAATTAAATATTAAATTATTGCCAATTTTTATTTACGTATAATAAAAGAGAAAATTATTTTTGAAAAATGTCTCATTACCGTTATTATTGCATAAAAAAAATAATTCGTTACTTGTTTAATAAACAGGATAAAATAAAACAAAAATAGAATTTGTTTTTTGTTAAATATTATTTTTGTTATTTTATTAAAACGTTAATGAAAACAATATTATTTTGTGTCTTAAAGGGATATTGACGATATATTTGTTTTACCGATTAAACGCAATATTTTACAGACAAAATAATCCTTTCCACAATTAAACTATAGACATAATAAATAATATAAAGTAAAGTTAATAATTTCATATACAAAAATTATAGAAAAATTATGAAAAAAGTTATAGAAAATTATAGTTTTGTTAACGACTTTTGCGGTCTATTCGTGACAACTCGTGCTTTGCTGTACATACATAAAAGTTTTGTGCGTATAAAACAAGCATACTCCTCTATCAGAATTATATGAAAAAATAATACAATGTTTTTAGAAATAATCCTAAAACTTTTTAGTATAAAAGAAAACTTCGTTTGAAAATTTATAAAAATGTGTGCATGTGTTATCAATATAGTAGTTGTTTGTAAAGGTATGTTGATCTTTTCTACTACAGCGATATCGCGCGCGCACGTAAGTCAATTTGGTCGATAAAACTGTCGCCGTTATATTCTTTTTGTCTTCTGTTTTACAAAACTACGAAAAATTTAAAGAGAAAGATTTAAAAATGCTTAAAACGCAAATAAAAAAATTTTTGGTGAAATTTTTTGTTTTTTGTTAGATTTATAAATATGAAATTTATACTTTTTTCACATTTTCAATTTTGTGTTTAAAACTTTTAATATAATAATTTTTAACTTAAAATTGTTCTTAAATGTATGTGACAAAATATTATTGGTCCAGATACGTGTTTGTATACATATTTTCAAATAAACTTAAAATGATTTCAAATATAACAGTTTACGAATACTAATCGAACACTGAATATTGAACACAATACAAAACGGAATTTGTGTTACAAATATAGATTTAAAATGTAGTTGCTAAAACTGTTAAATTCATTATTATTCGCTATTATTAAAATATAAAAATCTATCATGATGAGAATCTAACTGAATATAAATCTAATACTAAAATTGACGAATTCAAAATAGTAAAATTAAATTAAAATTTAAATATGTTTAAATTTTAAAATTATATATTTTTTACATGCATATTTTTTATTTAACCATAAATATCTTATTAACCATAACCGATACAAAATATTTCTTTTGAGAATTAAAAATTCTAACAAATATATTTAATTTTGATTGCAATAAAATTCTTTATTACACCACATATTGTAGTTATAATAAAGCTTGTTAAAAAACCTTTTTGTATAAATAATTTTAAATACAAATTTCTCAAAATTGTGATGTAATAAAGTAATTTGCAAATCAAATTTATATACAGTATTCAAAACCTTATTAATAATTCATTTTATTTAATAATCGTTGATTTTCAAGAAAGATTATTTTTGTTGAATTTTAAAAATTTGTTTAAATAATAATTGTTGTGCTTTTCTATACTATTTCATATATAAGTATTTATGAAATAAGAAAATTGCTATCACTCTTATATTCTTTGTGTACATTTTTTTTCTATATTCTGACTGTAGAAAAGAGAACAAAGGTGAGTCACGTAAAAATAACTACACGCATCATTTGGATTTTTTTTTTACATTTTGTTGCGACTCGTCTCTTCCTCAGGGATTGAGAGGATTGATAACGCCCTGCGGAGTTATCGTTGGAAAAATCTACCGCGTAGCTACGTGTGATTTCGTTTTTATCCTGTTCTCGTCCCTCTTTATCTCGCGGTCAATATAAAGTTTGGATTCCCGCGCTATAAATTTCATCGGTATTACCGAATCTCTGACAATTTAATTGGGCAATGCATTGTTTAGGGACGCCACTCTCTTCGATACTCTAAAATGCTCGAAGGAACGCTATAGAATTCCTGATTATTATTATTACCCGAGGGAACTTAATATTAGCTTAGGAACACCGTTTAGCTAATGGTACGGTCTAGGCAGTGTGATTAATGGGCTACAAAGTTTGCGACGTCGAAGTGTTGTATTATGCACGTTGAAAGCAATTGTGATGTGTCGCGGCGAGTATACGGTGCGCATTGCGATGCTCGTTGTCTTGAGATTCTTGCGCGACAATATCGCGACGACTCTTTGCGCACGACTGCCGCGAATTACAGAGGGATGAAACTGTGGCATTAAACACGAAAGTTTGTTCGAGCCAAACACGCGTCTTTTACATGGCTTTGCCTGCTGCTGCATATTGTTGCGCACATAGAAAGCTCATGGGAAGCATATAGAAAGCGAAATGCTTTTTCATGCTTACAGGATTGGCCGTAAAAATCCAACAGGTAAAAAAAAAATTCTGGGCTTCTATCGTGCCGGATTTTATCATGTAAAACTGAATTGGCAAAAACTCACAAAAATGACTCGTATGTTACGTTAAAATATATTGAAGTAAATTTATACAAAAATATATTTTTTCTTTAATTAGTAAATTGTACTAATGATTACAGTTTTAAAGAAAAATGAAACCAATCAATAGCAACGAAATATAATAATAAAGTTCATTTTCATTCAAATATGTAAAATACATTTGTAAAACAAGAATTGTGCAGAATTTAGAAGTATTACTAAATTTTACATTAATGTTTAGTGTAATGAGAAACACGTAATTGTATCGTAAGGATTAATGATACACAATCTTGTTATCTGTCTCTTTTTCATGCTCATTAATCATTTAAAGTACAAAATTATCGATTACAAATAACAATTTCCAAATAATTTAATTAAACATTTTATCTTGTTTCAATAGGTAATTGATTTGCATGATTTACATTTTTTTAGCCATGCCTCTATGCAATAATTTTTTTAATATTTCCGAATTTTTTAAATATTTGTTGTTAAGTCTCTAATATTTTAAACTTTCTTCGTCAACTATAAATTCAAATAATATGAAGTAGAATGTAAAAAGGTTTTAACATTTTCTGTAATCATGTTTAATGGAAAAGATTAATCTTTCTGTTTTTTTCAGAAATTTATCATTGACATTTAAATTTTATCCGAATAATATGGAATTTTGCCAATCATGTCTAGCAAACCGATGTAGAGGATTTATTGTTCCTGTATTTAAAAAACTGCGTTGTATAATCAATTTAATCACGAAAAAAATTTGACCTCTAGACTAAACCTCCAAAATAGAACAAGTCACACTAATGTCAAAATAAATCGATCGGTTTTATAATGAGTATATAATAATGTAACAAATTCAAATTCTTCACCTAGTCTTAATTCATTAGCGTTTTTAGTTATCAACGTGTATCAATATTTGCTCCGTATAAGAATTTTACAATCTGCTTTTACAAAGTGAGAATACAAAGTGACCTGAGGTGCAGATTGCACAAAAAAGTAAATGCCAAATTTTTAGAATTAAATTTAGGTATCTAGTGTGAAAGATTAAAGCTAAAAAATTTGTGCAAATTTTACGTACGTGCGATATTGATGTGTACAGTGACGTATTGACGTTTTGTAACTTGCATACATGTATCGTAAATGTATAAATATGCTTGTATAATCATATGTGTAAGCGTAGCTATTCAATTGGTAAACCTGATGACTTTAGCGTATTCCATAACCCTCGATAGCTTCGAGTTCATCCAAGTTCTCGGTGTTTCGAGAGTTTCCGTCGGGGCGGTCATCCTTAAGGCGCGATATAACACGGCCTTAAATTCTCGAGCTCGTTTAAACCCGATGGGCTGCTGGGAACACGCGTTTGTTCCTTAAATCGTCGTCTCCTCGCTTAAACTTCCGAAACGGCGATGCGCCCGTAGTACATGGGCGAATCGATATGTATGGGGAAGGTTACCACGATAAATTCACCAGCACGCGTATAGGTCGGCGAAGTAGCCGCAGCCGTGCATTATAAATTTCCATGCCGAGCATTTCCGATAAGGTGTATAGCCGGCTCGGTACATCTCGCGTTTTTCTCTGTGATCCGCTAGTCGAAGACCTATAGAATAAGAAGCGCCCAACGGCGAGGAATCTAAGTCCTCGCGAGTTCATTCATTAATGTTACAAGCACCGTTCAATCAGAATTATTCGCGAGCTTCACCGTCGAAATCGGATCTGCCTGAATATTTACGTGCAAATATAGGACACGTGCTCCCGAATGAAAACTCGAGGATGGGAGAGATTCTCGCAGTTCCGGAGAATGACCAAAATCGATGTCCTACATTTAGTAGATACGGGGAGGAAAACCGTTCGCGCTCGGAAACGTTTTCGAGGTGCCGACGTATATTTCCGAAAGTACTGATTGCCGGGCGGAGACTTTCGCCAAGAGGGTTTCACCCCTCCGCCCTGCCCGCCCTGTGGTAACGGTCAATCGAATTTATTTCGTGCTCTAAGCTCCCCTGTCGATCGAATTTCGTCCAAGTCCCGTGAAGAAAAATTACCCGCCAACCCGACGCCGGGTAACCCTTAACCCTTTTCCCTCGCCTGCGTTACGGGCAAAGTACGTTATCGCGGGGGCGAATAAATCCTTGCGGAAGTTTGCGCGAAGTTCGCACGAAACAAGATGTTCTCCGTTAAATTAATTTCGCTTTTATCCAAACTCTTGTCGAACCGTCGAAGAAGGAGCCATTCACGATTACCCGTAAGGGACGAACGCGTAAATATTTAATTTAACGCCATGCAATTTCCCGAAGCCCCTTGATGTCGATCACTTTAACTCGAATTAATTGATTCGAGAATATTGCGAGTGGCGCGGTAATTTTGCCGAAATTAAGCCGCAATTTGGATTCGTGTCCCCCACATTACGCTTCCCGTATACGTGCGCGCGCGTGAACGATCGGATTACGAAATAGCCAAACGTTTCGGTGACGCTAACGAGTGGACGAACTCTTTGTCGAAACGACAAATCAATAACCAATACTCCGCGATCGGTTCGTCCATCATGGGTTGAATGATGATTGACACGTGGCCGCGAGGATGTTTACCGAAAATCCGCGTTAGCACTCGCTGCTAATCCAGGCCAACCGTCCGTACGCCTATTTGCAATCGAGAGCCGACCTCTCGTCGGGCACGTGTCTGTTTTAGCATGTCGAATCGAGTGATGTTTCACGTCGTGTAACGTTTTCGCTTGCGAAACCGTCAAATACACCTTGTTTAGACGAATACACGCGCGTTCACCGTGATTCACAAGATATTCGTCATCGCTCCTTTTATCTATGGGGTTTCTTTTTATTTGAGGAGCACAATTAGACGGCTCAGTAGATCTTCTATATTTTTCTGATCGCAGATTATGAATCGGAAGTCAGATTTGAAAAATTAGAATAGTTAATCTAAGATTGCTTTTTAGAATTTGCACTCGTGCACTGACGATGAGAAAAAAGTAGTTAATTTGACTAAATTGGTCAAGTTGATTAAATTTCTTCAGTTAAAGTATTTATGTATTTATTTAACTTAAATATATAAAATACTTGAACTTTAATTCAAGTATTTATATATTTAACTAAATACATAAATATTTGAAAAAATTTAATCAAGCTGTAAAAAATCTAGTCAAACTATTTTTACTCAATGCAATTTCCTCGCGCGTTTCCGTATTTTATATGAAGAAATGGACGGATTTTATCGAGAAAAATCGATTTCTACGAAACACCACACGACGATCTATGTACAAAACAACCGCGAATTAATATTGTTTGCACGATTGTTCACTAACGTCTGCTCGGGGAGTCAACTCGGCAGTGATTACGTCGCAGTTGACAAAGCTTGTTATGCGGGCTTTGCAAACAGTATCATTATCCCGCGTATACCTGGAACCATCGCCATCCAACGCGCATACGTAACACGTAACACGCGAATGGACGTCGAGGTGCAGGCAGTTTTCGAAGAACGAGCCATCACCGAGTTTCTCTGCTTACGATTTCCAATCGTTTCTGCGTATCAAACAATGTATTGTGTATCGCGTATTGTGTCCGTCCCTCCCGTAGACTGCGAGGAGGAGTTACAATCTTGGGAAATTCGATTACATTCACGGCGATCGTTCGAGATGCGCGTCTTTTCGTTATACTACGGTACTCTATATGATCTACGTAATATAAACAGTTCCATTCTTCGAATATCGTTTCGCATTGAAGGTGTATCGGTGAAATCCAAGAATCTACGGTGGATGTCGGATATATTCAAAATTTTACTACTCGTCGAAGCTCAGTTGGTTTCCATATCTCCCTTTGTGGAGTGTATCTGCTGGATACTCGGTCGGATTCCGTCCACGATAGTCATGAAGATACGATTCAATTCAAGACGTTCAAAGGTTCCTCGCCGTTCGTACTAACGCAACAAAATAGAAGGAGCTACAGAGTATTATTAATTATTATTGTATTTTTATCCTTCATATAATCTTATATAATTTTATATAATCCTTATATTTATTATAATGATAAATTTATATAATAATATAAATTCTTATAATATAATATAAAAATGTTCTGGTTGCGTTTTATTTTAGTGGAAACGGAAGAATATCTTAAAAAAAAAAAAAACATTCTTGAATGTTCAAGACAAAAGTTATATGATCTAAAGAGTAACAAATAATAATATAAAACTATATTTTAAATTAATTTTAAAAGTTATCGTTATTTTAAAAATAAAACTATATTAAAATATAATAAGAAAATATAGACTGATGTATAAAACCAATTAAAGACAGGTTTTATTCGTTTATAGTTAGATCTTTGTGTTAATATTTTCTTGTGTGACTTTATACCTTTCCAAGTTCATTAAACTGTGAGTTGAATAAATTTACAGTTTTGAAACACAGTTATAAGTTGAACAAGAATAGTAATATTACGATATTAAAATAATAATCAATTTAATAAAGTAAGATTTCTATTCTTGGCTAAAATATTATATTTTGCAACAAATTTCTTATATTATTTGAGAGAAAAAAGGGATAACAGATACTTGTCAACATTATTGTTATTAAATTAAATGTTAATTTAGTATTGTAATATCACTATTTTTGTTCAACTTTGTATATAAAAATATTAATATATTAAATTTTAAAAAAGTTTTCGAGGTATTTTATATTGTTTAAACTAAAATAAGTTCAATGTGCAGAATAAGTAAATTGATGCCATATATTTTGTAAAAAATTCATATAATTCTATTTAAAAAATGGAGACATTTATATGATCTAAAAGAAAAGATTATTTTTTTTAATGAATATTATTATTACTCGTATTCCAAATATTATTATTATTACTCGTATTACAAATTATACAACTTTTGTTTGAAAGCTTTTTAAAATGTTCTTTTCATGTTTCACTGTTTTCATTATACATTAAACGGAAAATTCAATAAAATATATAAAATAAAATAATTGTAAAATATTTGTATGCATCGAAATGTTTTCAAAACTTATGTAACACAAGCAATGAAGGGTATTATTGATAGTAAAATAAATATGATAGAGGATCATCCAAGTATGAATATAAATAACATTTCTCTCATGTTGAAGCTAGAATGAATAATGAGCGACGGGTTGACGTGGGGTATTAATCTTCTAGCTGTCGGAACGTATTTGAAACTTTTATGAAAATTGATATGTTTTGTGCAATGAGAATCAAAATTATAAATAATATCAATTTCAGAACAAAAATATCGGGAATTCTGTAAAGAAAGGTCGTCGGTGCGGCGACGGATTCGACTTGTTCTCGCCGTTCGGGGCGCGATGGGGGGTGGAGAGAGGGCCGTGTGATTTAAAGAGCAAAATTCATATTAACGCGATAATCTCGACGATGAAAGATAATTATATTCCTGCGAGGAGAAGATAGTTCCTAACGAGCTGCGTCGGGGAGTTAAAATTTACCTGCGCGCAAAACGAGTTTACCGCACGTGCGACCCGGTGCAATTAACCGCCCGGGGAAGGGATGCCGGCACACTGGCAATTAATTCAATACTCGGTGAGTTAAAGTCGCGACCGAATTTGATTCCCACAGGGGGGGGGGGGGGGGAATTGCGCTGCCGTGCACGCTCGCCGCGTCATCGTCGTATAGCCGTAGAGAGACGGAAGACGACGTGGCTAGCCTTCTTTTTGCCGCCGCGCGCATATAACGTCTACCGATAATGCACAAACTATGCAGGAAAGCGGATCTGCGCGCACAATGGCGCTGCATAATATCAACATCAATATTGTAGAGACAACTTGAACGCAAAATAAATTGAAGTTGCACGATCCATTTTTCAAGACTCCCGGAACGATTTATGAAAGGATTGCACGGGGAGAATGTTGAATATTAGCAGGGGGAGGGGAAGAGGGGATACGACGCGGGATGCAATTATTCCGCATCTTTGCATATAGATAGATCGGGTCGCCCTTTTGCCGGTTTCACGGTCGCATTGCCGCGAGCGTACATGTACGGCTTTTCGAGAAATATCAAGTAACCTCGCATGTGAATTCGTACAATGGCAATAGGAAAAAAAGGGGAAAATAAGATTGCGTGTTTTCAATTCACGGGAGAAAGAGAGAGAGAGAGAGAGAGAGAGAGAGAGATGCTATGTGCGAGAAAAAATTTGGTGGTTTTATTTGCAAACGGTTTGAGCTCATAGCGGGAATAAAATGAACAAGAGGAGAGAGAGAGAGAGAGAGAGAGAAGCTTGAAAGTCAACGATATCACGCGACGTTGTCTGAGATTCAATATTAAATATTCCAGCTACAGGTACAATCGTATTGTATATCAATTAATCACAATCTGATTAACGTTTGGTGCCACGTAGAGCATCAGAAAACGGTCGAGTTCATTTAAAAAACGAAAATAATTTTTATTTTTCGTATGTAAAATTGTCACTTGATGACAATATTTACTTAATATACAAAATCTGCGATGTACAAAATAAAACCGTATTTTTCTAGAAATAACATATTCAAACAATATCATGCAATTCAAACTAAGATTAAAAGCCTAGAAATAAAGATTAGTTACTTTAACTTTTTATAATTGCAAATCCAGATACAGGTTAATAAAAAGAATAGTCTGAAAAAATTTCTTTTATTCTGGGTATAAAGTCCAATTTATAAGCTGATATTAATATGTGCTTAATTATGTTAAATATTATAAAACAAATTTCCAAATCCATAAAAAAAATGAAATCCTGTTTTACCAATAATTTTCTTACTCACTAATCTTTTAATTGCATTTACAGAATTAGAAATCCTTCTCCAGAATTAAAGTATAGACGATAACAAAGTCTGACCGTAACGATTTTGTAGGAAAAACAAAAAAAATTTTTAATTGTCGGCTTCTGACGTAGACTTGTAATAAAATGTGCTTGAGGTACAAATTTTAGACTTTGTACGGATAAATCAAGTCTGAGTCGTTGTTGGGTAAACATTTAGGAACAATACTACGCTTTTGAGAGTAGGCGTTGTAATAAAAATATTTTATGAGTACGCAAATTTCGTGTTTGAAAAGAGCAGTTTGAAAAAGTTTTTTAACTCTCGGTGTAAAGTTCAATTCATAAGCTAATATTAATATATGTACTTTATTTCTGAAAAGGGATTTCTAAATCTTTAAAAAAATACATACAGTATTTTGTTAATGATGTGCACGAATGACTACATTATCAACCTTAATCAAGTTGATGAACAGTTTAGCATCCCCTTAAGGAAATGAAGTTAAAGTTGGATTTCGTGTAATTTACATGTTTAGAGACTTTTGCTTTTTAAGGAAAATCCTGATTTAAAACTTTCAAAAAAATCGACAACTTTGCATTTATAACATTTATAACTTTCTGTTTTAAGAATATATCCCATTTTAAGAATATATTCTTAAACTATGAATTTTCGACATTCGAAGATAAAGTTATAAGCGATTTAGCGTCAATAGTCATCTGATTCGATACCTTAGATAAAGATTGAAGTGTGCGATGATTTCTTTGTATTCGAAGAATTTCAGGTAAACATAGAAGACATGATTTGTGAATGTGTCGAATCTTATCTCATAATTTTTTTTTTGTTGGCCTCAATAATAACTTTGATTGTTAAAAATATTACATTTTATATTATATATATAAAAATTAATAATTTATATATTCTAAAGAGAATATAGTAGAGTGTGAGTGAAATTAAAAATAAAAAAAAGATACATGCAAAGAGATAAAAGAACCGAGAACAAGTTCTATCGAACAGTAGATTTTTAGAGAAAAATATAACGTATAACGTATTTCAGTTGACAACCCAAGAAAAAACTTGCCTAAAATGTTTGCCTGGTTAGCTAAAGTCTGCAAAACATAATTAAAATAAGATGTTTAAAGCGACAAAGAGTAACATTAATTTTTTGGTTGTATATGTGGATCTGACATATAATGTCCGCTACAATAAGTAACATTTGCTTATAATTATAAAACTGATCGATTAATCTGTTTATTTTACTATCTTTCTTTTAAAAAATAGCTAATAAAAGAAACTCGATGCCTTAGAACCATAATTATTATCAAAAGTGGAATACCGGATAATAAAGTTCTCCACTGCGGACTCGTAAATTCTGCCTACTGTACATGTTTTCTTAAATCAATTTCTCAGACGATCTGGATTATGTTACGAGAATATTAATTACTACAAAATATAAAACAGTATTATAAAAACTATTGATAGAAGACACTTTTTAATTTGTGTTTATGTTTTCAGAGTTTTATTGTGCTCTTATTTAAGAAATATGGTTCAAAAACAAAGTTGTATACCAATAAATTTTCTTTACAATTTTGCAGTATATACTTATAAATTTATAAATTTATATAATTTAAAATATATAACATTTAAAGAATTAATATAATTATATTATTTTTATTTTTATTTTTATATAATGCATAATACTTTATATAAAATATAATATAAAAATATAATTTATATCAATTTAAATAATTTATAAATATTTAAAAATCAAACTTTTTTAATTTACATTTTAAACATTTTAAAATCTTTCTTTATTTTTCTGTAGTATTTTCTGTAGTCTTGCAAACTTAAGAAATACAAGTACTGTAAATTTTCTGTAGTTTTGCGAACTTAAGAAATACAAGATAATATTTTTATTAATACTTTGACAAAAAATATGAAAAAAGTAAATTTTATGAGTAACTGAAAAAGTAGTGAATCATATTTTTACACGATTGTAATGGTAACGAGTTACTTTTATAAAGTTACTTTTTTAACTGTACTTATAATAATACTTAAAACTACGTTTCACTGGTAATCGTATTTCTCAAATTAACGTCAGAATTAAAAACTTATAATCGGATTGATTTATTCTCTAAATTACAATCAGTGAAAAATCAATGACACATACACTAATTTTTATATGGTGGTATATTCATTACTTATTAATCAACAAAATAAATACACAAATCTTTTAGTGATAATATATTAATTCTAAAGTAGAAATCACTAAAAAACAGTATCACTCACTAATATTATAATTACAGCTATAAGTATACTACTGCAAATAAATGGTAATACACCAATTTCCATTCAGAGAGCAGGCTTTATATAATTCAAAATACCTGTTATATCTTTTGTGTGGACTATAAAATAAAAAATATTAATAATAAACTATTTCTTTGCAAAAAAAGTGTCAACAAAAAAATAATAATAAATCAAACTTTTTAAAAACAAATTTTGTTAAAGCAATTTCATAATATTTATCTGGAGCAAAGTTTACATCAAAAAGGATTTAATAACAAGTAGTAATATACTTCGCTTTTTTATTTCAGATTATTCGAATGACTGAATATCAGAAATTGAGATTAGAATTTAATTAATCCGAAGAAAGAAAACCAATTTTCAATTTAGTAACCTTTGCTTTGATTTAAATTTCAATCCAATCTCAATTTCAATTTCTAGTCTGATACAGACTTTATGATGTTAATGGTAAAACGAAACAACGCTTTATGCAATATGGCTCATAATGTAATACTTATAAAATTTATTGGAAGAATTTTAAATTCTTTATTAATTGTTGATAAAAATACTCAAAAAATTTCAATTTAATCGAGGAGTTATATTTCTTTTAAGAAAGATTTCTAATTTTACTCTATTTCTGAGCATTTTATTAAACCACTCTACCAGAATCACCTCTTAAGTACAGACTGCAGAGCTTTTATAGCAAGCAAATATTGTCACGCGCGCGACTTGACAGCTCTAGACGCCATATTGGTATTATATTCTAAGAAATATAGTAAAGAAAAGAATATTAAACTTTTTTTATTCTAGACATAAAATGAATACTGATTGTGAGAAAAAATATACTAAAACAAAGAAAATTTTTCTAAAATATATTGTAATTAGTTGCGTAATTTTTTACATACTTTTATTTTGAGAAAAAAGTTTTCAAATAGATAAAAATAATACATACGAAAATTATTGTTTAAACAGTAAAACAGAATTTTTAAATCTAAATTTACAATAAAAATAGAATATTTAGAATAATTTTTATAAAATTTTTACTTTTTATCGAAAAACAATGTTGCCCACACATAATCTCAGATCACTTAGTGCTCGACACGGAATTAAACATGATGTTATTCGCAATGAAATCAACAGTCATCCACTGCATAGAGATTTCCTCCACAAACTTTGTTTACGAAAGAGATGAAGGATTCTCAGAAACAAGCAACTTCCATAGATAAAAATCGGACACGAGTAATCAAGTTTGTATTAAAAAAAAAAAAATACTTTGTAATATTTTTACTTTGTTTTGCATAGATTTTCTCAGTAGATCTTTTCATATCTTTGACATTTTTTAATTCTTATGCAATTTATTTCACAAATATAATAATCGATTGCGTAGACATATCACATATTTATAACATAAGTCTATTATATTTGCATTAAACAGAAACACTTTTCTTATGTTAGATAATGTAATTTTTTTATTATAATCATAATTCCTATCGGACATCGAAATTAGTAAAATGAATACAAACAGAAGTAATTTTTTTTTCTTAATCATCTTTTTTATATATTTTTTAAAAACGTAAGATTAAGATAAAATTGAGCCGGTATGGAGTATGTTAACATATTATTTATATAACTTGCAAGTAATTAAATATTACTATATTCTATTTTCAAGTTGATTATAATTTTTAAAAAGCGCAAAATAAAAAAAAAAGTTTTAATTATGTAAATAAAGAAATCATTAAAGGGACAAATTATTATATATATTAAATTTTTAAGACAATTAAAACTGGTATAAAAAAATTATTATGTAAGCTACTACAAAATATGTTTTTAAAAAATCGTTTTTTATTAAAAAACTTTCTACGGGCAAAACGAAAACGATGCGAAGCGTGTAAAAGTACTGCGATCCGCTTTTTAACATCCACGCTGTCGTGGCAGGAGAGCACTCGGCGGTTTAGCTCCGATCAATCGTCCTCTCATTATATAAGAGCTTTAAAGCTTGCATAAGACCGGAGAAAGCGATCGTCTGACGAGGGAAAAGCGACAAGAAGATGCTTCGTATCTAAGAAATGTACTAAAGCGGAATCCGTTAGCTAAGCCCTACTTCCGTTGAAAGGATGTTTTTCTCTCATCAGGAAGTCGACGGGGGTAAAGAGAAAAAAGGGGTGTTAAGAGATATTCGTAGGATGCGGAAAAGGTGAAAAAAAAAGGCAAGTAAGAACAGTGCATTCTGCGAAGTTTTTCCGGAACTTTGCAATTTTCTCAGCGAGCGTCCAATCGAATTTCCGACTGTAAAGGAGATCGCGCAACTTTCGTTCTCATTTGATCATCCGGCATCTCTCGACACCGCGTCATTCGCATCGAGTATTAAATCGCAAAATTACGGGAAAGCTCGAAAGGTCGTACCTTCCACGTTAACTTTCACGGTACCGAGGATGTTTGGAGCGTTGAAAATTTGATCAGCCGTTCGACACTCCGTTGGGACGAAACTTCGAAGCTCGGAATCACGGATCGGGTGAGAAGAATGAAATGCTAAAGTTGCAGTTCCGTATTCACGTTTGCTGCAACATGAGTCTGCCATGTTTGCATTATACAGAAACAATTTTCCTTCTTAGATTACGTAATCTGCTTTATTTTAGTCTTAATCCACATCAGACTCGGAGTTAGTAATCGAATATAAACAGTAAATCGAATATAAATAGAAATTAAGTTCTTTTCTCCTTAATTATTTTTTAATTATATATTTTTAAAAAATGTAAGACTATAAGAATATAAGAATGAAAGATTAAGATATAGAACGTGAAGATTGATGTTACAATGGAATATGTAAACAAAAGTTTAATCGGTTGTACATGACTAAATATTCGAGCTGCGCTTTTAGTTATATGCAGATATAAGGATTAATACATAATTTGTTTAGCAAAGAAACAATCGCTAATTACCATTAATTGTATTAAAACTTCTATAAAACAATGTTATTCCTATATAACTTTAATTAAGTTTTAAATTACTTAGTACGTCCACGAGTAAATTTTTTCTAACATTGACAGACGGATAAAATTAAATTCCTTTTTTTTTATGAAAAATTTATGTTTTCAGTCTCTCTTTTGCTCTTCAATTATGACGGTTAAGTTTAACCAGACCCCGTGGTTCATAAATTCCAATCCTCTAGCAACATTAAAGTTAACTTTAGTGTGTGCCAAAGGAAAGCTTTTTCCCTCTTCCTGCTCTCTCTCTCTCTCTCTCTCTCTCTCTCTCTCTCTCTCTCTCTTTCTGATTTTTACTTATTTAATAAATTTCTGATGGCAACACAGAAATAAACGACGACAAGTCGCCACCGAAGTCAGAAAAAGGATTTCGTCGAGAAGAGGAGGTCAACGGGATCGATTTAAAAGAAAAAGTGACGAAGAAAGAGGCGGGGGGAAGAGCGGTTCGGAGGTGGGTCGCTGAATTCGTTGAAGCGACACTTTTCCAAGTTCCGTCGCCGATCGATCTGCAACGGCAAAGTACACGGTCGTACTTACCCTTGAGATTTCGAAAAACCAAAAGGGAGATAAAAGCCATTTTCTGCGAAGTAACGAGTCGTATTATTGCCTATATGAAGATAAACTGTCGTTTTCGATGGACTTTACGCGTTTGCTGTGTGTTATAACGTAACATTCGCTTACGAATGCGGTAAATGTTGTTTAGATTTGTTTCAAAATTGCAATAAAGGATTTTCAACAGTAGGTAACATTAGTATCATTTCACCATAGACATATCCAGGATTTTTTTGAAGAGAAGAATAGTCATCAATTTTTTAAATACATAAATAGCAACTTTTTGTATCAATAAATTGCTTTTTGGATATTTTAGAACTCAGAATATCTTCAAATTTCTGCTTTTGATTGAAAAAAAATATTAAATAAGAGAAAGAGCCTATTTGTAAATAAAATCTTAACATTTTGAGTGTCGTATTTTTTTCATTTAGCAAAGTATATTCTGTTTTTTATTTAAAAACCAGATGAAAAATGTTCTTATGTATCATACACTATCAAAATTCCAACTAATGCAAATTTCAGGCATTATTTACTATTTATTATATAAATTTCAGAAATTATAATCGTAAGGGAAAGAAAATATTTTACATAATAACAAAACATTTACTTGAAATAAACTTGTATTTTATAATTAAAAATAAAAAATAAATTAAAAATTTTAGAAAGAGAGAGGTTTAAAAATCTCTTTCTCCCACAAAATTCCCTTGAATATTTATATCCAAGCTGCATAAATAGAAAAATATCGATTATATTACCAAGAAAAGTGATTACTTAATTTACTTTTTTTCTAGTAAGTAATTATCTTTAATATAAAATACTTTTTTCGTTACCTGTGCACCAAAAGTGATCCTTTTCTCACCTGTCACTTCAAGACCACTCAAGGATCAACATTTCAACGCACGGATAACAAGAAATATTGTGTGCATCATTGTGTGCGGATTGTTAGTTTATATCCCACACTGACGAGCAATTAATCGATTTCTCGTACTAGTTGCGATAAATATCAATTTTATAATGGTCTTAAAATATATTTATTATAAATTTTAAAAAACTTATTATTATATACTTAAAAAAAGAATTTATACTTTTTCGAAAATATTGTAAAATTGTATTGAAAGAAAATCAGAATAATAAAAAAATCATAAGAACTTTTATTTTAACTTAATATTCTTGGAATATTAAATTAATAAAATATACAATAAAAAGTAATTTCGGTATTTATGCCGCAGGAGTATAAAAAAAGGAACAGTAAAAGTAATTTCCTCGTAACCACTCTGTTATGTCCTTATGTTATATAGTATTATATTGTGATTTCAGTTCTTTATTGTTAATATTAACGAAACGTGAGTTGAATCGATTATGTAGCATGATCATGTACTATTATGATTCATGTAAAATGATTATTATAAGGAGTGCAAAAGGTTGATTACTTATTTTACGATATATAAGTATAGAAAGGGATAGTAAAAGATGATATATGGTATAGCCAAATACAAGTGCTTAAGTCTTATATTCTTTGTTTAGCTTCATATCTTGTATATATTATTTGTGTGTGTGTTTAGGATATATGCCATTTTTAATGCACGGGATTTATGCCGCAGTACAAATGCTGTGCGATTGGGAGACAACACTTGTTACGCAGAACGTATAAAGAATAAATCTGCACTCTATATACTACTATGCATTTATTAACCTTTTCAATATTACATTATTATTATTTTATATACATTTTTTATTTCTCAATAAATTTTGTAATCACATTTTATTAGTTATTGCATTATTTGCATTTTATTACGTTTAATATATGACAAAAATTTAAAGATTTTTAAAGTTGTTTTTTTCAAATACATAAAAATAAACATTGCATACCTATTTCTCTAATTTTTTGTAGTAGTGAACAGTATAAAGTTTTTATCGGTATTTATTTCTCTTAAACATAGTAAATAGTATTTGATAAATTAAGTTTTTGATAAGTGAAACAAATATATACCAAAGTTATTAGATCTTAGATATATTTAATGCTTCTGATTTTATGATTTGCGAATATAAAAACCTGTAAAATATTTGTAATAAATTATATTTATTTAAAAATATTCAAGTATACATTTTCCTATGTGTATGTATGTACATAGAAGTTAAGTTATTTATTTCAACTAAATGATGAATGTATTTTAAGACTAATAATCAATAAAAATGTTCTTCACCTTGCAAAGATAATTGTTACTTAAAATGAGAAAACTAAAAATTGAGTAATCATTTTTCTTAGCACGAGAATGATATTTTTCTGAGTGTGCATTCTTTGCTTGCAATGTAGACAGTGTCACCAGTGTTTTCAGACGATATTTTCAAGTATTTTCGATACGTGACCTAAATTATCTTCAGCTAAAGTTTCCATGGCTACGAGATTTTTCAAGTCGATTTTATTACAATTGTTGTTATTTCTTCAGCATCTTAACAGATTTTGATTTCTCTCTGCGAAATCCGTCACCATCGATCGTCGTAAAAGCAACGTCTCGCCTCGCTTGCCGTTGAGCGGCGGTTCGCGGTTGAAACGGCGAAAACAATTTCCGACATTGACGCCAGCCATATTTCAGCGTCTGCTGTCGCGCGGAAGAAAGTATACGCAGTACTTTTGCCGCGCGTGCAGTAATTTATTCTCCTTGGTTCCTGTGCTGGTGGCACGTTTTCCCCCAAGCAAAACCACTATCGTAGTTGCTGAGCTTTTTCCAGTAAAAAAAAAAAAACCCTCCCGAGCACATCCGAAGAAACTTCATACTATCGCAGTTGAAATTGTGACACAAGAATACATCTCCGGATTAATAACTTCGCGTTCTAAGCAACGAGTTGAATTTCAAGAAACCATTTCCTCGTGTCATTCCTTCAAGTTTGAGAATTGCAATTTTTGCTCGTCACAATTTCGTCAATACATTTACCCGAGTCGAGGCAGTTGTAATTATTAAAGTTAAAATTATCGCAGTACAGTTTTCATTACGTTGTTTTATCAGCAGCCAAATTGATTGATGGGTTTTACTCCGCGGAGGCATCGAGACTCCGCGCTCTGGAACAACAGAGCGGGAATGTAAATTCAAATTCAATTAAAACCGGGGCTTTCGGTAATAAATGATTCATTTCCCCCGTTACATGCACACGGCGCACATCATTAGCAACGTGATCGGTGCTTGTCTTAATCCGCATCCAGCGCGCCCCGCGCTGGTCGCACGTGTATCTGAGATGCGAAAAGGAGTTAACCGCCGTAACCGATTGTTTGCATAATTCAATACGGTATCGGGATTACGTTTCATACGCGGCGGCAAACGGCAAGTTTGAGTTGCAAATGGATCACCGACGGATGCCATCCGCACACGTACGTATTATACGCGTGATTTTATTTGCCGACCGTTGTCGATTTGCGCGTATTAGCGCGCAGGCAGCGATCGATACCTCCCCCTCTCTCACCCCCCCTCGCGGGCCGACGAAAGAAAACGCGAAGAAAACGCGAGAGATGCATCGGGTATGTCGCGCCCCCTACCCCCCCCCCTCGCGACCTGGCTGCGAGAAATTCGAAGACAAAGTGCTGGCCTAAATCGACGAGCACATTCGAGCACTCCCATGCAGATCGCTGTTATTGCGCGCTCGCCCGTTTTGGAGATGCGCCAAACTTTGAGATTCTAAGTAGCCGCCTCGAATTATTCCGCGAAATATTCGCGCGTCAAGAGAGAGAGAGAGAGAGAGAGAGAGAGAGAGAGAGAGAGAGAAAGAGAGAAGGCACGAAAAATAGCATCCTCGTTATGTTATTTGTGTAGATAACATCGGCCGAGCTCGATTACGTGAATGGAAGCACGCTAATTTCGTGATCGTTCGCTGTCGTACTATACTCCGCGTTATCTCGGGGGCAATTAGAAGTGTGTCTCGTGAAAGGACCGCGGGCACAGAGGACAAGGTATTTGGAAACATTTCGATCTCACACACAGGAAGAGAATATTCTTTTTTTTTTTCGTTAATAAAATATTTTTCTAAAATTCAAGATTATTAACTTCTTTAAAGAAGACTAAAATAAACAAATATATTAATAATCTTGTTTATACCGGGTGAAATTAACCGGAAGTCGTCCCGTAACAGAAAGATAGACGGGATCGAGATGAACATAAAAGTTCAATATTGTTTTGGGTTAGGTCCACCAATAATCGAGATATTAACGTATAAAATCGGCAAATAATTTAATTGATTTCTATCATAATTGTGAACAGTAATTTAATGAAAGCTTATCATGCATTCACGATAAATTTTTTCTTCCGTGTTATGGCTCGAACGGATTGAGTTCGCTCTCATTCGCATAATTTGAAAAATTAATACCTCGATTATTGATGGACCTAACCCAAGACCTAACCCAAGACAATATTGAACTTTTATGTTCATCTCGATCCCTTCTATCTTTCTATTACGGAATAGCTTCCGGTTACATTTCACTGTGTATATATGGAACAATGATAATCTAACTTCGATATAATTTAATCTTCTTTAAAAAAATTGATAATTTTGAATTTTACTTGACTATTATAATCATT
The DNA here is from genome assembly GCF_013373865.1 of Monomorium pharaonis. Lineage (NCBI taxonomy): Eukaryota > Metazoa > Arthropoda > Insecta > Hymenoptera > Formicidae > Monomorium > Monomorium pharaonis. Next base: position 10,117,545 of record NC_050472.1, on the reverse strand, counting down.
TCAAGTCATTTCAAAAACAATATGTAATTTTAATGTTTTAATGAGAATAGTGTTAAACCAATATTATTATTTTTTGTTCAATAATTTTTCTTTTTAATTTATAGAAATATATATTTTTTTTCTAAAATTGCACGAAATTCTTCTTGGAAGCAAATTGTCCCCGTCTAACGCTTAATCTTATTTCAATATTTAACATTTCGAAAATAAAGATGCTTTCAAAGCAAGAATAATCTTTTTTTTATGTAATTATGAACAATAATTATATAACATTAAATATTGCATAATTATTATGCGATTATAAAATTAATATTATTCCATTTAAGCCATTCGAATTTTTATCAATATGCAGTCTGAATACTGTAAATATTATAAATTAGTCGACAAATTATTAATCGACCGACATAAGTGAAAATTACCGAATGCGTATTGTTTAAGTTATATTTTATTAAATTTTTTATTTGAAATACTCTCTGATTTGTACATAAATAAACGTTGGAAATTGTAGCTCTGTTTCTGGTTCATATATTACTACAATGTTTAACCTTTCATTAATTGAAAAATAATTTATTATAAGATTTTTACAATATGCTGTAAAAGATACAATTTAAAATTGTTTTGGTTATATCATATCACAGCTAAGTTGTTGAAATTGAACAATTATAAGCTTCTTAGATTAATTATTTTTTTATTCCTAATTAACAATTTAAAAAATTGACTATAAATACCCGAATTATGGCCCTAAAACCAGTTACAAAGAATAAAACAATAAATAATTTGGCTAAATTTATACAACATAAATAATCATATTTTGCAGTTTTAGGTAAATTTTTAAACGAGTAAGCAAACCCAATTAAATTTTTGCAATATTTATTAATTTTATAATTATTTCTATTTTATTAGTATATATAAAAATCTGATTTGTAACTAATTAAAGACAAGCCTTATTTGATTATAATTGAATCTTTCTAACAATAATGATAACAAGTCTCTAAATACTGTAAAGAATTTGTGAGAAATAACATACTAGTAATAGAATCTAAGAAACTCAATTTTCAAAATTGATTATTACCTTTTTTATTACTATCTTATTTAACTTATAACTGTGTTTTTATAGAATAAAAATTTATTTGGCGCACAGTTTGATTTTGAATAGTGTACGCACATAAACTACAGTAAACATTAATTGAAAATAATTAGAAGAACACATTATTTAGAAACTATTAGAAAAATTATAGCTATTGGTCATCTTCTCCGTATGGCCATCATAACCTAATTTACTCTATATGAACCTTTTCTTATAAAAATATAAAAAATTAGCATAAAATTACATTATTGTCGGATATATAAATTAATTAAAAATTAACATTAGTACTTGAGTTATTAAAATATTATTAATATGCATAAAACAAGAGATATAATTTGTAAAAACAAAGCTTAATTTCAATTTATATTACTCATTTCTCATTTATTTTATACTTTTGTCGTTAAATGTTGCTTATATTAAGTAGAAATGAAATCTCGATAAAGTATAATTTAGGCGATACGCATTCAGCAATTCTCCTCTATAATTGTTCGTCAATTATTAGTTAATTATATAAAAGTAACCAATCATTTTCAAATTAATAAAACAAAAATGCACATATTATTTACGTGACAATCGTGCCAATTGCATTGTCGAGATTCAAACTATTATTATGAAAATTTGAAATTCAGTCTATTATTAAGAATATCATTATAATCGGATTTTCGATTGTTCGGGAACGGAAGTTTCATATTCGGAAGAAAGCTTTGTGAATAGCCGTGCCATAGGTGTATCAAGTAAGCGGAAATTGCTGTAGTTGCGCTTTTATGGCGTACATTAATATCGAAAGGTTACGTGCATTGTCCGTCGCCCCTTTGTCGCCGGGACAGTGGAGCGCGTTAATCGAATTCATTCGCGTCGCATAAATTTACATAATCCAAGACGCTTGTCGGAAGTACATCGCGGATTACCGCGGTTGTTCGTCTGGAGGTTCCGACGCTCTTTAACGCAATCGCGGAACTTACCCGCCCCTTGTGCGTCTGAACGCACTTCAGCTCGCGACGATAATGAATTTAATGGCGATTTATCGCCGAAATTCATCGCGCACCATCTTCCGCAAACGTATTTTCGCAGCGAGATTTATTGGCCGGCGCTTAACATTTATTTCGCGAAATTTTCGACCTTTTGACAGCGAGCATTATTTTCCGGGAGTATTATCTGCGCACTTGCTCGTTTTATTCCTTTTGTTAGTCCAACAGCCATTTACAATTCCAGGAAAGTATTCTTCCCTCCGCAAAAACACACGATAATTGCACCTATTAATTAATTGCATTTGTTAACAAAAACCGGATTTCATTGTTGCTTTAAATATATTGTTCAACTTTGCTCGAAACGCAAGATTCGCAACGTTTTTCCCGCGACCCGCGCGAATTGCAAGTATCTGCATTTGCAGAAGCACGCTAACTCACACCTTGGCTCGCGTAATCGCAGAAAGATCTGCGTTTGACTCGTTTCAATCACGATTATAAAGAGCGCTTGAAAAACCGTGGCGCACCGGAAAATCATTGCCGTAAGGGTATAACGGATTAATAATTTCGGATCCGGTCGGACGATATTGACGGTGGTCACGCGGAAAACGCGGGCTCTAGCGACAAGGGAAACACAATTATCGGCCAATCAACGTGCTTGCCTAAGGTCGACCTCTCGGTGCTCCGGTCTCGCAGCGCTCCTTCTCGCTCGCACGAAAATGAGAGGTAATTGCAACGTCTATCCGGCGGCGGTCCTTCGATCCTATCGGATTATCAGTTTTCTTTTTCTTTTTTTCCTTCTGCCGCAATGGTCGGAAGCCGAATACCAATAATTGATTCGATTGCGAGTAGGTACATGCACCATGTGGATATAACGCGCGCGATGCGGATGGCAATTAAAGTTTCTTGCAAAGGAACGAGAGTGATTGATTTAATTATCTCTGGGCAACGCGGTTCATTGGCGAGGGACCCGTCAATATTGTGTTACCTTCAGTTTGCGATATCTGATTGATTGGCGATTTGATTGATCTCGAAACAAATTATGGCTGTTTATTATCTGAGTGATTGATTATGTAACGTTTATTATTAATATCGAATACATTGCCGAGAGCGGTGTAATGAAATAACAATGCAGAAGTGCGCAATAGATATGCGGGACAAATTTGACTTTAAAATTAATTTTAATCTTTGCATACAAATGTGAAAATGTGAAAAAGGTGAAAATGGCATCGTTGGACAGTTAGCATCCAAACTATTTTTTTTTTTTACCAATCTTGAAAAATTCAGGGACTTTCAAGTTTGTAAAATACAAGTCTGTGGTCTATTTTGAAAAAAATAAAATGTATAATATAATTCAAATACCGAAGTCAAATTGGATGAAAAAGTTATTTGACTTAAAATTGTAACTTTTTACAGTAAATACGTATAAAAAATGATTAATTTTCTAGTTTAATTATAAAACTTTAAGAAAGAAAATACAAAAAATCCAAATTAAAAAAAAAATTTTGTGTATATAAAAATAAATAAATTTCAATAAGAGACAAATCGAATAAAAAGCATTTTTAATGTTCTGATACAAAAATATTTTCCTCGACGCTGTCTTGTTCGCACGTAATGTGATGCGATGCCTCAATTATGTGTGTGCTTTCCAAATCTATTTATTTTTTTTAATAAGCGATTTTCTTTTAAGAAAAATAGTTTTGAAATAAAAACAGACATTTGGACATTAATTTAAAATAAAAATAGAATACCTTCACAAATTTCTACAAAACTTTTACTTTTTAAAACTTTCAAAAAACGTTATCTGCTCGCGATCTTAAGATCTAGTGTTCGACACAGAAATCAGACAACTGAATGCTTTGCAGGGAAATCGACAGTCTCTCTCGACGGTTGCCCTACTGCACAGAGATCCTTTCCACAAGCTTTTTTTACGATGGACTAAGGAGTGGGAGACTCTTTGACATTTCAGGGAACTTCTATGGATAGAAATCGATCGGGCACTAGTGTTACCCAGTTTTGTAGAGAAAGGATTAACACGAAAAGCCGTAATCTTTTAATAAATTTGATATAAACATTTTTTTCTCGCTTTACGAGTATGTTTCGTGTTTAACAAGTCTCCGAGCTGCATTTTAGCTTGCAATCGATTCTTTTGACATTCATGAAACACGTTTTTTTTTTTTTTAGTAATTGCTAAATGCCACGCGGCAAACTTCGCGTGTAGCGGGAATAAAGAAACTTGTCGGCGTTTAATGTTTAATTCAGCAGCTCGGGATAAAAGTAAGATTTTTCCTAGGAAATAAAATTTATCAGATGCATATACCTTCAATTAGCATAAACCGCTAAACAATACTTTGTGTCCGTAATACTTTTGGATAATTATTCAATCTGAATTTGTGATAAGATTTGTCGTTACACTTATTTTTTTTTGTGGGAGATACGGGAGATTTCCACTTTATTAAACAAAGTCAACGAAATTGGGGAGGAGGGGAGGGGGAGGTGCGCGTTAGCCTTCCCTTCATTTATCGCCGCACGCGAGTTCAGATACCTCTTTAACTTTGTTTATGTGTCGACGTATATAGCGTATACAAGTTACAGTGGTTTGTAAAGCGCACAAATGCACTGTTGCGCTCTGGCAATCCACTTTACGCTTGGATCTGCGCGTTGTTGAAATTTTGCGGCAAAACAATGGGCTTTGCTTGTGAAATTGTTACGCGTACGCCGGCAGCTATGTACCGAATCGGACATATATATCCAGTGGGCCAGAAATAGTTCTCGAGACCTGCGTCAGGTTTGCCCAGCCTCTCGGCGTGCATTATAATAACTTATCGATTTTGAAAGATCATACCGCAAATCACGGGGAGTGCTTTGTTATTTTATCGCACTCGTCGATCTGAGAATTAATCCCGCGTAACAACGGGAGTTTAAAGTCCCCCCCCCCCTTTGTTATTTCATCTCATTCTATTTTAAGCCATTTGTTAATCGGAAACTCGATTTAATATCCGCGTATGCATTTGCCGTACAAGCTAAATCCGGTAATTGATGTGTAACAGGTAAAATAGAAATACTTTTCAATTATAAATTTTAGCTTTTTTTTGGCGATATATCTTTTGTGCGTTATTTTACGCAAAGAGATTTCGTAAGCCAGCGTGTATCGTTTTCGAAAAAGGATCGAGAATAATAAGAACGTGACTCGATGACCCAAGAGAGGGTTTTGTGAATAAAGGCTAGAACGACCGTTGATACGTGACAGAGGCTGACAGAGAAACGGAGAGGAGCTGAATTTCCTCGTGGGCAACTGCCATATTTATATATCATAGGAACCACAATGCTGGTGACCATTATCCTCTCTTTCTCTCTCTTTCTCTTCCTCTCTCCCTCTCTCGCATCCTCTTTTCTCTCTTTTGTCCACGTATTTATCCGGCCACTTATCGTTCACTTTTCGTTCCGCCGCCGTTCATTTCATTAACTTGCGACACAAGCACGTCATAAACATCTGATATTTCGGATGACATAATGTAAATATAAATATTTATTATCTGACATTAACATGTTCATTATCTGTCTAGTAATAGAACGTGATAATTAAAATTCAATATAATGCGTGCATAAATAAAAAATTGTTTAATGGTAACAATATTTAACGATTATCGAAGAAAATATGTTGCAAAAAATAAATCTAAATAAAGACACAATAAAAAAATCAGGATTTTTTAAATTTATGTAATTGCGATTTATTTTTGCAAACATTCGCGACGCATCTTTAAAGATCATAAAAAAAAAAGAGAAGAAGAGAAGAGGAGAAAGTAAATTGATTGATTTTACTTCTTCCATTTTTTAATTTTTTATTATAAATATAATTTTACAACTTTATTTCTCATATATTAATATAAATATGAGATATACAGTTGCGTAGAATGTGTTTATTCTCTATTCCTATTAATAATATTTTGGACATTAAAGCAAATTAGTGTCACGTAGGTACAAAGTTTTAATTATTGCAGTTTATTTTATTTAAAATTTAATTTTAATTTCTACTACTAATAAAATTATTGCGACCTATATATACTTTGAGAATCTCTAATTAATGTGAAAACTTGAATTAATGTGAATTAGACCGGAAACCTTAAACGACGACACGGAAGGGTCTGAATCACTGGGAAGGACAACTTGATGGAACTTGGTCTCCGTGATATAGTCGAGTTCATGCCATCTTGAGAATTCGAATTCGCAATGTGCGGACTGACGACTAAGTGATGGGAAACGGCTTTGGGTGGAAGGTTAGAAGCCTTGCGGGAAGTAGTATGTTCCTTCGTAGGGTCAGACACCTCTAATCTGACAGCGGACGGAGTACGGCTCCCTCCTCCCCTCTCCCTCCCGTCCCGGCCGTCGCAAAACTCGTGCCACTTGAAATCAATCGCAATCTATTTTTAATCCATAGGATTCGCTGGCCATGTCGCGTGACCGCTGAACAAAGTTAATTGTTTAGAGTTGACATGGAAAAAAGAAATAAACTTTTCAAAATTTAATTCTTACACGCAAAAGAAAGCACTCTCATTATAAGAATAACTTTACTTTCAAAATTTTTAATATTGAAATGAGGTCATATAGCATTAAACAGGCGTAATTTATTTATATATAGTTAAAAAATTTGTGTTAAGTTTAACACATCCTTAACGGTCCACAGAAATTTTTCTGTTAATTCAACATATTAAGTATATATTAAATAGCAATATAAATATTATGCTACATTTTAACATAAAATTTTATAATTTAACACCATTTTATGTAATAATTTAATAAGAAAATTACGTCAAAGTAATATATATAACATGTTACTTTAACACTATTATAATGTTAACGTAACGCATATTATGAGATCACGTCAAAGAAATAACAGTCACTCTTACATTATATTAGAATAAATTCAACAATTCTCTCTGTTTATTTCAACAGATAAATTTTGTCACTGTTAATAAGAAAAATATTTATTGTGTAAAATTAAAAATACATTGTGTTACTTTTAAATTTTTTTCAGTTATTTATCTAATAATTTAATACTTTATTTTAATTAACTCAACAACAATATGTTAAAGTAACAAGCAAATTGTTACATAAAGATTTTAACAAGGACCATTTCAACACATAAATACAAAATATTTTTTACTGTGTAAGAAGAATTTTTAACCATCTTTCCGTCGCGCGTCGTTTCAAAAGAGCGAGACAGAGACTTATTTTATCGAGACGACAAAGAGATGGAAGCGCTTTATCTCGCGAGTCAAATTTTTTGTAGACCTGACCTAAAGTAAAGAATAAGAATTACCATATGGTGCGTGTTTACATAAACATATTATATACTTTATGGTAAAAATTATACAGAGTGTCTCATAAATATCATAATAATTTTTAAAGATAAATTTCTGAGATTATTTTAAAACAAAAATTCTAATACTAAAATGTCATGGTTGTAATAATTTTTAAAGTCGATAAATCAACTAATCAATAATTTAAAATTTGCGCATTTACACAGTAAAAAATTTTGTGTTTTTTGTTAAAAAATGTCCTGGTTAAAATTTTTATGTTAAAACATATTTCTTTGTTACTTTAACATATTGCTGTTGTGTTAATTTAAATAAAGTGTTAAATTATTAGAATAACTGAAAAAAGTGTAAAAGTAACACAATATACACGTACTTTTAATTTTACACAATAAATATGTTCCTTATTATAGGTAAGATTTATCTGTTAAAATTGACAAAAAAAAATTATGAATTTACTCTATAATCGGGTTTTAACAAGGACCACTTTATTTCTGGGGACTTCACTATCTACCCCAAGATGGCACATTTCTCATGAAAAAAATTCAGCTACCGGGTGAATAAAAGGGGCTCCCCAAAAACATAGAGTCAAGTACAATTGCATTCACATATATTATAATATTACAATAGACTAATTAGTCCAATAATATATACACACATAAAATTGTTATTGATCATCCTGGAACAATATGCAATTAAACAATTTTTTTCAGCATTTAAAAAATAATTATTATTTAACATATATGATATATTAAATTAATATGTATAACGTGTTAAAATAACATTATAATTGTTATATGTTAAATAATATGTTATTGTAACACGTTATATATGTTACATTAACATTATTATAATGTTGAAGTAACATGTTACACGTGTTACTTTGACATAATTTTCTTATTAAATTGTTACATAAAAATTATATCAAATTATAAAATTTATATCTATTTTTATGTTAAAATATAACATAATATTTATGTTGCTATTTAATATATGCTTAATATGTTAAATTAACAGAAAAATTTCTGTGGATCGTTTGAGACAGGTGATATTTGTTAAATTTAACACAAATTTTTTTACTGTGTAGATATGTTGACAGTACAATTTTATTTATTTCTACTTAATTCTACTTTTAAATTAAAAATTTAGAAAATTGATATTTTTCCCTCAAGAAAGATTCAAAGATCACTATCGTCGAAACATATACATCTCTAAGATTCTTAGCTACAAATATTATTAGTTTCTATTACAAAAAGAAAATAGGGTAATGGATTCAGCTAAACTTTATTTGATTCCAGCAGATACTTTGTCTGTAGCGCCATATTTCAACAGCTAATAAAATGAGCTTCGGTAACAACATTAGCTGTCCCTATTTTGAGGACACATTTTAGCTGCCTCGGCTATATTTTAACTTTGTTAGCTAATTCTTTCTCCGCGAGCGCACTAAAATACCTACCAGCAGTGTGTAATTCAAAATGTCATTTCCATTTAGAAATTAGAGGATATACCACACGATACATGCTTAAGCGTATTCACTGCATATGATTTAAATATGAATTGGCTCAAACTACTTTTACATTTATTTCCGCTGCGTACAGCTATAATAATAATTCTCATTCTGCCAATGAAGTTATGTAATACACTCGAGGGATATCGCAGGGCATTTTATGTCTGTAGTAAAGTTTACGCCCTAATGTCCAACTGAATAGTTATTCTCTCGGTAAACATGGGCCAGCCTGTCCGTTTACATACAACTCTACTTCTTTCCGATGAATTTTTGTTGAAGTAGAGAAAGAAATACTGCCGGCGGTCGTGATTTCTAAAGACTTTGCTATCGTGCAATTTTATTGACCGACCGGTCCGCGGCAAAACAACAACCTTCGCGTAAACCTTCTAACGTAAAAATAGTTTGCAAAAATCGGCGGCTTTATAAAGTAACTCGGAAAGTGGTGCTGCCAAAAAAAATTTCTAGTAAGATCACGCGTTAGAATTCGTCAATCTTTTAAATGCCGCTCAATTATAAACGCTTATGTGTCTTATTTCGCATAAATCGTCGTGAAAATCCGGGATATAACATTATTTCCAGCGCGATTCGAGAGTCTCGGAGTGTTGCGGCGATTTTTCTTTATATTTCGCAGGAGATTTGCAAGGATTACACGTGTTTCTGAGCTAGCTCTGCCCAGTGTTTCTCGGAGTAATCTGCTTTTGTCGAGCCGAAGGGCGTTTGCGTACATCGTCGCTTGAACTTTCGCCAATTTTTGTGATTTCTCGGATAGGAAAATCTCGGGAGAAAAAGAGAGAGAGAGAAAGAGACATTTCTTTCTCGCCCCGGAATCTTTTAATGCACTCTGGTAACCTAAAGTTCTAATGCCCTTTTTCATCCTGCGGGACCATCGCGCGGTAAAAAGATACGATCACAAAAGTATACGCGCCGGAAAATAACTGACGGTCGGAAAGAAACGGCGGAACTTGTGACGGAAGAAGTAATTAAAGCTCTGAGTGTCGCAGTATTTCCTGATAGATACATACCTTTTCGTTTTAATTTAAAGCTCTGTACATTGACACGTGAGATAATATAAACGAAAGAGAAAAATTTCAACACTAAACTTTTACACGACGCGGTCGATATCGATTTTATATATACATATACATATATATAATAACCGAAAAATGTTTCAAAATGTTGCGCGTATGCGTGAAATACCGCAGACAGTGCTAATGTCATTAACGTAGCATCAATAATGATAACGTCTAATTTCTGCGTCGGGAGATGCTACATGTAGGCAGTAATCCAAGATTAACCTTTACGCTATTCAGCATCTACGCGCTGAAACACATGCGCACGATCTACTTTAGATAGTGTAATACTATGTGCGTTTGATATAATGAAAATTAATGGCACTTTCTATTGACGTGTACTGCACTAAAAAAAATGACGCTTCTGTAAGCGTTATGAGCAAAAATGTCACTCTTGAATTTCATTAGAATATTGATCATAAAAAAGGAACCTGTCACGTCTATTATCGTCTCCATTCTTATGAATTAAGTGACTTTTGTACTGTAATTTAATTAATAGACTTTATACTTTTTTAATATTTTTATTTTGTAATTCACATTATAATTAATTTTTGATGTTGAACACGTAATTATTGGCATTGTTTTGCAAACAATTTCTTACTTAATTCGAACAGCGGGACGCGATAGTGAATTAAGGATACATCAAAGTATGTAGTCACAAGGTATGCAGCTCACAAAGCGACTTGATACGTTTCTTGAAGACGTATTATTGCATGCTTCACGTGAGTCAAGAGAATGTCTCTGGGGAATTCTCACAAAGGTTCCTATCGAAATGAGCTCCGAAAATAGAGATCGAATTGCAAGTTGATAAAATTGAGGTCACTGCGCGGATCAGCGGATTTGGATCTAACAAAAGTCTGGACACTGACATTCTTCTCGAGGATGGCAATCGACTATATCGAATTCTCTCGATTTGTTCTTTTCCAATATCGCTTTGTATCTCAAATGCTATCACCAATCATAAAATTGGCAGAACTGCAAAAACATTTGATTAAATATATTCTTCTATATCAAGTGTTAATTAAGTTAAAAGTTATTTTACATAGTTTTTGTTTAAATTTATAATTAATTATATTGTGTTTTATTTTTTTAGTTTCTCACTCTCTTTCTCTCTTTCTCTCTCGGACGTATTTTTAAAATACTTTAATAGAAATAATATCTTCGCGATTCTATTAAATTCTGTTTTTTAATAAGTATTTGTAAAATATCTAAAGCAAATGTTTGATTAAAACGTAAAATTAAACTTGAAGCATACTAAATATACAAAACGAACGAACACACACGTGCGCGCGCAAAATTAAACAAACGCCTCGAAAATCATTTAGGAACGTACTTCAAAGAACCATATGGTTTTTCAATGGTTGTATAATGATCGTGGCCAAAGCCACACTGGCACAAAATTATAACAGAAACGGAAATTGTTTAAATTGGTGTACCAGAACGAGATTCTGGGATAATGGGACATTGTGGATTACGAGCACTCTCGTGGCGAAAATTACAAAGTTATGAGCGGCTCGTGAAAAGTTAAGGCGCACTTTACAAGGGGAAAGAAAGCGTCTTCAATTTTACCTCGTAGAGAGAGCTCGATGTATCCAAGCAATATTCAAGAGAGACATCTGTAGTGACGGAGTGAGAGAGAGAGAGAGAGAGAGAGAGAGACAATAAGATATTGAGATAAAAAGTGAGAACAAGGAGATTGTAGATAGACTTGAAATGGGGAGGTAGACAGGGTAGGGAAAAGGGGGACAAAAGTCAGCTTTAAAACTGCGGTTTTCGTGCAGAAAGGCAAAGCACTCGTCTTTGACAGAGAGTTTTTTAATTGGCCCATTGTTGCCCGGTTCCAAAGAGTTTCCTGTCGACGATGTAAGCAATTTCGGGAGCATTGTAAATATGCGCCAGATGCATCACAAAGAGACAACAGTTATTCTACTTTTACTGTAGCGTTAAGAAAGAGCAATATGAAATTAATATCAAGATTTTATAATTTTGTCGTGCAAAGTATTATGAATTGTATTATAAATTTATGTTGTATTATAAATTTATTTTTCAAATTTGTGTTTCTTTAAGTCAAAACATCGCATAGATCTAACAAAAAAATAGTATAACAAGAAAGAAACAATTTTTGTGTATAATATTATTGATTTTCTATAAAATAATGTTATTAACACTATTCCAAGAAATATTTATTTGAATCTAGTATTTTTTTTCTCAGTGTATAAAAGTATTTTAAAAATACGTCCGAGATAAAATTAAAATAAAATTATTAAAATTTAAGTATCTAATATTTATGACACTGTAATTCGCATGAAACATATGCAGTGCCGAAGAAAATAGGGTTAGTTAAAATAGAAAATATGAATTATTAATACTTAATTTTAAAATAAATATTTTATGTAAATGTATAATATAAATGTTAAATACTATTTACTTCTTTATATTTATTACATAAAATACTTATTTTAAATAGTATTTTTTATACATATATTTTTTTAATAAATATTTCTATTAAATATACTTCAGTATTTCTCCAGCAAACTTTGATAGAAACAGGTCAAAAATTATTGCGAAACCCACAGATTCTCTCCACTATGATCACTGGCAGTTATTATTCGCCAATTGGACAGGTCACTGCGTGTAAATAAAAACGCACGAAGTCACGCGATAAATTTGTCCGCGTGAAATTCATACGAACCCGTAACACCTTCAGGCTGAATTAAATAATCGAATCACGCGGGCATGATTTAATTTGATTTCGCAATCAGCGGCTTTATTATCAGTGGGGGACGAACGAGTGAGAACGATGTCAATAGAAGGCAGAATTTTCGATCGAAGCTTCGCATGGATAGTATGCTGCATTCGTATTCGATTGCAAATAGTACAATATCATTCATACAATTCGATCAATTATTAGCAGACACGCATTCTTGTTGCAATATATGTCTGTATGCTCTATTAACAGTGATAGGCGAATTTATTGCTTATTGCTCTTTTGTTGTTTTCTGCATGTGCTCTCTTTTGTACGTAGTAAATTAAATTTTATTTTATATTTTCCATATTCTAGGTATAACATTTTTTGCATGTTTAATTTAACAAAATATTATTTTTCTATCATTATAGTATAACATATCAGTGTAGTTACAATTATTGATTAATTTTAAATTAAAGCCAATACTAACATAGGCTTCCTAGAAAAACACTCCCTTTTTTCTCGTTAACTAAACATTGCATTGTATTGATACTGAATTAAAAATATTATTTACTTAGATAAAGAAAATCTATAATTCACATTTATTTTTTCTATATAAAATTTGCTAAAAACGAATTCTTTAAAAGCAGGCTTGAAGAATAAGGCTTGCATGATTTTTTGCAGATTGTAGTTTAAACTATAGAGCATGTTTATAATATTAATAATATTAAATTTTACATGTTTGTGCTTCCTAAAACTTAAAATTTTTTTTTAATAATTAAGTATAAAATAATTCTTTCAATTTATAAACTTTGTTGTTTAATATTTACACAAAAATATATTTTATTATACTTATTGTTAGTTTAATTTACTAGACACTTTTTACTTTTTACTTTTTTAAAATAAATTGCAACGATGATTGTATAGATAATCATCTATAGAAATTTAACAGCTGTCAAAATTCATTCGTGTTTAATGTTAATTGTAACAAATTAAATGTAATTTATTCAACGTTGTTTTTAACATTGTTAATTTATTCAACGTTGTTTTTAATAAACACATAAAAAAATTTGCAGAGAGTCAAAAGTAAAACATGATGAAATTATATATTCGACAGAGTCGAAAATTTTAATATAAAATTATATATTCAACGGTGTCGAAATTTTTAATGAACACATGAAAAACTTTGCAGACAGTCAAAAGTGTGTGTTTCTCTCTTTTTTTCTTTCTTGCTATCTCTAGTTAAATTTTTCTTTATAATATTCTTTGTTTTCTCTATAAAAAATAGATATTATATTTTATAATATTCATGCTGTCAGATATAAATTTTCAAAATTTATATAATAATTAAACAATAACAATTTTTCTAGCAACGATAATTTTATAAATAACCATCTATACAAAGACAGCTGTCAAAATACAATTGCAATGATAGTTACTCTCGCAGTACGAAATAAGCGCAGCAAAAGAACCAATCATTATCGTGGAAAACTGTCAACAATAAAATTGGTAACATTTCCTTTTTAAGATTGGATTTTATAGTTGACTTCTTCAATTACTAGACCGTGTTTGAATTGTTATTTCTGCCTACTGTACCAGTTTTGAGTCTCAATTTTTCAAACGTTTATTTCTTTATTATGTTGCAAAAACATTAATCATTATAAAATATAAAATAGTACTAAAAATTATTATATCATATGATAGAAGACACATTCTAGTTAACACTTATGTTTCCAAAGTTTTATTTTTAGCTTTTGTTTAAGAAATATCCAAAAACAGTAAACACGTATGGTGAATGGTATGTCAGTATTAATAATTTTATTTAAAAAATATTGCAATGCACGTGATAAGCTATTGGAATACAGATAGCTTTCTGGCAACAGTAATATTACTTAAACCACCCAGATAGCACAGAGAGTTTAAAAAGAACTCAATTGTATGTGTCACCAATTATGAATTCTTTTCGAGATGCAAAAAGAATAATTTTTATTATATTTTTATAAAAATAATTCTTTTTGCATCTCAAAAAGAATTCATAACTGGTGAGACATACAATTGAGTTCTTTTTGATCTCTCTGTACTATCTGGGCACCTAACATGCGAATGTTCCGCCGCACTTATTTAAAGTTCGTTGCATTGAACGCGGGTTGTTGAATGTCTCTTATATGCTCGCGCTACGCAATCGCATTTGCTCAAGTCTGAAGAGTACAATGAACCAAACGGCGGACGTAGTCGCGACAATAAGCATAGATGCCACGGCTTCTGTGAATTCGATGAGAGACGACCCTACGCGCGGTCTATATCTTATCATCGAACGCAACTCGGCTATCAACTTCCTGCATTCGATATTACACACGTATGACGCGACGTTTCGGGCTTTACGATACCACGCCGCTTGCTTTGTTCGCCGGGGAGAATATCGATTACCGGCAGGAAAATTCTCAGGCATACTCCGGGGGAACTTGATGGAGCTGGCAGATGCGCGAGAATTGAATTTCGCAATTTTACCGTCAGTCACGAAGGCTCGATAATCCAATGATATATAATGCATATTAATACATGTTGACGAACGTGGCGCACGAAGAAGAAAAGAAAAACCCCGTTTCATCTTACGGTTTGTTTTCACAACAAATTATAAGTTTGTAACAGTGACCTAAAAAAAACAAAGCGACATCGATAAATATGAAAAAGCACACAGCATTTATGCACGTAAGCGCGCGAGAGAGATTAATTACATATTGAAGTATTGATTATTCAAAGCCTATTCATAACGTTTGCGAGCCTTTCGAATGGTAATGCACTCGGAGCTGGTGGGAAACAGCGCTTATCGTATTTGTACCAGATGCAAATAAGCTTTCTCCACCTCGATTTTCGTCGTCGCAACAATCAGCGAGAACATGTCGCTGACGTAATGGCGAGTGCCGCTATTATGCCGGGTAACGAACGACCCGAGCTAGGATCTGGGTATTATGCAGCAATTGGCCTTACTCGGCGCCACGACAAGTCCGTGCGCATTTAACATTCGGCGCCGGCCGATATCCTGACATCGAATGCGCTGGGTGCTCCTTCTCCCGGAAATCTCGAAATTTTCCAACCAACTAGGAAATGTATGAACCACACAAGAAACATTGTTTTAGCGTTAAGATCCGCTATGACTGTCATTGGCTTAAATTTGTGTTAAATTTAACACATGTCGCAGAAATTTAATATATCAAGCATATGTTAAATAGCAACATAAATATTATGTTATATTTTAATATTTTACATAAAAATAAATGTAAATTTTATAATTTGGTACAATTTTTATGTAACAATTTAATGAGAAATTTTATGTCAAAGTAAAACATTTAACATGTTACTTTAACACTATTATAATGTTAATGTAACGTATATCACAAAATCACGTCGAGAAATAACAGCCATTGTTAATTTTAACATAAATGTGTTAATTTTAATATAAAAATTTTAACAAGGACCAATTTTAACATTAGATACGAGATGTTTTTTACTGTATACATATAATACAGTTATTTACACACACGCGCGCGCACGCGCGTATATATATATATATATATATATATATATATATATATATATATATAGAGTGTCGAAATTTTGCAAATGCGTCAAGAACGCCGGGAACGCGGAACTCTCTCCGGCAGATTTGCCCCACGCGGATGGATGGCGGGATAACAGGTGGCGCGAATAAGGCGCAAGAATGATGCCGCAAAGGTAAATATAAACACACTCTTGCGGTCGCGAACTTAACGACCACCAGCAATTCCGAAAACGAGCAACACATCTTGCACGCATCTCGGGAGTCATATGTAGAAGAGTTACCGAAATGCTGCTTATTATTTTCAAGTTACTTTTTATTATATTTCCCATTTAGTATGATAATTTGTATGCAAATAAATGTTGAAAATTGTAGCTTAATGTTACAGCAATGTTCAACCATTCACTATAGATTAAAAAATTTTAATAGTTAATAATATAAGGAATTATTAATTAAAATACTTAGTTTTATTGATAATTTATGTCTATAATTAAAAAAGATTAAATATTTAATAATTAATAAATAACGATAATAAAAAGGTAAAAAGGTCAAAATGAAGCTGGCTTGAATTTATTTTTGTAAATAACGTATTTTTGTTTATATCAATTTATTTAAGCATGTATCCTATGTATGTATATATCCTTCAATAAAGTTAATATATTCTGTCAAAATAAAAACAATTGTTTATTTATAATATGTAAATGTAACACATCTCGCGGTTGAAAAGAAAGTATAGCACATTTGCAAAAAATCTATTACATTATTATTAGCTATACATTGATCTTTGCAGAAAAATTAACAGTTGTATGTATGTACACGAAAACAGGTCTTATAAAAGTATATATACAAACTTAAAGAAATATAAACCTGAAAATAATTTTACTGGAATCATTGAGAGGAATAAATAATTACGTAAAACACTCAAGCATAATAATAATACCACAAAAACTTTTGACATTCTAGCAACTAGCTTGAGCGTCTTATATAATTACTTCAAGGATCTAACAAAATTGTTTTCAGATCTAACTAAATTTTTAAATACTTTATTAACAAAATTATTTTTTACGTAAGTTATTTTTAAAGTGTTATTAATATGCACAGGATACAACCTGTAAAATTTTTTTTTACTACTCATTTCTCACTTATTTTATATTTTCGTCACTAATATTAGTTGCATTAAATAAAAATACAAAATATTTAAAAGATGCGATTTAAAAATCGAATACGCATTTTTCAGCAACTCCTCCATTGATGGATTGTACTTTACTTATTTTGAAGAACAAAAGAACTCGTGATTAAAATTTAATTTAATTTTGTTCATTTTATTCTCTCCGAGCAAAAAGTTTTAAATGTTAGGTTAATGATATATAATTATGCGCAAATGCGTAAGCGCGCATTCATGCTCGCGAGATTATACGAAATAATAGGTCTCTAAATTATATAATCAATGAAAAATCACTAAAATCAGAATACACATGGAGAGAATTTTCTCTTAAAATTTACCCTCAAAATTTGATAACTGTGTGATAATGTGTGACCTCGAGGAATTTTACTATACTTTTTAGAAAAATGTACTAAAAGTGAATTAAATTTATAATAAAAGTATAGTAAAATTCCTTGAGGTCACACATTCTCCCACAATTACGAGATTTTGAGGGTGAATTTTAAGAGAAAATTCTCTCCGTGCATTGATTTCAGTAGTACACATATAACTTGTCAATTAGTAAAATAAGTATATTGATCTTTCAATGATTATACACTAATGGTAAATACACTGAAGTAAAAATCACTAAAAGTCAATAGATAATCATCTAATTATCACAATTATAAGTATCCCACTGCAAATCAGTGAAAATACACTGGTTACAATTTAGAGAGCGGCAACAGGAGCATTGCAACCTTAACCGGCTGCAGGTTTATTTATAACACGTTCTTGAAGCCGCGTACACGGACGAAATATTTTCGTTTTATCTCGACATCCTAAATATATTCCGCAAAACCTGTAGATGCTGTGCGCCGCGCGGGATTTCTTCAAGTTTATTTTTGCCAATCGGCTCGTTTGACTCGTGCTCGCCACTATCGATCGAATGAATATCCAATCACGTCTGTTAAAATTACTAATTTCCAAAGGGAATCGATCATTACAGAGTAATGAATGAATAGCGCATACCGTGAGATCGACGCGATTATTCTCGGTGTAAAGACCGACTCTTCATTAATATATATAGAGGAGAAAAATGTTTGAAAAGTCAATTTATCAAAAGCATCTATATATTTTGTTAAATAAAATACTTTATCAAATATTGCATAAAAATCCTGGGGGAAAAAAGATTTTAAAAAAAGATGTTCGTAATTCAGTCGTATTATTTAGAGGAGATTTTTTAATGTGTTATTTAAATTTGTTAAACGTTGTTTAAAACTTTGAAAAAAAAATAATACAGCAAGGCATATTGGGTTGGTGAGAACGCGTTTTACATTTTCACATTTTTCATATTTTGGGGATTGTCATTTTGACCGAGAAGTAATTGTTCGTTACGCACGTTTTCCCATTCTGCCATTCGCAGATGAATATCCTCTGGGCTTGTTTTTCGGGGAGATGTCGCCGCAAAAATACGAGTTAATAGGTTACGGATGTAGAGACCGCGCATTCACGCGGATAAACTCCCGCGTTTAAATGGACATTTAAATGGATATATAAAATAAAATTCTGGTTTCATTTGTTGCGCGCATCGCATCGCACGCATCGCTTGCTTTGTATTAGGTATCGCTTGATCATATAATTGCGCGACTCTGCCTAAATTATGTGTGCTGCTTATACCGCACTCGATACTCGCAATCTCATTAGATTCAATTTGTTCGCATTGACTGTATTACTATCGCAAAATGGTTTATCGGCAAATCATTCCTCTAATCTTCATACTCTCTAAATTACAATCCGTGTATTTTCACTGATTTCCAATGATATATTTATAACTGTGATAATTAATTTAATTAATTAGTATCCAAACCCACAGAAAAATATTCTGGACTAATGCTATTATTCTTTGATCTATCATAAAATAGGATCGATATAGCGCCAATCATATTTATTATCAAAGAAGGAATATTTTATTCTTAAATCTAGAATAAAATGATTTTTGAGGCTATCTTATTAATTTTCTTAGAATAATTTAGTAAATTTGTGGCAATCTTATGATATTCTAGATTTAAGAATATATCAATTTAAACATTTTAATGTGAAAATTTAATTTTAATATTTCTGGAAGGGTCAACTTCATTATATTAATACTAACACTAACATATTAATGTATGTATGTACTATAATCCTCATTTTTCTCAATTTTTTTTATAAACTGACATGTGTCAGTCTAGTATGTTATATGTCTATGGTGAAATCTTACTCTAGCCACAAGAATATGCCACGTAGGGATGAGAAGTGAACAGAATATCATCTTAAGAATAACATATTCTAAACGTAAATATATAAGCTTAAGTTTATATATATTTAATTAATTTATATATAAAATAATAAGTCAATTTTATTTAATTCAAGAAAGAAAAATAGAAATTTCTGATTTAATCTTAATCTTGTTTTATTTTTATACTACATGAGGTTGTAATAGGATTAAATATGTCAAGAATATTTTTTGTATTGATATCAGAAATCCTTTCTGAGAGGACACTGACTTTTAGTGATTTTTATCTCAGAATTAACACTAAAATATTAATTTCTTTTCCATTAACCATATTGTCTCATCTGCATTAATATTATTGTAAAATTAATTATCAAATTTTTCCGTGCTCATGTGATGTCGACATGTTTTTGTCCATTTTTTTTATTTCTTGCCAAACAACTATTTACGTCTCTCATTTTAGATCTTTCCGCATTGGACGTTGAACGTCGTTTTAGCGAGAGAACAAGTTCCCTCGAAGAAAAGGAAGAGTGATTTGCCTGCAAACTGCGTGCATGTTGAACTTGTAACATAACAACCGAGAGAGGTATTCCGACAAAATTCCAACATCGTCGTCATGCAATGTGGCAATCTTCACTCGGCATGCACTCCGTATCCGGTTCACGGGCGGAGGCCGGGTGAATCAGCACGGAAAAGCGCTGCTTTATTTTCGTTGCGAAAGAGAGGCCCGCCACTGTGTGACAGCGGCGGTAAGGAGCAATGCTCGTGACAGTGGGTCGCCTGCATTTGTGTCAAGATCAACTAACTTGGTTCGCCCGCGTGACAGCACCATCACTGCGACGACGGCGCGGACCAAATGTTAATGCAGCCTAGTAGCGTGTCTCATATGCGTCAGTTTAAAAATATCCAATGCCCCGTCGCTCGCGGCATCCCCGTTTCTTTTCTCCCGAATGAATTCGTGAATCAAAGCCAACGTTTGGCCCGGCGATTTACCAATCTCGGTAAACAAAGTCTCATTAAATAACTTGTTTTCAATAACGTAAATCAAGCTCGTTTTTATTAATAAGTAAATACGGGACAGTGGCTAAATAAATCAGCATAGAGTGTAAATAAGAGGAGTATATAATTTATTTACAAAATAAAATTAATGTAGTAAAATTAACACAAAATTAACTAACGCGTAGATATTAATGAAAAATTTTAATACAAACAAAAAATATAATATATGAACATGTCATATAAATAAAACGAAATTTTTTAAATGTATTGAAATATAAGAATAATTAAAGTTAATTAATGTACTTATAGCAAAGTGAGATGTATATTTTACTTTGTTAAATGAATTATGTTTACACTCTCATATGCGCGTTTATTTGATTTTCGTTTGTTTTTTATTGATTTGTTATTATTATTTTATAAGTAGTAACCTTTGTTATTTAAAAAGTATGTCAGATAAATAAATTTGCAAGGAAGGTGCAATTTATTAATAGTAATTTTTCACTGTCTGTCGCACGGAGCAAGTAAAGAATTATTTCAAATCATATCAGTTACAATTAGCATACAATGTACGATGCCAATTTATCAAAGATAAAGGATAGACAAATATTTTTAAATCGCATCAATAAATAAAGATTGAATCAAGGAGATTAAATCAGTATAAATCTATACCCTTCAATTTCTTTTTAAGCGGCGGATTAACGTGCAGTCTTATACGGAACGGGGGACTCCCGATTTAATCAGAAATATCTGTCCCTCATTTTACGATATAAAATGGAATGTAGCACACGTGTCGTACGATTTTAACATTTTCGCTCGCCCCTTGAGAAAAGTTTTCATTACAAGGCTGTAAAAATGCATGAGATCATTTATAATACTCAAGGGCGTTTTCATATCTCTGAAAATAAAGCCGTGAGATTTGTTTCGTTTTCCTTGCAATCTTCTTAAAAATGCTTCGTAGAAAACGCATCGTCACTTTATGTCACGCGAGGACAGCCATTTCGGACGGTAAGATCAGCTATCTCGGGCCCATTCAATATATAGGCGTTTTCAACACTATATTTATAGAGCTCTTTTTATTTTTCCATTTCACCGCCCGAACTACTTTCATTAAGGAGACCATCTTTCACATGGGGACAACCCGCGTGTGAAAGCAGAAAAAGGGAGGGAAAAAAAAAACGCCCATCAAGGCGTGCGGTATAATGGAAAATATATAACTGGCAGTGTCATTGTCTCAGGCAATGATTAACGTGTCCCGGCTACATTGTCCATTCAAATATATGCCTTCGAATAAAATGACAACGCTATTCAACGTGCATCGACAAAGAGAAATGTTTATCCATTGGAAAAAAGCACGCGTAAGCCTTCTCGATAAAGGTGAGAAAATAAGTGATTCGCCAGTGGAAACGTAAAAGCCCTACAACGGCTTTATTTTCGCAACTCTTCGCGACGACGATGTTACGAGTGTGGATCCTGGTCGGTCCTTAACGACCCGTTAAAGCGCTATCATGAGCGAAGAAACGCTCGCGTTAATTGGTTTCTTGCGTGACGATGGCAGGTGTCAAGTCGCATACGTCATTTGTGTGATTACCTAAGGATAAACAACCTTTCGATCTTATTAGAGATCAAATTTGCGATGCAGTGGTTCGTTCTTTGAACATGACATCACATCTCAAAGAATTAATAAAAAATTTCATAGGGCGTTCTATGATTACATGTAAGTATCCGTGTAAAGTTTGAGCCGTGTAAATTTTATATATCATTGTTTCAAAAGTTTTAATGCTTATTTGAAAATTTCATGATGTATAGTTACGAATTAAATCAAGTTTATCATAATTGTATACTAATTAAGTTTTGCTAAATCTAATAAATATTTGTACAAAAGTTTATTTGGATTTACTTACTCATTTAAAATTCGTTTATCTAAAACTGTTGCGAAATAAGATGATTATTACTGCTTGCTACAAAGTCAATTAAAGTTTCTTTCTGACGCATTTCGATCTGGCATCGGCACTAGCATAGATTTCTTGCCGCCATGCAGCATCGCGTACGCAGTTTCGGCTTCAGATACAATAACTTGCCGAAATTGGAGCGTCGGGTATTCAACGCCTGTGTAGAGTGTTTTCAGTTGAGCCCTCGAGAACGTTTTCATCCTGAAATCGGCCCGAGTTTACATTGCTTGCCGACAGGACGGGACTCAACTCAGAGGCTTTTAATTCTCACCTTCTTACTGTGCATTTCAGATTGCATAATTTTGCAGTTCACTTCAAGTTTCATAATTCACGCCTTGTGCTGAATTGCCACGGTCTATTACATAGGCAACAATACGAAATTTTATTGTGCATATGCGTCACAAGTTTCACAATTATTTTCGTGCGTACAATTCTGCTTACTGTAAATCTGCTTATTTCATGACTAATTTTACTAATTTTCATATACTTAAACTAGCGATACATATCTGATTTATTCTGTATGGCGTGAATTTATATTATTTTATTATTCGATTATGGTTGCATTATTACATAGGATGATTTTTTATTATTTACTAATTCTGTTACGTAATTTTTACTACGCTTTTGCTTAATTTTGTTTATTGGTACGTGTGGATTTCTAATTAATCTTTAATTCAATTGTAATTCTTTATGAGATAAGCTTTTCATTACGATTGTTTTAATTATTATGTGATAATATCTTTCTTTTATGATTGTTTTCAAATATCTAACCATATTCTATATTGAAATATTCTATATTAAACGTTTGTATTGTTTTATGAGAACAATCGTTTATGTGATATCTATTTTATTTATGTATTGTATATTATTTTGAATTGTGAGTGCGTTGTGCACTATGTTGCGATATTCTGTCTTTGATAAAATACTGCTTTTGTGTATGTCACGACTTTCTTTCTTTTGTATTCTGCTTTTTGTGATTAGAATTCAAGGAGTTTCTGTTTATTTTACTCTAATTAATATTACAACTGAAATATATAGAGATTTAATTTCTTATTTTCATTATTATTTATCTACTGTCACTTCAATTCAGTCATTCACATTCCCTTTCTTTTTTTCGCCTCTTTCTTGATTCTAACCATCGTACTAGCTTCTTTATTAAACACTGCTTAAACTATAAGATAAAATTTTCATAATCTTTTCCTTGCAGTTGCCAAAATTCGGGTATTTAAGATCAAATTTTTTGTCATTGATTAAGAAAAAAAAGAACAAAACTAAGGTGTCTGCAATTTTTTAAAATTTGATCATTTTTAGCTGATATTTTAGAACCAAGATATTCTTAAAAACACTATTGCAAAATTAATGTATCCTTGAAAGTTCCCAATTTTTTTTTATACTTAATATTTTATAAATTGTTTGTTCAAATTAAAAACATTATCTTAATTATTATAATATATTATAAAATATTATTAAATATACATTATATTGTAATATTATTGCGCGTCATTGTATTGCAATATTTTTAAAAGTGAACATTTTATCGTTTCTATAACGTTCCAGCGACGCGACGTTTCGCAACGTTTTAACAGTGCTTTTACAATCTTTTTGTGGTGCTAGGCTACAAAAATATTATGTCCTTTTTTTAATATATAACTGGTTTAATGTATAAAAGTTTTTAATGTGCATTGAGGGTGATATGCTTGGTGTGTCAAAGCTTCACTGTCCGATGTTACATTTCGTATTCGCTTCGGAATTCGAGACTACAACCAATACCTCAGACTTTCATTACGAATATAGATCAAGAGACGGCATGCGAGTGTTAGAATTACCGATGTTTACGTAGTGTTGACTTGCTAACGATGGTAGATTCGTTATTCAGATCGATAGCGTAATCCAACGTATGTCGACGAAAATATCCGTAAAGCGTTCTAAAAGCCAGTGAGATGTTAATACAATGTAGAAAAAAATTTTCTTCTAAAAATACCGTGATAATCTCGACCATTCAAAAAATATTCCCTAGCATTTCCAAGGTATCTTCGAGCGTTTCGGAACTGGAGTGCGATATATATATTTACCATGATCTCGGGCGTGTCGCAAAATGCATTACAACTCTCTGGACTTATGAGAATTTTCAGAACGCCTTTTCAACTTCAAAAACTACCTCAAGTTTCAATACGATCTCGAAGGTCTCGAGAGTTTCGAGAATATTTAGAACACTTTGAGTTTCTTCTCTCAAGAGTCTCGAGTGCTCGCAATCGAAAGCTTACGGGAACATAATGCCGTAGAGGCTTCGGTTTCTTTGGCTTGTAAGATTAGAAAGAAAGAGAGAAGAAGTTATGAGAGCTTTTTTCAGGGGTCCTTCACTGAACCTCAAACAAAGACGAAAATAGATACTGCTCGGTTGATTTGTGTCTCTTGCTGAAAAGCTCCGTGTATGAAATTTGAAAATTTGAAAAAAATCATCAAGCGACGCGCGTACGTGTGCGTACTTTGATCATTCAGAATCGCCAGGAATTCGAAGGAGTAAAAAGTGAACTTTCTTTAATTTCAAATACGAAGCGTCGGGGAGGAAAAGTTTTTTATGAAATGATGTGGCGACGAAAAGGCAGTTAACTCGCGACGCTAAAAGCTTCTAATATGCCTCGAAAGATCTCTCACGAGAGCTTTACACTTCATCAAATTATGCGCTGATGTTCTTTACCGAGTGTCGATTGCACTATACAGCCGTTAGTGGAGCCTTCAGATTCTGAATGCATAAAATTTATTTCGGCTTAATGGAAAACGCATTTACTATACTGATGCAGCAACTCGTAAAATTTCAGCGCACAATGACGCTTCGTATTTACAAGGATAATACATTTTGTTTGATTGTGATGAAATATTCATTTTGTTTGTAGCTTTTACCGTATTCATAACGAACGCAGCTGAGAGAGTAAATATGAATCTAACATGTCGATATGAAAAATATACAAAGCACATGTAATCAATACCGCGTCTCGGCTCTACGTCAATAATTCATTACACTTAGTACACGGATGTCATATCGCTGATCAAATTTAAGTTTTTATTTTTATTTTTTTTTTTTCAAACTGTCGTTCAAAGTAATGTCGCAATTGAAATCGTGCCAGTTATTTTTCTAACTCGGCTTTAAATCACGCTGTGCGTAGAATTTTGTTGCTTACGAAGGAATGCATCCAGGTTGCAGATTGCGGATTAACAGAGAGAGAAAGAAGAAAGATCCAATCAGAAAAAAATCGGGGAAAAACCGCGTATCCCCTTAGATGCCCCGTAAAACGTCTTTTAATCGTTCAGCATTATCTGGGATTAAACCGTGGCACTCAGGCCTGGGAGTAATTCATTAATGAGAACGGGATCGAGTTGTCTCACCGAAGGAGATGAGGCCGCTGTTCAGCATAGACAACTTGATCTGACTAGGAATGGAGGCGAGACTCTGTCCGGGATTTAGCTGACGCTTTCTGGGCGGTTTCTCCGGTGCTCGCGGCGCGCTCCTGCTCCTGTGGTGATGATGATGCTTCCTGTGCGAGTGAGAATGCGAGTGGGAACCGGCGGCGGTCGAGGCTGCGCCCGTACGATCGGAACCGACGCTGCTCAGACCGAGAATACCGCCGCCGGTTGATTGTGTTCGTAGGGACGACATGCTCTGAAAAGTCAAAGAGAGAGGCGAAATTAATGAGGATACAAATTGGATCCTACACAAATCTGTAAAATATTAAATTACAAAAAGATATAAGATTTGCATATAAATCACGTGCAAAAAGAGTACAAAATTTGTTTCCGACAAATCGTTTCTACTTTAATTTATATCAGAAAATTTCGTGGCACAAGTTTCTTTTCCCTTTATGATATTTTAAAACGTTATAAGTAAATTATATAAATATATAATTATATGAATTAAAGTGATTGATAAAGAACATAATAAATCTTATTGAGACTCTTTTTGTCTGTATTCCATGAAATCATTTATCATCTATTAATTTTAACTATAATAGATGTAAATTAATTTATGTTTTTGCTAATTGGATTTTACTTACATTTTATGCATTTTAATTTTGCCATTAAAAATGTTGGAACGTAACTGTACAATTAGACAATTAATCTACTATGTTTCAACGCTTACCTACATCAACATGGAACCTTACAACACAGCTTAGTTTTTAATTAATATTTTTATAATAATTTTCCAGAGTTTTGAGAACTTTATTTTATAAAAGTAGCGTTTGTCATTGCTTCCGACAGGTGGTAATTAATCTAAAAATTGGATACGTTTTATACCTTTGGCACAAAGAGCAGACGCGCAATTCTCATGCCACAATCATCGTGTAAAAGGTAATTTGTTATTGTTAGAAAGTAACGAATTTGTTATTTTATTTGCGTTACTTTTTGATAAGTTCAATACAAAATCTATAATGATTTCGTTCAAGGATGAATGTATTATAACTCAAAACCTTGAAATTTTAAGATTGTTATATTATTTACATACGTTTGAATATGTATCTGTATAAAAAAAAGTATATTCTCTTATCAGTTTAAAGTTATTTAATTTTCTATTTATTCTTGATTCTTTAATATAAAATAGTTTTGTAGTACTTATTTGTAAATTTTATGAAAACGTAACATTACAATTAAATGAAATATTTTACTTATGTCTTATACTGATAAAATTTTAATAAACATTTGTTCCAAATTGTTGCAAATAAATCTATTAATTTTTTAAAAATTATTTTATCTAAAATTTCAGCTAAATAGCTAAATACCATTTTTATTGTATATTTGCATGGGCCATTACAAATCAAATTTTGGATTTTTTCTTCTTTGCAGCTAATTACAAAGCCAAAATTCATGTATTCACAATCAAATTTTTTTTATCATTGATTAAAAAAAATAAACTTAAAACAGCTGCAGTTGTTAAATTTTAATAACTTTTAACTGATATTGGAAAGCCAAAATATTCTTAATCGCAACATAATCTGTATGCATATATTGTACATTTTTTAAATAACAATAAAAGTAATGGTTTGTTACTGTAAAAATGTAATGCTACTATTATAAATAAAAAAAAAAATAACTATAGGAAAAAATAACAATAACAGCATTACATGTAACGCGTTATTAACTTAATTTTTTAAATTGTTTTTATCAGCTTTGCTAAATTTTTTATTATATTTTATTAATTTATCAAAACTCATCTTTAGTTTACAAGTACACTTTTATCAGTTTTTTATTTATATGCAAAAAATGACATGATGGATAGAGTTAAATTTTTGCAAGGATATACAAGAAAATTGCTCTAGTTATTCATATAATTTTTATGTATATCATTCATCAATCAAGAATTTTAAAAAGTAATGTGACATAGTCGTTCGATATGTCTGTCATAAGATGCCATGTATACATATAACTCTAACTTAAACTTTTCTTAGAAACAACACGTTGAAATTTTAATAGAATCTTAGTTTTGTGTTTTAAATAACATTTTATATAATTTTTAAATCTATATTAAAGCATTTTGATTTTTTAATTATACCTTTTTAATAATTTCGTAAATCTACTAAAATCGTATTGCACATTTTTTGTTTTTTTTTTCGCAGAACCCTTAAGAAAATTTACTTTAAATGAAGTTAAAGTTTTCAAAATTACCTTAAAAATCTAAAAGTTTACTCGAAAATTTTTTAGGTAATTTAAAGTATTTAAAAGGTTAATCTAAAGTAATTCAAGTTTTTTCCCAAAGAAAAAAGAGAGCAAAAAGATATTGAATATTAATTCTCCTTCAATATTTGCATATAAATAGTTTATTAACCCCCGAAAGATTATCGTCATCCTCAGTCATGATCGCTCTTTGAAGCACATTAAACTTATGCGCGACATTTGCTGTTACAGTAATCCGAGTAAAAGAGTTTGGAATTTATATCTGTCTAATTATGATATAGAAAAATTGTGTCTTACAGTAGTATATATCCAGTTTCTATAGTTAGACTACTTTTCTTACTAGGTATTAACCAGAAATGTAATGCTCTTTTTTTTTTAGTGATAATGCAAAATAAATTGACTAATAGCTATATATAAAAAAATAATCAGTAGCTATCTAATCCAGATTTAACAGGTAACAAATAAATAAAACAAAAATCTTTTTTTTGAAATTATTTCTTTTCTCTCAGATATACTTCTTAATCTCTAGACAGTATCTTTAACTCAGAATTCTGTGTCAGAGATGCTAAACAGATTTTTTATTCATAATTTTTATTTTTTATTACCTTTTTGTGTTTTTTTAAAAGGTAAACGCCAATACTTTCTATTTATAAAAATTTTTATCACAATTTTATTTAAATTGTGTATGGAAAAAATGACTGTGTATGGAATAGTGTATGGACAAACTGAGCTCCTCGATATTTGAATTGTTTACCTTACGCACTATGCTACTGCTCATTGATTGATAGAGATGTTTTATATTGTCTACATATACATTATACCCAGTACAGTGTGATGTGTGTGTGTGTGTGTGTGTGTGTGTGTGTTTGCAAAATTTCATCAAAATTATAATCTTTAAATTCTCAAAATCTTCTTGTAAAACATACTTCAATTACTAGACAAACATTAGATAAATTTTTTATTAAATAAATAACCTCAATCTGAATCTGCTGATCAATTACAAAATTTCTAGTAACTACGTAGTAGCTATAGTTTACATATTTCAGAGCACGCAGCGCTATTTATTACTATTTTATATTGTATAGACACAGCAGCAGTTGCATCATAAAAACTGATTATAAATACATAGTTAATAATTAGTCAACAACGAGCTAGAAAATTTAATCTAATCTAGCTACGAGATCTTAAATCAGATCTAGATTTATTTACTACTCGGAGTTGTTACATCTGCATCAATCTGAGAAAGCGACTCTCATATTTTCCGAGAAACATATTTCTAGCGATGATAACGTGTCAGTGACAGAACTTATCAAAGACGGTTTCAAAGATATAATTACGCATCTTCCGGGTACCTCGGCCGATGAACAAGTTCGTTATCCGTAATCATTTTCCAGAAGATTCGTCTTTTCTCTAAACGATTGCGGGCTTTCCGCTAAATTTCGCAGGAGAGCAGTAGCGAGTATCTAAAACAAGCAACGTCTCGCCTGCTGATTGACTATGACTATCGTTGCACGCGACGTAGCAAAGAATAGAGACGGCCGGTTGGGCCAGCTGGCAACATGACGCAGGAGATCGCATCGTGTTTTCCTCCGTTTCCTCAACGTCTATATTTGTCGAGACGACGTAATAAGTTAATAACCCCTCACACGCACGCGTGCACACGGTATCGTCCTTGATGACCAAAAATGGCGTTAAATGTAGATGCTATTTTGGCCTAATGACCAAGTTCAGAAGCACGAATGATGTATAAAGCATTTTTGAAAGCACCTTAGGAAATATGTGGCAATTTCCTTAGGTAAAACTCGAAATTCTTTATAATTATTCTCTGTAATTATTATTCTCTATAGTAATTATTTTCGGTGATTAAAATCAACGTCAATGAATTTAAGTGCCAGACTTGCTTAGTTTTGATCTAATGACGAAGTTGTGAAGGCGGACTAAAATTGAACAGTGAAAAGTTATAAGAGGCTAGATATTATGCTTTTAATATGGAAACTTTGAAGTTGCTTAGAAACGATTGGATAAGCATTTGATACATTTAACTTAGACGTACCTAATTAATTCTTTTATTGAGTGAAACTTCAATGTTTTTTTTTTTTTTTTTTTTTTTTTTTTTAATAACCGTTTGTAAGTCACATTTAATTTAAAATATCTTTGACAAGTTGGCTTTTAAAGCTTTTATTTCTAACTGCAGAATCTATAGATAAGATATTTATTTCATCACCTTCTTCTTTCGTTGCATTTTCATTCAGTTTTCAAGTCTCGTCTATGTTTCTTTCTACTTTCCATTAGCAACAGGCGTATTTTTAATCGCATTTGCAGGAAAATCTGAGAGATAATGTCATTAAAAGAATTAAGTTACTTTACTGACGTAACTTTTTAGACTGAGTATTGATACAGCTTTGATAAGTTAAATAAATTAAATTTAGAACTATATAAAGATAGCTTTAATATTGAAAAATTACTAAAAAATTGCACAAGGTCTTTCAGAATGACGTTCCAATCCGTAAGATTTAAAGAGCAATTTTTATAATTTTAGATAGAATTTATTATATCAAATTTATTTCTCTTATTATTTCTCATATTGTTATTTATATTGAGTAGATTCTTATTTTATATTTTTATATATTGGATGCTTAAAATCCAATACGAGTGAAAATTTTCCTAACTTTTCTCATGATAAGTAGCTTTTCTAAGAATTTACTATTATTATTTCGAATTTGCGAAACAATTAATCTCTCCGTACGAGGAATTTTTGAAAAAACTACCTCACGGATTCGTGTGCAATTAGTACAACGCGCGGAAACTATTTCTCTCTCGACAGCATAAAGTTTCTCTTATTCATTCTACTAGCGTAGAATAGCTCGAATTACTCGGACTGGGAGCACACGCGCAGTTTCTAAGGGGACAATTTGTGGAGATGAAGTTTCTCACGAAGCCTCGTAATAAATCTTTCATGCAAATCGCTCAAAGTATTTTAATCTTTCAAAGGCGAGGACGCCAGTAGGAGAAAGTCTTACCGATATATTATATAATATATACGATTTCAGTGCTCTTTCTTATCAATTAAGAAGGTATCGGAAATTGGATCGAAGATAATTGAAAAATCAAAATGCTTCAATCTACTTAGAAATGATATAAATTAAGCGGAATAAATTATATTATTTAAAAATTGTAACTAATTGACTGTGTATATGTAATTAAAAAAAAAAATTTTAATTAAAGTTTCATACACAGTATCCAAATAGCACATACTTGTTTCAAAAACGTTTCAAATATTTCTTCATAACCGGCTCTTGGAAATGTTTCCAATTGGTAAAAATATTTACTCCAAAATATTTACTCCGTTTAGAGAAACGATTTTTTTTATAGAAAAAAAAGTTTAAGAAACTGTTAAAATTTGTTTTTTCCTTTTATCTGTGAAAAATTAATTTTTTTACAAACTTAATAAAATAATGCATTCACACTCGCGCGCGCGCATACGTGCGTGCGTGCTGCGCGCGCGCGCGCGCGCGTGTGTGTGTGTGTGTGTGTGTGTGAATGCATTATATATACTTATGGAACCATACATTTGTTTAACAGCCATTACGTAAGTGACGCTAATATAACAATATATACAATAGCCGTTTGTTACAAAAAGCATTTTTAATTTCAAGCACATTTCGAAACTTTTAATTACACATATACTTCTTCATTATTCTTTATAAACTTTAACGTACTCACATATCATATGAATGTCCCACGTAGCACATATTTGTTTCAAAAACGTTTTATATACACATACACACGCGCGCATAATTGGGTATCCATATTATTATCTTCTTCTTTATTATATATATATATATATATATATATATATATATATATATATATAATTTTGAATTAAAAAGTTAATTTTTATCCCATCTGTAAAAGTATGAAAAATACATTTTCCAAACTATGGTTTTCGTTGAGACGTTTTTTATTAGTGCTTGACGGTTATAAAATATTGAATACATTTAGAAAACGTTTATAAAACAAACATGTGCTACCTGGGTACCTCGTAACAGATATGTTGAATAACTAATATATTACATTACGTTTTAAAATGCTGCAATACATAAAAATTATATAAATAATTAAAGCAAATCTTTTCGTATATTCTTGCAAAAAGCTCAATTCATAATGTTTTTTTCTCATACTTATGTTATACAAGTAAAGAACTAATGGATATATGTTTATGAATTAAAAACATATAACGCAAAATTTGACGACGCTATTGAAAGAATAATTTAAAAAAATCGTTATAGATATTAATTGAAAACTATGAGAAATTTAACTAATTAATATAGGAGTAAGTTGAATCTAATAAATCCATAAATAAAACAAAAGTTTTGTTCAGATGCTTAAAATATTCTGGCACAGATGCTTATTATTCAAGAACTACGAAAGGTTTAAAAAGTTTTTTATGAACTATAAACAATTATATATGGTATAAAAAAGTAAATACTTTAGTCTTACATTTTATAATTCTTAAATTACTATAAATATGCAGTTATTTGAGTATTTGATGTCTTTTTAAATAATAAGAATAAATCTTGTCATTTGCACTATAAATTTAAAAAATGTACACGTGGGGCAAGTCATGTTATTCTAGAATTACAGATACACATATACTAATTCCTGAATATATTATAATAAATTTGATAATATTCTTTTTTTATTCTAAAATCTAAATACACGAAATTTATGAGTAAATTGAGCAATTATCGAGAATTAATCGATCACACAATTAAATAATTGTAATAAATTTATGTTATTATTAAAAATTAGTTAAGTAAATTTTATTTTAATTTTAAATTACATTAAAATAAAAAAAATATATTCAATTATATTAGTAATATATGTTATGTACATTATATTATTTTTTAATTCAACAACGTCATAATCAATTTACCTAGATGTTGGATTTATTAGACATGTAAAAAAATATTAATTTCTTACATTAGTTATTAATTACAAGGTAAGTGTACACTCGCGTTCATGTTTAATGCTAAAATTAAAAATGGAGAAAAAAGTGATACTATAGCCCCTATAGACAATATGGCCGCTCGTATTATCTCTGTTATTAGCTGATGAATTTTAGCAATTACTTATGGTATTATTTGTTTAGCAGTCTGTCGTTATGAAGTGGCGCTAATATGACAATACACAATAATCAATGTTTGTTATAAGGTAATTTTAGTTTCGAGCATTTCGATTGACCGAATAAAAGCATTTCAATTGACCGAATAAACATTGAAAAGAAATTTTATGTTTCTTAAAAAGCAATATAATAATATTCTTTTTTTATTTTGTTATGTTTAAAATTCTGCAGTTTTTATTCAAAAATTTTTTATGTTATTATATTTTATAATTTTCTTTTAATGTTTGTAGACTAACAATAAGACATGTTCAAGTAGCTTAGAAATGGTTTCAAAAAGAAGACAAATGGATCCCATCTCAAGTCTAATTCCAATAACAATGAATCTTTTATTACACCATTTATTCTAAACGTGCAACTTTTGTTATCACAGAGCAAAAAACATATGACATTCTTAATGATATTAATGTGATATTAATCTGTAAATGAAGAATTTAATTGTCAAAGTGAAAAACAAAATAAAGATATTCAAATAGAAGAAAAAAAAGTACTTTTTCAGATATACCTTCAGTATTTGAAAATTCAGATTTAAGAGAATGTAGATTAAAAATACGTAATTTTCAATTTGTTTACAATGATTTTGTATTAGATGTTCTGATTAAGTTTAAGTGCTTAATATAGATGGTTATAGGTGCAAATCTACTGAAAATATTTTGAAAGTTGATAGGCCTTTTTAATGTTTAAACATTTCTAAAAATAATTTGATACATGGCATGTGCATTCGTATACATAACTACATGACTTTTTGTGCGATTGAAAATGGAGCATGGTAAAGAACATTTTCGACATTACTGCTTTATTGCTTCGATTCGAAGAAAATAGCTGCTGAAGCCTACCAATTCACCTCAGAAACTTATTCTGAGTTTTCTCCATCGGTTAAAACATGCGAGTATTGGTATCGGCGATTTCGGTGTGACAATTTCGATATGAAAGACAAAAAACGTTCAGGTCAATCAAAAAAGTTTGAAGATGCCGAATTGCAGGTATTATTGGATGAAAAGTCAAGTTAAACACTTCAAGAACTAGTTGAAGGATTACTTTTAATTAACAAAATAAGTTAGACTCTTGCTTTTTGCGGACTCAGAAATCAATAGGGAGATGGCAAGAAATACACACAAGGGTAAATTGTGTTTTTAGATATATATAATTGCATACCTAACAACATACTTCTTATAAATTATTATATGTTTACATATATATTAATTTATAATAGCTGTATAAAGCGGATATGGATAAAGCGCGCAAATAGCGATATAAAGGTACTTCTAGCTTATTTTTGAAAAATGCATTTTCAGAATACAACTTTATCATATATGTTTGAACTTATCATTAAATATGTTTTGCTATAAAACAAATTTTAAAATTTTTTAAATTGAGGGAAAATTTAAAAAAGTATGACACTTTAAAAAATTTGATTGCACTATTATAAAATGCATTAAAAGTTTCATTTCAAACTATGTCTATATATTGTATATTTTTTAAATAATAAGTTAATCTCTTATTGTTATTTCTTTTCTCGACAGTACACGCTTAGAGATATAAAAGTCATTTTTTTCAACAGAGTGTTTTATTTCCTTAATGCCCATACTTTCTTCAAATAAATCCAGTTTATTACATTTATATTTATAGTGGTCATATTACCATCCTTGCTTCTCTTCAACCCGTTATGCAGTGTCGCTACATTTTTATGAGTAATATGTAACACAGTAAATATTTCATAACTTTGAATCTAAAATTTAATGAACAACACTTTGATGAATATAATCGTCAAGTTTCAATTTGAAATAATAATTATTAACAAAATTATTGTATAATATGTAAATGGGTGACCACATTACCACCTTCTTCTTTATGTATAAACAGAAAGTAAAATTTTATTATCAAAACATCTTATTAATTTAATTTTACATAATTGAAACTAATAATGATGAAATACAACTATAGACTAAAATTTTAACAAGAATTATGTTTTCGAATATTAGTCACTTTTGTTGAGGCCATCTCTCTTTGAATCAATAATTTTTAAAAAATTGCAAAAATTAATAATATAACATTAATAGAAAAGATGTAGTAAAATTTATATGTTTCAAAAGTCCATATCTCTGAAAATAGCGACATTCTTCAAGTACAACTTTCACGGAAGCATTATTTATTGTACACTTGGCACCAGCCTCCATTGCATCTTCCGATTTATCGCAAGAAAGTGAAGAAGTTAGGAACCAAGTTGAGAACAAAAAAAAAAAGAATACAGTTTCTTATAGAAATATTTAAATAACTGTAACTAGGACAGATTCGTTCGCGTCTCGTGCAGATGTTGATTTCGTCGCAGCAAATTTTAATTATCTATGTAGATTGAAACCGTGATTTCGTGGTCCCTCCGAGTACGATTATTAAATTACCGTTGCCGACACTTGTGAGGTTTAATCCGTCA
Source organism: Monomorium pharaonis (assembly GCF_013373865.1). Classification (NCBI taxonomy): domain Eukaryota; kingdom Metazoa; phylum Arthropoda; class Insecta; order Hymenoptera; family Formicidae; genus Monomorium; species Monomorium pharaonis. The sequence continues at coordinate 10,081,724 of NC_050472.1, read as the reverse complement.
CTGTCGCGTCCGTTTCAAGCCTTGATAATGGATCTTCGTCCTAATGTAATGATGCATATTTCAACACAATTGCATCCGTGTGTATCGCGAATTCTCTTTCGTAGTTTCTATCCAATTAAGCGCAATAAAATATGCTTCGCGAAGGAATATATCGGCAGCGCCTAATTGTGCATAATTAAACAACGACTGATTGTTTAATCGGTCGAAATTGGACTTCGATGCTCCGCAGAATGCTTTTTGTCGAATACGTGCAAAATATAATTTGTGAGAGTACAAGTTTTACAATTAAATAAAATTTTTATCGTCTTATTTTAATATTAATTTTGAAATGTTGGAAAAATTATTTGAACAAAGTATTTTATACATTTTTGTTATATACACACATATATATATATATATATATATATATGCACAGATGTAAACTATGTACTATATATATATTGTTTATAAAGTTACTGTGCACGTAAGTTATAATTAACATTATTATAGTATATTTGCAAAGGAATGGCTGATTTGCTTAATCGACCAAAACTAGAAAGCTATTTATTATTCTGTATCAGAATTTTGGATATAGCGTAGAATTAATTAATAATCAAGCAGTTGCGGAATTATACGTGCTTTTGTATGGAGCTCGATCGGGTGGAAAGTTGACAATATATTCTATCAAGCTGTAATCTAGAAATTTATGCGTATTAACTGTGATTATTAATGGCTTCAACTTAATTATTTAATTTTGTTTCCTGATTCACCACCAGTGCTCAAATAATCTCATGTATTATTCATGATTAGATTTTATATCAATATTAATACGATTGAGATAGAATTGACATAGAAACTATTATATTTAGGAACGCTTTTTATTTTGATAATTAGAATTTTTTAAATCATTGTCTTTATTTAAAATGTTGTTTATAAATCATTTATATTTATAATTTATATAACTTAAATAAATGTTGCTTTATAGAATAATATTATAGATGTTGTTTTTAATAATTTTTTGTTTATAAACTATTTCCCTAAGTACAAAAGATACCTAGAGATAGTGTATGTTGTACACATAAAAATAAACACCAAAATTTGTATAAAATAATTTAATTCTCTATATTTATAAATCGGCTAAGTAAACTATAGTTTATTAATATTATAATTATATATATATATAATTATTATTATTATAAAATTAATTTTACGTAAGTAATAATTTGGTGATGAATAAATAAAAAATTTTAATATTTAAATTACAGCATAAAATCAATACTTTATAAAATACAAAACAAATAAAACAAAATAAATTTTTTATTTAAATTTTTAATAATTCATATAAAAATATTGAAGTTTAACAGAAATAAAAATGCATATTTTAAATATACTAAATAATAACTAAAATTATACAAAATCTTATAGAATATTTAAATTTCTCGTAAAAATTTTTTCAAAAATTTAGAAGAAAAAATATTAATACAATAAAATATTTAAAAAATGAAAAAACAAACTTTTAATGGTAAAAACTAAAGCTATGTGTACAGGATACATAATTATTTAGGTTAAAAACAAATGACATCTAAAGTAATAGGTCTGGACTACCAATACTAAAAATCTTACAATAAAAGTAATAAAGAGTGCTATTTTTCGGTCAAATCTTAGTGTGTGCTTAATAATATTTTTATATTTTAATTATTAAATATATTTTTCAATTCTATAAATTGCATGTCAATACGATTGACAGACTTAAATCATAAATTGATAGTTAGCAATTAATAATTACAGTTAATGATTAATATGGAAATATTATTAAACACTAAAATCGTTTTCTTTTGTTCACATGTCGATCTAATACTTAACTTATTAAAAACTTCGTTATTTGTTAACGTAGGTACAATTAATCTCCCCTATAACTCAATCACATTTGTTTCAATAGCGAGCCATAAATTCGCGGGCCCAAAAATATCTATCGTCAAAACAGGCCGTCATTTCGGCAAAGAAAGCAAGGGAAGCAAGGGAAAGAAAGGCGAAGAGAGAAAGAAGAAAAGCCGTCGTCTCTTTCCCTTTCATATTCTCTTGCTGGTATATATCTATTGTTCTCGCTTACTGTTCTCCTCTGTTTTAAAAACTTCCAACTTTATTTTATCGTCTGACAGTTGGTTGGCGGGGTGGGAAAGGGTGAGGAAAGGGGAAAACGGCGATGCAAAAATACTCGCAAAACATCGACGGAGACGACGCTTTTCTCTCGCGCAACGGTCGCACGTTGGACGAATCGCCATCGACTTTCGCGTTGTCGGAGTTACGTAACTCCGCTGAAGATTAGTTTCTTCGCGCGCATTGTCTTGTAATTTACGGTTACAATGTATACGCGTTAACTACATCGGCGCGTTAATTAAATTTAATTCGATGGTCTTGCGATTTAACTTCTTCAGCCAATGAATTATTCATTTCACTGCATCATCGCGCGCATTACTTCAACCCGAGTGAGGACTCAAAGAAAATATGGGGTGGCTTAATTAATTTTTACTTTAACTTTTAATAACTACCGTCGAGCGCTAATGAGATTTCACGAAATATCCGTTACGCTATCCGTTCCAGCTTGAAGAAGTTTGAGGTGAGATTTTCCATTCTATCTGAAAGAATGCAGAGCTTTTAATCTGTAATACGCGCGCGTAAAAAATTATGTTAAATTTACGGGCAATTTCGAATTTACGTTTGCGAGTAACGCGAGTTCCGCGGCTGTCATTCGTAACGGCGCTTCTTTTGTAAACTTAAATGAAACTCGACGTTTCACTCGGGCGCACGGGATTATAATTGCTCCTATTTGCGTTCCACATCTATTTACATTGGTGGACGTGCCCCGGCAAAACTCTGCGGCTTCTGTGCTTGTTTACCGCTACGAGAAGAAGTGCGAAGGGAGCGCGGATCTCCCTCCCTGCGACCGTCTCTCGTCTCATAATTTTACAGCGCATTATGGGAGCACCAAGCGTGTGCATATCGGCTTTCAAATAAGGTTCCACTTTCTTTATATCGTTCTTTTTGCGAGAGCTGATGGAAAGTGAGATACCGATAGTTACCCTTACGCGACTTGATTCTATAGGAATAGATTATTTATTCTACAATAAAATTACACGGCTTGACTCCTCTTGAACTTTAAGGTAGCAAAATACGAGTGCCTTTTTTACTCACGATAATTTTATGTGATCAGAAATTTATTTGTTTACTTATTAATCTCTTTCTTATTTCTTCTTCACTATGGCAGCCATGCCAATGATCTTTTTATTTCGTCGCTACATTAAACTTTACGAATACGCAATTATTTATATGGGGCAAGTTAAAAATGTACACATGACTAAATTAGCATCTCGGGGATGGGAATTTTATACGGGGGCGTAAGTACATGAAAAGGGTACTTTAAAAATATATTGCGGTAAATACAAAGTGATTCGTTCAAGATAAATTGGTGCTTCCGTTGGAAATTCGTAGGTAATGGAAAAAATTTTTATAGCTTCTTGAGAGAGAAGAAATTTCTCAAGGTTTCCGCGCGTGGGCATCTGCGCTCGTGACGGATATTTTTAAATGTTTTGTAAGCACAGTCAAGAGAGAGAGAGAGAGAGAGAGAGAGAGAGGGAGAGCCCTTGCCTCTTTCGAAGGTCGGTTATTGACCACGCTCTGAATTTTTGTTCCAAAAATGTTATCGCCCATTCCGTCGGCGCAAACCTATGGAACGTGGTGGTGCCAATGTTATCAGTTTCATTCCACAAAGCGAAACTGTAACGATCGCAGCAATTTTAGCTTCGCACTTGGTAACGATTCACTTTGTTATTTTTGCAAGCGAAATATATCCTGAAATGTCGCTGAAAATATCGTAAGAATTCTCGGAATGACTCGGAATAGAATGTTTGGCTTGTAAAATTCCAGTTGGATAATGCACGGAGATGGAAAGAAACGCGTTATGAGTAACGAGTCATCGTTACTTTCGTTTTTTTTTTTTTTTTAATTTACTTATTTGAAAATAACGTTACATTTTTTTTACAATAAAAATGATAATGCCAGGGTACGATCACTTCCGACAAGTAACTTTATGCATTACTCTAGTTACTTACTTTCTTATTATTAAATAAAGTTGTTCTTCAGTTGATTTATTATGTAGAATTAAGGATTTTTTTTCTCAACGAGTAATGCGTAATAACAACGTAATTTGTCAAAAATTGTCACCCTGAACATTACATTATATACGTTATAAAAATTATGACGTCGTTACTTGTAATATTCATTACTTCCTATCCGTGATATAAATTGCTATATTAGCGTTCAAAATTTAATTTTGTTTAAAAGCATATGTTCAGCCGAACAGAACTTTCCGTGTAATAATATTTTAAAATGAGTGAAAATTACTTCGACTAAAATTAACTTGTAATTAATTAATGTTCACAATGGTTTTGATGATCGCATTTTTGAGAGACAAATGAGAAATTCTTGAAATATGATTTAAAGTTCTTTGTTATGTTTCAATATCACTGTGTGATTTCAAAATCAATATGGAGTGTAGTAAACATAAACCCAGATGTTTGGCTCTTCGTCAAGTCGACGCACAGAGATGGAAATCATTTATTTATTTTCATCCTGAGCCATCGAAGAATCAAGGCGAAATAGCATTTCTATCAGTTGTTCACATATACAACATTAATATCAATATATCTTTAACAAGTTTACTGTAGCACAAAGAAAGATTATTCCTCACAAAATTCGTAAATTTTTGTGAAAAACTTATTGATCAAAAGATCAAAATAAATTATATACAAACTTATCATGTGTATATTTTGCGACAAATTTTCAGTAAACAAATGATTCGCTGATATATTTGAGACAGAATTAATCTCGTGGATTTGTTGAAGCGTTGAATTTTGGCGCGTGTTGCGGTAGTTACAGCAGTTAAATACACAGACGACAGGGCCTGTAACAGTTTAATCCATTGGGAAGGTCGGTCGACAATTCTCTGTGTCTACTAGCTTATAAAGACATGTGAATCAAGGTTTTACGACATCAAATCGAATAAAATTAAATAGAATTTTTTTTGTTTGAATCAAACAAAACTTTACACAAGTCTAGACGAATCGGATCAAATTGGTAAAATGTAACTTAAATTAACATTATTAGTATGTTATTATTAGTATGTTAAATTCAGAGTTTGGAACGCGCTACTTGTAACGCCTTTACCGTTACTTATTTTTGGTAATGATTGTTACTTTTTCCCATCTGTAACGGTAACGGTAACGTTGTTACATTTTTACAGTAACGGTAACGAATATAATCGTTACTTTCATCGTTACCTTAGTTATATCTTTATTCAGTAGATCACGCGCTTTAGATAAAAAAAGAAAAGCACATTCAGACATTAATAGAAAAATAAAAAGCAGAAAGGCAGAAACCAATTACTTGCGCTAGTAATAAGCTGTACAACAGAAAGTTCTTCTACTACTTATTATTAACACAAATTCTGATTGGTTTCTGTCTTTCTGTTTCTCATTTATTTCTGTCAAGGTCTGAATGTGTCCTAAAGATGTTTATGATACTTTTTACTTGTTTATATATTAGATTGCATATGAGTATTAAAAAACGAATCGTTACTTTTTTAGTAACGAGTAACGGAAACGAGTTACTTTTTAAAATTTCTTTGTTACAAAGAATATAATAGATCATTGATATGGTTCTTAACATAATTTTATTTTACATAAAAATTATCCATTTCTCAAATACTTTGTTTTTATTTCTTAACCTTCAAATTACTTTTATTTTTACAATGATTAATTTTAATCTTCTTATTTTACAAATTTTATTATTTAATACATAAAAATATTTTATTACAAAATCAATTTACCAATTTATTTTATAGTTAATTTCTTTATTACGAGACGATGTCTGAATTCTATACTGTATCGATATTTCATCAGTTTTTGGAGCACAATTTCTCAAATGTTCAGTTTTAACTGTGAAAACATTAATTATAATTATTAAAATGTGAAACATTATTATAAAAGCTGTTACACTATCTCATAGAATATATCTTTTAATTTACATTTACGATTTCAAAGTTTTATTTTTAGCTTTTATTTAAAAAATATTTTGCAAGCAAAAGCAAAATGGTATGACAGTATTAGTTGGCTTTCCTTTAATTTTAATCAAATGTCAATATTTTAAATGACTCATATAAAAGAAAAGACAAAGAAATAGCATTATTGTCCATTATATTGGTCTTATTTTGTCGGGCGTTAATTTTTTATTTAACTTACGAAACAATTATTGCAATATTTATTAAATAATATTATAGAAATTGCTGCAATAGAATATATTTTCTAGTTTAATAGAATATATTTTTCATGTTTAATAGAATATTTTCTAGTTTATATTTATATTACTACAATTATATTTTTAATTTTTGCTCAGCTAGCACACAGAAATAATTCTATATTTTTGTATATTTATGGCTCTTCCTACGCAAATATTTTTAAAATAAATATTTTAATATTGTTGTAGGAATATGGATTTTTTCTGTAATTTGTCTTCGAATATTTATAATTGAATAATATTATATGTAGATATGTTCTCTATATTCTCTCCAATTATCCTTTAAATTTAACTTTTCAAATATTCGAGTGTTTTGTACAGTAAAAAAATTATGCTTAAAAAATAATAATTAACATGTCAAATCATTCACAGGGTATTCTATTCTAATGTAGAGATATTTTTGAATAAATATGTTATTAAGATCTCTAACAATGAGATATTACTTTTAAAAATATGAGAATGTCCTTAGAACTTATTTTGTATCTTCATAAAATATCTATCTTACTTTTTCTAGTGAAAAATATTTCACACTAATTATGTCGATTATAATAAGAAATACAACCTAACAGAATGATATTCTTTCTTTATAAAATAAATGATTTTTCTTTATAAAGACACTTTGTTTAAATACGATGTTGTAAGATTGTCAATACATATGATTTGTATTTGAAACTCTTATGCAAAATTTTTGTATAATTCAGATTTGAACCATAGAAATTTAAATTCAAATCTTAGCCGATTCGACAATTCACATTTAAACATTCGCATATTGTTATAAGCTCAAATCCATACATAATACAATCGTTCTTCTAATTTCATATATCGCTTTAAATTATTTCTTGGAAGAAAATGTATACGTAGACAAATCCGGTTTTAAGGAAGACGATATTGAATTCCCGAGTGACTGTTTATATTACAAGAAGAAGAAGAGCGGATTTGAAGGGCCTTTCATGTTTAAAAGCGCTCAAAGATTTCATACTTGGTAGTCTCGAGATCGAAGTCGGTTCTATCAATGCACATGTTTTTAAATATATCTTTTCCGAAAGAGACTGCTCGCCTATATGAAAGTCAATAAACGTGCTGGATTCGATAGCAACAATCGTGATTTCAGTTTCCACGAGAAATTACAGCAGTATTATTATCTTTATTTAATTAATTAAATGTGTTTGGCGAACGTGACTATCTTCTTTCTTTTTTATTTTACTTGGAAAGGAAAAATTTAAATTTAATATTTATACAATAAATTAAAAATAATACTTTTTGTGAATGTAAATAAAGAAGACTATTGCATTTATATATATAGAGATATACATTATACCTTGGAACAAGCTAATTATTTATTCAACAATAACAAGATTTTTAATTGGTAGATATATTATTTTAGTCATTATTTATTTTTAATCTATATAATTACGTGTTTTGTAAATTAATGAAGAATTTAATTTTTACTATTAATAGTTTATAAATACCTTTTTGTATTATTTTTTCTTTAATTTTGTGAAAAGTTTGTACAAAAGAATTAAATATAATACTACTCTGTGTAATTTTAGCTATTATTTAATATATTTGAAATATTACATTTCTACTTGTGTTCAATTTCAACATACTCTGTATTTTAAGTGATATTGTTATACCTAAGAATATACTTAAGCAGACTCAATATCTTCAGAACAATATGCTGGATACACCATTTTTATTTTTTAAACATATCTTCCAGCGACGTTATTTGAACTATTTCAAACAATTCCAGATCTAATTTCAAATTTAATATCAACCTCCAACTATTTGCTTGTTCATCTACTACAATAATAAAAAAAGTCACTTTTTAATATTATACTATTTCTGAAAACTGCAACTCAAAAAAAAAGTATGAATCTAAAATTAAAAAAATCTAAACGCTGAAACGTTAGAAAAATATAAAAAAAGCGTAAGAAAATAAAGGAAAAAATAAGAGAAAAAAGTAGAAATAATAAAAAATTTATTCAGACAATGGTTTCGTTTCTTGATTATTTATAAGAAAATCAATTTTAAATTTAACTTTATTTTAAGTTTTAGATTAAACAAAATTTTGTTTTATATTTTATTTGTATTTTATAAAATGTTGATTTTATGTTGCAATGTTAAATGTTTAAATTTCTTTATTTATTTATCGTCAATATTTATTTCAAATTACTTTTATTTTTTATATATAATTTTATAACTTATAATTGACCATTAAAAAAATAAAATTGTTGTTTCAAATATACTGTATTTCTAAATACAATCACCCTTTTTTTACTATTTGTCTTTGTTTATAAACTGTATACCGGGTTTATAAACAAAGAAAATTATTATAAATAGTAAGATATTGCAAAAAGCTATATATTTTTAATTAAATTATGTAAATATCAACTATTTATAAACAATTTGAATTAAAAATAATAATAGTTTAAATAATTTAAAAAATATATAAATATCAAAATTTAATCTCGAGGTACAGATTTCTACTAAGATTTTTCTGAGATTTTTCAGAAGCCGCGCATCGACAAACGTCTCGAAAATGTTTGTTGCAGCAGAATATAATGAGATGCAATCCCGATTTTAATTATAACTTGATTGTCATCGTTATAGAAATCAAAGAACGTGACCAATGTTAGTGTTCTTTGAAACACAATCAAAAGGAAAAGGAAGCGTAAGCCCTTATCTAACAAATTCACGAAAATGCGGTGCTCTCCCTCCTCTCTCTCTCTCTCTCTCTCTCTCTCTCTCCGTCTCTTATCATCGAAACGCCTTGTAAATTCTGGCGAATCGTTTTCATGCACTAATTAACAAAACGGATTGCTGCACAGGCGACCCCCACGAGATATGCATGCCACGCATACTCCGGCGATTTATCACGGAACAATAACTGCGTAAACGCTTAAGCTGGAGAATTACAGCCCTCTCAGGTTGGCCGCTCTTAATGCCCGTCGTCGCTGAATAGTCGTCGGATTTATATGGTATGTAGGAACGCGTGCGGGTACATAATCGATTGTCATCCGGAATTCGTAAGCCGCTGCACCGTCGTATCTTTATTCGTAACTACCGGTAATCCGAGGCGCATCCTTCTTGTTTCCTGCGAGACGCGTCGTTTGCCTCGCATTTAAACCCGTGGCAAAGCGAGGGGTAGCGGCTCGCAACGTTACAAGTAAGATGTTACAAGGAAAATACACAAAGTCGTGCACGTTAATTACAAACCAGGTTATTATGTAGATTCCTAACGACGGGGCTGTTTTACGTAATTAATCGCGACTATACGTTGATCTACGTTACGTGTCCCATAAGGTAGATCGCGTATCTTAATGGTTTCATAATCGCCACGGCAAGTTGCGACGTCAAATTTCCCACCGACAAGTGCGAACCTTTTTGCTGACCTAAAAAGAACATGGACGGCGGCGGCTCCTCGCTATCGTGAGAGTAAGTTTTAAAACCTTGAATTTGCTGGATAATTACATGCGGCTGCATAATTATGCAGCAACATAATGGAAATTGATGTGAAGGTAATAATGATGTGGAGGTAAGTTTTTCAAATATAAAATACACGAAATTATGCTGAATATTCGATCAATGAATTTATTTATGTATAAAATCTACGAAATTAATTACTCATAATTAGTCACAGAATATGGGTGCACTGAGAAAAAAGTAAATAATTTAACTAAATTTTTTAACTTAATTATATTTCTTCAGGTAAAGTATTTATGCATTTAACTTAAATACATGAAATACTTGAATTAAAATTCAAGTATTTATGTATTTAATAGAAATACATAGACATTTAAACTAAGAAATTTAATCAAGTTAAAAAATTTAGCCAAAAATTAACTACTTTTTTAAATAGCTCATGTAGTAGGAGTTTGTTTATTTGATACTGCCAAACATTATGGTTTTTAAGAAAAAATTCAATGGGAAGTCACAATCTTTGCCAATGATGCATTTTCATTAAAAGTATCCTTTTTTGATTTGTAGTATAAAATAAACTTCCAAAATTCTGTTCGAAATTAGATTTGTGTAGCTGTATATAAAATTAAATCTTGTTTATTTAATATTATTTAATATTATTAATTTAATATTACTTTTTATGATTTTTTATTATATATTTAATACCATTTTTTAAAAATTAACACAAGTTCTTTTATCTACACATCTTTTCATACTTAAGTAAAATTAGATAGAAACAAAGATAAAGTAAAATTAATGTTTTGCTGAAATTTTATTAAACTTTAAATACAATTTTGTTAATAACAGACCAGTGAATCTGTTAAATTTAAACAAAAATTTAATATGCTTTTAATGGAAACATATGACTGGCAAAAGTTTTCCAATCGAGTTTTCACCTCAAAAAAATAATTTTTGGTGAATTTGTAGTATAATAATAAGCTCTCCGATACTCTAAACAATTATTTTTGTAACTGTATCTATTTTTATAATTAGAAAGAAAACTTGGAAAAAAATGAAAACTTTTTATAAAATTTTTTAATACAATGCTTCTTTATTCTTTACAGAGCCATATGCTTTAGAGTATGAGACTGTTACAGTACAAGTTTATTTTTTAATAATCCTATTAGTAATGTTTCTTTCTAGAAGTTTATTTGTTTATGCTGTATTTTATGTAATAAATTGTGCTCCGACTGATAATACACTCCGAAAACTCCATACGTGGTAGTGGGGCCACGTGTAACGCGCATAAGTAATTTAATATACTATTAACTATTCCATTAATTATTCAATTTACTGTCGTAATTTTACGTAATATTACCAAATTCAGCTTGTTTCCCTTATTAACCGTAATTAACTAAGACAAACATTCACAACGTAACGCAGGAAAATATTTACAAAATCAACGGTGACAACCCATACCCGGGCTAACAACAATTACTACATAAGAGAAAGTTTCGGCCTTTTATCTCGACATATATCGCGCGATTTTCCCTTTCGCACGATTAAAAGCTGACTGGATTAGCGGCGACAATACCGCGCCGATAATAAATCTCGGGCCGACCGGCACAATCGCGTGCCCGCGCACCCCAGATCCCGCGGCCTAATGATTTAAATCGCGCATGAATCAGCGCGGACCCGCAGAATTCCGACCGAAAATAATTCGCCGCGCGCGGGCGAAGTTAAGTCGGGCGAAGGTTGGCGCGGCGGGAAGAAGACGTAAGAATGGGCGCGGAATTAGCGCTTTGGCACATATACGTATATCGGTATCGCTCGCGGAATGAGAGCTGGCGATAAATCCCGCGGTAGCCCGCGGTAGATATAAGGCAGGCATAAATAAAGACGCGCAGAATAACCGGGCATTTTTAACCCGTCGATCCTCCCTCTCCCCCCCACCCCCCCGCGCCCCTCTCGAGGAGCGAACCAACCCGTCCTCCGCGAAAAATTGCGGGTTACGTGGTCGAACGGTGTATATACACGGAACTCCATCCTATTCGATCTGCTCGCCCATACATCCGGGCTGTTTCCTCTCATACATCGGCGGAGCACTCGCATTCGATACTCGCCGACAAACATAGCCGCTGATGCGAGTAAATAAGACGATAAATTTACGATGGCGAATTCCTTTCCCGATCCCGATAAACATACTCGCCAATTGCCCGATACTCATTTATCGCCGGGATGAACTATCCGAACGTTCGATTTCCTCAAAAAGTATATATAAGCCGTATATAACGCACGTTTCCTCTTCCTTTTTTCACTGACGATAATCTACGACCCAATTATGTGATTTTTTATTACCCCCCGTGTATTAACAGTGGGACATTAATATTATTCAAACTGTCGCTTACGATGATCAATTGCCCCGACTGTTACTAATGGCCGTTGTAAAAATTAATTAGCAAACATTTTACAGTTAATCACCGTACACCCGGTAAAAAGTTTTTTATATAAAAAGATATATAAATGTATATAAAACACGTCCATATACGTTATAATAGTTTTTTTTTCTGTGTAAAATAAATAATAGTCATATTGAAAAAAAACAGAAACTAATTAAAAAGATAATTTTTGCAAAAACAAAATTAAGTTTGAAGAAATAAGAAAAAAATTGCTCACGTATAATCATATATATTTTTGATTTATAGAATATATGATTATACATGGACATTTTCTCTTATTTTTTATACCTAGCTTTTTGTATAATAAAAGAATTAGTGCAAGAATTACCCTTTTAAATAGTTTCTGTTTTTATTTCTGTATGACTATTGTTTCTTTATAACAATCAAAAATTTTACAAAAAATACTAGTACAAACAGATATAGATATATTTAAAAAAATTTTATCGGGCGTTTAGAGTAATTTAAACTGACTATCGATTTCTCGCCAGGGTACTACATAAATCAATTATTTTCTCCTATTGTCTTTTTCCGTTAGACTAGACGTCTTATTTTGAAATTATTCACGCGACCCGCCAGACAAAAGATTCGGAATTGGCAATCGATGCGACACTTGACGCTGTCTCTCGCGTATTTTCATGCTGCAGACACTCACGTGAGACCTATTGTTCAGATCTCTTCTCTATCTGAGTATTTAAACTGCTCCTTTTTGAAATCAACGCTATTTAAATATCTTTGACAGTGATCTTTATACGAGAAATGAAAAGCTCTGGATATTTTAAGAGCTCACTTGCAGTGGCTTCTACTTCATAATTTTATTGTTTTACATATATATTCATATTTTGTTATAAATAATTTCTGTTAGTTTCTGATATGTGTATCATAATCTGTATATAATACATATTTATATACAATTACACAACAAACTTTTCTGTAATATAATATTCATTGTAATAAAATATGGAAAATATGCAATCCAAGAGTAACTTGAAATATGCGAGTCAAGCAATTCGTGTTACCCCAGTAGAAAATACTGCTGACTCAGCAAGGTCCATTAGTCGCGAGCGTTTCGAATTTTCCGACATGCCTCGGCCACTCGGTTATTTTCACAAACTGTGCACTTATGGCACTTAAATCATGTACTGATTCGACGTAGAACGTGTGAAAAGCATCGGCGCACTCTGCAAATTGTAATCTGTAACGTAAATTTTAGAGAAGAGAGATTCGAAAAGAAGATTTGAAAAGTGTCAGAAAGCGAAAATCATAATTTATTTCAAACTATTTTTTTTTTATTAAAAGTCATTAAACCCCCTTTTTGCCAAGTTATTACAGTTAGTATAAAATTTTTTATCTTGATTAATAAGTTTTTCGTCGTAACTCTTCTTTAAGTTTTTTAAATGAAACGTCAACTTTATATTTACACGGTATCGCACGTGTTACTGACAAGTGTGATAAGGAAGCCGTTACACTTTTACGCATGTCAACGTTCCAGATTGATGCTGACGAGGTTTCGGCAAGACGACATCTGGTAAAAGCACAGAAATGCAACACTGCACTTTTCTATGTGTATCGAAAATTATTGCATTCTGGAAATAACACTTTTTTGCCAAAGTTTTACTTTTTGTATTTTCACAAAGCTATAAGTGTGTAATACCGCAAAAATTTGCATTGACTGAATTATTAATTGACAATATCAATTGTTATTAAATAACTTCAAATTATCTAAAGATTACATAAATTACATGTAAACATCTTAAATAAAGATAAAGAAAATAAATTAAAAATTTTTAAATTTATCTAGACAAAAGATCAAATAATATATTACTTTATGTAGGTAATTTTAAGATAATATTATTGTTAAACAATTTATATTGTAATATAATGACAATATATTCATTATTTTTATTTAATTAATAAACAATTTATATAAAAATCTTAATTTCTTGAAAATATATGTTTTTCAACCTGACAGAAAATAATTCTTTTTATTTTTAAATCAATATGCAAATAAAAATTAAAGTTAAAAAGTATAGAAGAAGTATATAACTCACATTATAATATATCCGACGAAGTTCTTTATAAAAGTTTTTGAACCGTTTTTCAGCAATTTTTATTGTATTGCGTTTTTATTTTCAGACTTACAATCTGTTATTATTATTTAAAAAATTTCCCTGTAATAAATGATAACTTAGAATATAATTAAAGATTTGAATATTTTATACTCGTTTTTCACATTGTAACTTGGATAATTAAAAAAAATAATTTTTACATTTTTTTAATTTCTAAGATAAAGATAATACATATTCTATTAGCCTAAAAAAAGGTAAGGTAAAGCCACTTTTTTACCTATCGATAGTTATCTAGATAATTTTATATTGAAAACAGCAAACGCTGATGTTGATAAATATAATTTGAATACCGAAATTCAACTGTCTTTATACTGAATAATTTTTGTAAATTTGTAGAATAAGTTAAATTGTACAATTAAAATAAGGTTTAATTTAATTGTAATTGTTAAAACGGACATGAAAGAGCCTGAACTTTTAAGTTAATTTGTTTTAGACCCACAATCTATATTAATGAATTTTTTATTAAGCATCGTCCAATTATTCCTGAAAAGAATTACACATTGTCGGTAGCATATGGAGATCGTCCGGTAAGATATCCGAGCTGACTCAATAAACGTCAGTGTGAGATTTTCGCGTCACGTGCCAGCATTCAGAAGCGTTATATTTCGACGAGCATTAATTTTCCGCGACTGAGAAGGGAAGATAACAAAATAAATTTCCACGATTTCGACAAAGATAAATTTTTTTCTTAAACACAAAGTGTCGCAAAGTAAATTAGCTTAATTCTTATAGATTGTTTTCTTACGCAGAAAAACAAACTAAGATGATATGATGCAATGTAGACAATATACGACATACATCCGTACACACACACACACACACACACACACACACACACACACACACACACACACACACACACACACACACACACACACACACACACACCACACACACACACACACACACACACCACACACACACATATATATATATATCTATATATATATATATATATATATATATATATATATATATATATATATATATAAACCAATTAAGGATAATTACTTGTTTTTTTTGCTCATTGTATCGCAAAGACCCTTATAAAAATGTAATACTGAGCAGTATTAAATTAGCCAATAATTAATACTCATTTTAGATATTAAAATTCGTTGGTACTTTTAACACTCCAAATAAGTAATAATTGCTGACCAATTTAATACTGCTCAGTATTAAATTTTTATAAGAGGAATTAGATGAATTATGTGATCTAGAATAACACGTGCGGGGCACCGCACTGATGAAAATCAATTAATTAATTAATTATTTAATTAAGATCGTCGCTGAAAGAGTGTCATCAAGCGTGAAAAAATTAATTACTTTGGCAACATTCAATTAATTAACTTTTTAACCGAATCACAATTTGCAAATGACGGAATGAAGTTCAGTTAACGATAGTATGCCGGGATCGGGAAATTCCATCCCATCGCGGTCCGATGTCTGACCATTTTCGCACGCGATCCGTTACTACTTGTTACCGCGAAGATGCCGTCGACGTCACTCTACCCATCACGTCGCCGCCCTTCACAATTCTCCCGCAATCAGGCGACAATTTTAATTAGAGGATTTAGAGGATTTTAATTAAGCGGTTTTCCTGGTCTGGAGGAAACATGTGCTCTATATGCGAACGTCAAAATTCCGCTCGGCGCCATGCCGAGTCTCACGCTCGGCTACGAGCCCGCTGCGCGCCGTCTCGCCGTCGTCGTCGTCGTCGTCGTCGTCGTCGTCGTCACGCAGTTACATCATCGAAAACAACGCGAAAACGTAGTCTAGTATATTTTCTACCCGCCAACATGAGGAAAACAAATTATATCGCAGCAAAATTTACGACGAGCTGCGAGCTCGTCAGGGATTCGACTTCTCCGTTTGCAACAGCAGGGTGTAGAGGAATGCTGTAGTGGAAAATTATATAAGGAAACAGACGCAGATGTTGACTCTAATTTTTATCGTTGATTTAAATTTATAATATAATATTGTATGTGTGCCATTTTTAAAAATTAATGACACATTCGTTAAACTTGTATTTTTATACACAACATTTGTTTTGTCATCTTCATTAATTCAACAATTTATTTCTCCTAATTATGAATACGTTTACATTTTACAATACTGCAAATAATAATAATAATAATAATAATGATACAAGTATATTATGTTTTCTCGTTTTTTTTTTATTATTCAAAATGTCGATTTTAATAAGCGGTTCCAAATAATTTTCCACTCCATGGAATTCTACAGGGGGATACGACTCGAATTTTTAATGTGACACTTCGAGGCAAATCCCAAAAGCAATTTTCTTCAAACGTGAGTAGTGCGACTCGGCGTTTTCAGTTTTATTTTCAGTTTCAGTTTTATCGTTCGCCTTGATGCACCTGGAGCGCTTTCAAAGGAAGCACAAAGTTTTTCGCGTCTACCCGTTAAAAAGTTAAATGCTGAAACGTGACTTCGCCGAAGCCACTAACCAGTTACGTTCAACATCTCCTGTTATACGAGTATAACTTGAGCTCGTTACACCAGACCAAACAAGAACGCTTCCTCCTCACTACTCATCTCCCGCTGTAGCCTAAATCTACACTGTTACACGATATCTATCACGATATATACTGCATACACCAGGTGATTGTAACGTACCATATGACGCGGCTGCTTCCGAGTTTGACGAACTCCGCGTCTCCTGGACCCGGCAGACACCGAATGTCCCCAGGGCCACCACCGTGGGCACTGACTCTTCTTTGATTAGCGTTCACCACCACCTGTCATCAGTGTCATCCAGCAACTTGGTCCTGGGATCAAGACACCCTCGTCGCGGAGCAAACGTGACACCTGATCGCGCGACTATCGCTCCTCTTGATCCCAGATCGATCGATCCCGGCGTTAACGATCGATCGATCGCCGGCTCACCCCCTTGATCAGTACCAAGTCAACAACTAGAGTGTGCTCG
Organism: Monomorium pharaonis; assembly: GCF_013373865.1. Taxonomy (NCBI): domain Eukaryota; kingdom Metazoa; phylum Arthropoda; class Insecta; order Hymenoptera; family Formicidae; genus Monomorium; species Monomorium pharaonis. The sequence continues at coordinate 10,064,466 of NC_050472.1, read as the reverse complement.
GTTTTCGGCTCTCTCTCTCTCTCTCTCTCTCTCTCTCTCTCTCTCTCTCTCTCTCTCTCTCCCCCTCTCCCTTTTGCGCGCACTGATCATTCACCTACCACCACCACCAGGCACGGCACGACGCGACGGCGACGACGGGTGGCGACTACGACGACGTGGACAATCGCGAGGTCGGTGGCGGACTGGCGCGGGGCAACGCGCGAGTCACCGTCGACGACGAGTCGAGTCGCTCTGACGAGGAGATCCTGGGGGGCCGTCAGACTGGCTGGCGAGAAGGCGGCGGGTGAGGCGCGAGGGTTGCCAGCGGAGAAAGAGGGATAGAGAGAGAGAGAAAGAGAAAGAGAAGGAGAAAGAGTGGTCGGGGGTGGCGGGAGCGGACGTTCAAGAGGGGAGGAAGGGACGACGGCGTCGGCGTCGGGTCTTCGCCGAGGGCGTGGTCCTGGTGACGAGCGCGTTGTACCGGACTACAGAGCCAGAGATGAGGCGAGCGCTGGTCCAGATGCTGCTGATACTGGCAAGCGGTTGCTGATGATGCCAGGCCGGCTCTGTTGAAGTGAAAACTCAACGACTCCGAAAATTCGGTCCGGGAAATGCGAAAAGTTTGAAACTTCGGAATTTTTTGCGTTGATTCCAATTTACGTAACCCGGTTATGTAATTGTTAAGTTTATCGTGGATAACGAGACAGGCATCGCGCACGCATATTGTCCATCCAGCAATTGATGTTTGCACTCTTCTCATTCTGGGTCTCAACTTTTATAGAAATAATTTTCACATTTAAAGCTTAGCATATAATTTAAAATTAAAAATGTTCTTTGACAGCATTCTGTGTTGAAAAAAAAAAACGATTACAATTGTCATAATTTAATTGTAATTTATTTTGGGTGCCAACTATATATTTATAGTTGTTTTAACCATACAAATAGCTATTACCTTTTTTTTTTAAATAAACACCAAGACGTTTATACAATGTACCTAGTACTTCTTATAGACTAACATTTTATTCTTAATTTAATTTTACAAGAATACTAATTTAAATTTCTCTACTGGGAATATCTTAGATTGCACAAGCTATTTACATTTCAGTAAAATTATGTTACGTTATGCAATTTTCTCTTGCTATCATACTTGGATCCAGTAGTTAAACTCCCAACATGGGTAATTTAACTTTTTTTTTTGTTTTACACAAATCTTTTGACTTAATTGCTAATGGTTTCCAATTCAAGGTTTCTATGTCTTCATTATGTATTTACAAGCAATGTTTTTTTGATATTTTAAAAGTATTTTAAAGAGTATTTTATTTTAAAAAGTTTGAATACTTTTTAGGTTGCTTGGCTTAGTGCAATCTCACAATTAAATAAAATTTGAAATAAAATCTTTTCGCATTAAGCGAATTCAAAATACAACAAAATAAAATTATATTTGTTTTATGCGTGCTAATATCTTTTGAGTAGAATTTTATTTTATAACAAAACACGAAATTAATTTCAAATCGCGAATTTTATTCCAAATTTTGAAATTTTACTTGGCCGTACTAATTGCACTAGTTCAGAGTGTATCTTTTTCTTTACATAAAAAAAGAAAAAGATACAAGCTCTGGAACAAACTCTGTCTTGTATAACAATTGCTATCAATGTCTTTCTACAAATTTGGATATATTATTATGCTTCATGCATACATATATTAAAATTTATGTTGTTTTTGGTTTTATAGTTGCAGAAAATTTGAATAAAATACTTTATTTTTATATTATTATTATTATTATTATATGTTAATCAAAATAAGTTTTTGAGTTCTTCATTCAATAATTTTTTTTATAGGTTTCAAAATCTGCTCATGTAATAGCAGTTTATCATGAAATTTCTTTTTGTCAGCTAGTACATTTTTTTATACTTAAGTCTATCGCTTTTACTTTTTAAAAATATATTCCTTTTATCTTAATTTTGCGTCAAGATTTATTTCCAAATATTTTACCAGATTGTAGAATTAAAGAATTAATTAAAGAATTAATTAGATTAATTGGCAAAAGCTTAATTCTACTGTTTGTATAGTTAACGTAAACAGATTAGGTTTATTTAGTGTACATCCATTGTCGTTTCATCTATCTGCTAATTTAACTTATGACTATTTGCTTGTTAGTTGCTTCCTCAATTACTCACTGATAGAATATATAGTTTTCATTAACAGAGGTAACAATAATTGTACTTTTTGTTTTGAAAAATTATTAATACGTAAATGACAAACAAATTTTAGTTAAAAATAGTTATATTTATTATATTTATAATTACATTTGTTAAATAAAAATGTTTATTTCATTTTTATCATGTATTTATCTTGTATTTATATCTCGATAATTCTATATTATTACTTTTTTAAATTATTATAATTTATAATAAAATTGTATTGTATTTAGTAAAATTATAATTATAAGGTTATTATTATCAATATTGTAACAGTAATAATTATAAAAATAAATCTTTTAACCATAATTATTTTATCTTACAATTATAATTACAAATACCAAATATATTTTGTGACATTCTAATATATTTTTATAGGATAATATATACGACTTTGCATGAGAAAATTATGACAAAATTAATATAAAAGATAAATCTTTGTAGAAAAACCTCCACATATTAATCTTTCGCAGATTAACCAGAGATAAGCTTGAACCATATTGACTCACACTTTTTTTATTTTGCTCTATTCTACCTCAAATTCAGATATGTAAAGAAAAAAAAACATTCTGTATAAAATTGTACATATGTATTCCTAAATATTAAAAGTATACTGGAATTTTTCCAGATCTTTCTTTTAGAGACTTCAAAAATCTTTTTAAATTTAATTTATATTTTTTTGCATCTTGTTTATCGCATTTGTATCTCTTTGCACTATTTTTTCCAATCGTGTTTCTTGTCTTTCTCGGAATTTGTATTTTCTCTATTTCGCCAATTTCAATAAAACATTATGCGAACAGGCAAAAGGGCAATCAGCAAAAAGCAAAAACAAAGAAAACAGAAAGTACATTGTAGATTAGCTTTTAGAGTCTTGAAAAACACAACCATTCATCCATGACCGAGATAATCTGACTAAACAGTGAAAAATAGTCCGCGAAGGGGAAAGGGAATTGCGTGTGCCGAATATTATAAATAATATTCGTATTATTAATAATTATCTACATCAGTCGCAAATTAATTTTAGTATATCGATCAAAACCGGCCATAAAGAAACCGACTTGATGGATCTCTCTGAAAAATCTCCTCCGCCGAGAAAATCCTTCTACTATTCCGAACACGTGGCTGTTATCTTTTCCCGCGTCCGTTCCAGTAAGAATCTAACGGCGTGGGGCGCGCATTCGTTATCGCCGTATTCTTTACCCGCAAAGGAAAACAGAAGCAAGAGGGAAATGAAATATCGTCGTTACTCTGCGTCCTCCCTTTTCCCGCGTTCTTGTAAGCAGAACATCCGACTATCACAGTCGGTATTCCTCGCCTCCCGTCCGCCGGAAGTCACCGAAATTCGCCACAGACTCTGTCCCGACGTTCGGGATTTCCCGGCGTTTTTGTCGCGGACAATGTTTCATTAGCGTAAACGCGTTCGTTATCATTGGACGGTACGGCGAGAAACACGTTCGCTATTACTATTCGTCGTTTTGAAGTCGTTACACGAGCTGCGGCGAATGGAAATTAATCAAAGTCGTTGGAAATCCCCTTTTGTCGTTGTTGTTTTACTGCCAGCGGATTACATTGCGGCGCATATTTCTTAAAAACAAAAAAGCTAGTAACTTACAAATGACAATGTTCCTCGCACGTGCATTATGGGTGTGAAAGATGATCTCGTGTGTGTTACATTGTTTAAGATATTATAAAGTTTTATATAAAAATTAATGCCATATACATTTTAGCCTAATAAACGCAGTGTATTACAATAATTACTTGTTATTTTTTAAAAATGTACGTGCCAATTTTTTGTCAGAATTAATTTGGATTGATTTTAAAAATAAGAGTGCATTTATATTGTCAATTAAAATCTTTACATAAAATTCGCAGAAACAAATTTAATTCTCTTGCAAATACTAAACATTTATAAGGTATTAAATTTTATTATAAATCTTATGAGATAGTTTCAATTATTCTGATAAATTTTGAAAAAATTGTATCTTTTTTCATATATCTCTTGATAATCGTAATCTAATTATTCTTTAAATTGACTGTACTAGTGTCGATTATAATTTTTTCTAATTAGAGTACTTGGTATTTATAAATCATAGATTTCTATTCTATTAACAATATTAAGTAGGGATAATTTAATAAAAATCCATTTTGTAAAATGTCTATTGATTGCAACATCTACATACTATAAATGTAATCTCTAATATGTTGACTATATCGCGTGCGATCGATAGTCGCTGTCCGCTGAGAAACGATACAGGAAATGACAACTGCGATCTTCCAACGCAATTGCATCACGCTTTAGTTCGAGTGTCGCAACGAAAGTTAGCGCGCAATTAAACTTATAGTTTCGTTCTATTGTTAGAGACGGTTTGTCCGAATTACTTATCCGAATCAATAGTTTTCTAATAATGCTTTGTCCAATACGAGTATTGCCGTACATTAATACAAACAGAATAATTAATAATCAAGATAATTAGTGTCACTCCCTTGTTACTTATATATGAAAAAATAATGAAAGAAGGTAAAAGAAAAAACATGTTACCTTAATGTAAGACATATGAGATTATCAAGATCAATTTTTGTATGAAAGAAGCTTGTGAACAGTAAAGTGAAATGAAGTAGCGTACAAAATTATGTTATATAATTTTGAGATAATTTTATATTAATTAAAGCGGTCGCCATTTGCTTCAATATACGTAATATTCTTTCTATTTAGATAAATACAAGTTTTTTAGTTTTATTTTTAGTAAAACGAAAAAAATTCATATTAAAATTTTATTTAAAACAGAACTTTATAGAAAAAAAAGAATATGGCTGTAAATTATCAAAACAAATTTAAAGGATATACTTATGTATTTTAATAGATCAATAAAGACTTTTCTATCTATTCCTGTAAAAAATATATTTTTTATGTGTAAAATTTTGAATCAACAATATAATAAAAATTTGATAGCACAATAATAACATTAATTGTAATACTACAAATTTCTCTTATCGACTTTTTTCTTTTATTGATGTATGTATAATGTTTGCTTTTATCTATAAGAAATTATTTTAATGAAGAAATTGTTTTAAATTTTTAAAATGTATATTATCTTTATCTTTATCTTAAATAACATAAGTAATATCTTTGTAAAAGATAATTTTATCCTTTATTTAGATAAAAGAAATAAATTTTTTTATCCTTTATCTAGATAATTTTTATATAAAATTTTATATAAAAGTTATCTAAAAGTGCTATGTATGAATAATTAAATATTTTAACTATTACTAATTTAAAATGTGTAATTAAAATAATATAAAGATATATAAAAATTACTAATTAGATTCCTTGAAATTCAATTATCAACATATTTTTTTTTAAATAGTAAAAATATCATAAGACTGTCCGCAAAATTCTTTTTAAGCTACACTGAAAAAAAAATACTAGATTCAAATAAATATTTCTTTGAATAGTGCCAAGAAAATATTTTATAGAAAATCAATAATATTTATTTAAAACAAGTACCAGTTTTCTATAATTTAGAAAATATTACTTGTTTGAAATAAATATTATTCATTTTCTATAAAATATTTTCTTGGCACTATTCAAAAAAATATTTATTTGTATCTGGCAATTTTTTTTTAGTGTATTTTAGAAATACCGCCATTCATTCAAAAGTACAAAACTAAATGCAATCGTTCACAGACCAAGGCCCATGTTTAAAGTGTCATAATAAATTATTAACGGCGTATTATCGAGTCGAATGTATAGAAGAAGGGAAGGGCAAGGAGACGCGAGCTTAATCCGCGAGCTAAATCAGAGCTTTTGCCGGTGGCAGCTCGCGAAACGCTCCGAAAAGCAGACATGGACCTGACCCAATTGGAACTACGTTTCGGGCGGGAAGCACACTCGTAATAAAACGGCTGGGTGACATGCCTGACGGTCCACGTCGGACAAGGTTAAGCGCCGACCCTCGCGCTGAGCTTATAAATAACTACGATATTTCCCTGCTTTTCGGCCCGTCTCTCTCTCTCTCTCTTTCTTTTTCTCTCTCTTTCTCTTCTCCCCTCCCTCTCTCAATACCCCAGTCGAGAGAAGCTCGCGCGATCTCTTCCCAAGCACGCGAAAGCTTCCCGATCTAATTGGGAAATGTGGTAATTGGGTCGCTCCGGGCGGGGAGTGGTGGAACGCGACGTGAAAATCCCTTTTATCCGTCGTGAAAAATAGATCTCTCGGGCGTGACGGGCGTAATTTTTCGGCTAAGACGCCGCGGCAATCTCGTCTCGATCCGTTCGATCATCGCAACGCCGCGATACTGATTGTACAGCGATAATTTACAATAGCTGCGATGGTTAAGCTCATATGCGTTTTTTGTATTAAGAAATATGTACATACAATGTAGAAAAGAGTTGTCGAATGCGTGGCATTTAAGATATTTTTTATTTGCTGCCTATTTGTGCGCAAATAAACATTGGAAATAATTGCTTGATATGTCAGGTATTTATTTCTACAATGTTTAATTTTTCATTAATAATTAATTTATAATAAACCTTTTTGCAACATGTTATAAAAGACACAATTTTAGGCAACTAAAATTTGTGTATCTGTTAAATTGTTTTTGAAAGATTCGAACTATTTAAAGATTTACCGAAAAATATAAGAAATTATTATTAAATACTCATTTTATTGTATACTATTTTATACTAATAAACTTCACTTTTTATTTATTTTTAATAGCTTAATTTATCGAACATAGGATAATTTAATAATTAATATTTAATAATTAATTTAATAAAATATTTAATAATTAATAAATAACAATAATGAAAGAGATAAAAATACTAAAATAAACTGCCTTGAATTTTTCTTTGTAAACTGGCTTGTATTTATTTTTGCAAATGATATATTTTTATTTATACCAATTATTAATATTATTTGTCACTCTTATATTAATCGTTTATTTTAATACAATGGATGCAAACAATTATTCTTCAATAAATCTTTATTTATAAAAATATAACAATCTATACAAATAAAAATGTAAATATTTGTTTGTTCAAAATCTTAAATCTCCAAAAGTTCTTTACCGATTGCTTCGAAATTTTGACACAACGTTGCATTCGAACACGCGCATGTTTTTATATACTTATTCAATGTTTCGGATTTACGATTTTCAAATTTCCAATTTTACGATTCCATTTCAATGTTTTCGATTGCATTAACCAAATTGAGCCACAACAACGCGTGGCCGGGTACAGCTAGTTTAATATAAAATTATGATTACACTATACAATATATACGATCAGCTACATCAATTGATCAAAAGTTAACATTGTTGTACTTGCTTTTTTAAAAGTATTATTATTAGTATAGCATATTATTAGTATAGCATAAAACAAGATGGAGTCTTGTTAAATATTTTTGTATTATTCATTTCTCATTTTATACTTTTGTCATTGAAAAAAGTACTGATCATATTTTACACAAAGTAATTGTACATGATCAGAATATTCTACACAAATATATTGTACATAAAAAAATTGTACGTGAAAAAACTGTGCACAAGAGTTATTCTTGAATTAAAAATTGCACACAGATATATTGTGCGTAGAAAAACTGTGTAGTGGACAGTTTTTCTGCGCATAATATCCGTGTGCAATTTCTAATTCAAGGATAATTCTTGTGCACAGTTTTTCCACGTACAATTTTTTTGTGAATATATATATTTGTGTAGAATATTCTGATCGTGTACAATTATTTTGTGTGGAATATGATCAGTGCCTTGTAAAATGTTACTTATATTCAGTAAAAATATAAAATAAAGTAGATTTAGGTTGTGTCTGTACTCATTAAACAATTTTCTTCTACATGTATACATATAGAATATATATATTATAAAATTATAAAATACAATATTATAAAATATATGTTATATTTCGAATTTTTGGCGGCGTTTGAGAATTTTTGGACTGCATTCATTTGCATTTATTTGCGCAAAAAATAGGTCATGCGTTCCAAGATTAAAGCTCCGTTGTAGCTTATATGGCTTAATACGCACTCTTGAATGGCATTAACTTGGGAAATTTGGAGTTGAGCTGTAACGCGCTGCTGGCAGCGATTGTACAATACATTACCCTGGTACACGGGTGACGTAAACACGTGAAATCTTCTTGATAGGGTGGTCGCCGAAGGACTAAAAAATGTAATGTAAGTTTGTTCCTCTAGAGAAAAGTTGACGCTATTAATCGTTGAAAAAAATTTTCAGCGCGTGCACAACGCTATTTCGTACCAAATGTCGCGCGCCGTTTCGTATTGCAATTCGCTAACCGATGCAATTTCCGGTTTTCCATACTCATCTCATCTTGCGGAAGCTTCTTTGAATAGTGATGGGATTAAGTGTCTTACGAATAGCTTCGAATCTACTTGCATAGTTTCGAACTCTATGACTACTTCGTGAAATAAAAGCAATGCTTTCAAATGGAATGTGGACGAAATGGATTCAAACCTTCTATAAGTAAAACAAAAATGTTATTTCCGAGTGAATTTAAATTTCGAACAAATACATGTTTGAATTCTTCATGAGTACTTTACTAGAACTTTATTTATAGCATTTCAACAATTTTATATTTTTAGAATTCAACTATTGCTCATATTTGAATCTTTATAATAAAATTTACTTATAGATGCATATCAAATTCTCGCAAGTATTTATTTTAAAATTAAAAAATAACTAATTAATATACTAATACATTAATTACTTTTATAAATACAATCTATGAAATATGATTTCTTATAAATGTTATTTTAATCCAAAAAGTAACACTTGATTATTGGTTTTGAATCGATTTACAAGATTGTGAGGTACATATTGAATTTGATACCATCGCTATCCTCGGCAACTTTGTGTGTGCATTTGCGTGTTATTTGCACGTAGTAATTTAATTTGTGCATGAAACAGCACAGAAGCGCCAAGTTTTGACCTGCAATGGGTTTCTTTCGCGCAGACAGAAACAAGACATTTCTCTCATAACTGGATGTTAAGTAATGATATCGTTAAAAACAGCATAAAGCATCAAGGCGATGTTTCACCATCGCTGGGTATGCACGCGGGATGTTAGCTTCGATGTCGGAAATGGTTGCTAAAAATATCGATACGTTTACCCGATCGCGCCGGAAACTCGGTTCTTTCATCCGCTGTATCGACACGTCAAAATTGTCATAAAACTCTCGTAAAAACAAACAGAAACAAGAAACAATTTCTTTATAAAATAAGACATACACAGAAATTATAATTGGAAAAATTACTTTATAGAAGTAACTAGTTACCATCACAAGTCATTACAAGTTACTGGGAAAAAATTTTTTATATTAAAACATATATATAAATGTATATGTCCATATACGTTTATACTTAAGTTTCTGTTTTTCTAAAATTTTTGTTTGTTATAAAAAAATAATAGTCATACTGAAAAGACAGAAACTGATATAAAAAATAATTTTTGCATTGCTTCTTTTAATAAAGCTAAGTATGAAAAATTATTTTTTAAATCAGTTTCTGTCTTTTCAGTATGACTATTATTTTTTATATCAAACAGAAATTTTACCAAAGAAAGGAGACTAATATAAACATATATGGACATATTTTATATATATTTATATATGTTTTTATATGAAACATTTGTTGCTGGGTATTTTTCTATATAAAATCTATTAAAAACAAATCTAATCTACTATACGCAATCTAATGTTAAATCATAAAAATTTAAATTTGAATCGAATCTTATCTGATCTTCAAATTCACACATCTCTAAGACTGCGTTCGGAAACGTCACCCGAGTGACCCGAGTACTCTTGGGTATCATTCTATCCTTGTCTCACATTCAACGAACAACGATAGAATGATAGCCGAGAGCACTCAGATGATGTTTCCGAACGCAGCCTAATATTGAAGTTGTGTGTATAATTTCAAAATATATCTTATTTAAAAAAACAAAAAGAGAGAAAGTTACATTTGCGGTTGTTCTATAAATTTTTTTATAAATTTTTTTCAAAAAAAGTTTTGATTATTACACTCGAATACTATTAAACTATTGTTTTTCAGATAGACATATCTCAACTTGAAAAATGTGCGGTTGTTTTGAACTAGTTATATCTGCGTTGCCCACATCAAGTCAACACAATTGACGAAAATAATAATAGCAAACACATATAAAAGACGAAGTTACGTACTTTTACGAAAAAATAAGTTTTAAGCATCAAAAATCTTTGTATGTTATGGATATTGTTAGTTCAGCAAGAAAGATTAAAAAATGATAAATAATAACAGAAAAATTTGCTAGACTTTTATTTCAAAATTACACATACATAACAATCTTTAAAAATAAAATAAATCTCAATTTTTATAAAAGTTATATGTATGTATATAATGTGTATACACACACACATATATATAATATATATATGTATATGTATATATATATATATATATATATACACACACACATCTTTTTTAATTCTATTGTATAATTATTATTTATAGCTGATGTCTATTCTATGTGGATAACAGTAAGTAAATCCGGTTTTGATCGGCCGCACTTCTTTCAGTTGAAATGCGTCCATCTCGCAATCAAACGTGGTTCGAAGTAGCTGCATTCAAATATGGTAAGTTAACAACTTGGAACAAGTCACGTCAATGCTACCGATTGGCAAACGGCCAAACGGTGAAAATTCCTCAAACCGGCGAACATCTGACTGATCGACATTTCAAGGTTGGCGCAAATACGCAATGGATTTACTCGTTTCTAGCGTTTTGGAAACCTTCAACTTGTTTTTTCTTATTTAATTTCGAAAACAGCAACTCTGATAATTAATGTCAAATTTAGCACGAGGGCACGAAGATTACTAATCGATCGAAATAGTATAGTGTCCTTTGATGCTACGGAATTCATTACGTTTGTTTCGCAAGAATTTTATACCGTGTAAAAAGTGGGTTGATTATGTTCATTTGATTAATGTTCTATTTCCATCAATATAGATCGATTAACTTTGATCTTAGTTTGGCTTTTCATTTTTTTAGTTCAAAAAATTAAAAAAAAAAATAAAGAGTAAATCGAGATCAAAGTTGTAATTTATTAATGGAAATAAACACAAAACGTATTTAAAAAATTTATTCTAATTAGAATTGAAAAAGAAATATATTTGAATCAATCTTTAAATTCATATCTTACAAATTCAAATTCATATTTTTAAATTGCATATTTAAATACCTTTTCTGTTAAATTCTTACATTACAAAGAGTTTCTTCAATAAAAATTTAAAGATTATAGATTTAAAGGTATAATTTACATTTTTCTTCTTAATTATATATTTTATATTCACATATAATTGTGTTTATTACCTAACATCTTTCTAGAAAGTTTATTCGATGTTACGGCAAAAATAAATAATTGCTGTTTAAAAGCACAAAATATGCGATAAATACACGTCATTCTGTGATAAAATCCAAGATTAAATTAAAATAAGGAAAGTAATAATTTTCGCTCATAAAGTGGAATCCTGTAAAGTTTCTCTTATATATAATTTGTAGTTTAATATATTGTATGTTGCACACAGGACTTTGGAGATGAAGGGGCTTTTCCTGAGATTCACGTTGCCCAGTACCCACTTGGAATGGGAATGAAGGGCAAGGAATCAACAAACAATGCTTTAGCGATACAACTTGACGCTCAAGGGAAAGTAAAGTACGATCTCATAGCAAGACAAGGTCATGGTAAAGATAAAGTAAGTTTTAACCCTTCGTTTGTACACTGACCCTAAAAGGGAACAAGCGAAATTTTGCACTTGTAACCACAAGACTGGTGATAGATGGAACTTGGCTCCCCTTTAATAAATGATGAAAATAATTATTAAAATTAAAAATGTAGTCACTCAAGAGTAATTAGGAATTTTTTTCAGATTTTTTGCATGTATTTAACATTTAAAAAAAGGGATAGAACAAAAAGGGGTCAGTGTACAAACCGCGTTAGTGAAAATAAGTGTACAGGCGCAGAGTTAATCTTGCTGCAATAAAAAGTAAAAGAAAAAAAATTATGGATAGAGGCTCAAATTTTAATACACGTGTATCCAGACCGAAAAGATCTTTTTCGTCTTTAAACGTTCCATATTATTAATCGTTTATCTTTACATAACATGGAAACTTTCGATAAAATCTCGCATTATTTACTTTTATAAATAATGAGAAATTTTCTTGCTATGCGATCATACTTTACTTTCCCTTGAGCGTCAAGTTGTATCGCTAAAGCATTGCTTGTCGATTCCTTGCCCTTCATTCCCATTCCAAGTGGATACTGGGCAACATGAATCTCGGGAAAAACTCCATCTCCGAAGTTCTTAAAACAAATTAAACGCGCAGACGAAAAGATTTTCGTCTTTAAACGTTCCATACACGTGTATTAAAATTTAAGCCTTTATCCATAATTTTTTTCCTTTCACTTTTTATTACTTGCTTCAAGAAAAAGTAAATGTGTTTAGCATTTTAATAAAAAAGCTTTAATGAACTTAATACTGAACTATAAGAGAAATTATACAGGATTCCACTTTATGAGCGGAAATTATTACGTTCCATATTTTTAATCGTTTATTTTTGCATAACACAAACTTTCAAAAAAATCTCGCTTTATAAAAGTACTAAATATGTTTAATGCTTCCTGCGTTTCTCGCGATCGTCTCTACGCTGTTCGCGTTCTTCTTTACGTTTCATCGTGGTCGTAGTCGAGCTACCACTGGCGCGCTTAGCTTGTTTTAAGAATTGATCCAATCCGAAAGGATCTTCGTCTTTTTCAAACTGTACCGGTCCCGATCGTGGGACCGTTCTGTCGACCCCACTAAATTCCTTGTCGGGAACAAATCTACAAAAAAATTAAACAATGAGTTTTAAATTTATAAATAACTATTCATAAAATTATTTAAATTAAAATATTGTTGCGAATACAAATATAAATATTCTCACCTGTTTGTCTTAACTAGTTTCTCTAAATCCTCGCCGTATGTATCTTTATCGATATTTTTACCAGGACGGTAAATATGCGAAGCGATAGAATTACTATCTTTCCACGGCTTGTCATAAACGTTGTATTCGTCGTCGTGTCCGTAACCGCTGTCCATCCCTTTGCTGGTGTTAAAAAGACGCTGATCGAATTGTGCCTCGCCCGTATTAGGAATACTTTTTGCGGGTAAGCCGAGTGCAATTTGCTCACTAATGTCGCGCTCGCGTTCCCGTTGCAAACGAGAACGTTTGTCGGGTGCGGCGCGAGCCAAATTACGTTCGCGAGCGCGATCCTTATGCCGCTCTTGTCTGAGTTGATCTCTCTCGCGTGATTCTTCATTCTTATCTGTAATAAGAAAGATTTATAGATTTAAATATTTAGGTTTTGACACAATTTTCAAAAATGTCTGTTGTTACTAGTTTTATTTTATAAGTAAACAAGTGGCAATTGTACAAACCTAACGTAGCGGCAGATTTCAAACCAGCACGCTCATCTCTTGCCTTTTGCGCGAGTTGCCTCAAGTGATCTTCCTTCTTCTCTTTCTCCTTCTGAGCCAATTTCTTCTCTAATTGCGCGCGCATTTCTACAGCTTGACGAGCTTTTCTGTCAGCGATATAAAGAGCTTCTGCTAGCTTGGCAAAGTTCTCGTTAATATGAACTTGTTGCAACCCTCGACCATCTGCAGCAAGACGTTTGTCTAACGGGATTGTATAACCCTGAAATAAAACAATTTTATTTAATCTAAGGCAGAATTAAATATATTACATGTCAGTATTATATCACTTATAATGCGAGATACATGTAACATTAGAGCTCCCGCACAGACTTTTGCTTAACGCATAACGTATGTACATAAGCAAATTGATTGGTCCATAAGCAAAGTGCATAAGAAATTCAACCAATCAAATTTCTTATGCATTTATGTTATGCGTTATGCAAGTCTGTGCGCGGATCCTTAGACATAAAATGTTTGTAATGACCTTAGCGTTTTTCCAATTACTTATGCAGGGTGGAATTTTCCATTCTTTTTGTTCCTTCACTGTCACTTTTCTTGTAGGAGAATGCATTACGGGCGCTGGCGGAGACGGAGGTCCCCGTGGAATTTTCTTATTAATCCTGCAATCACAAATGTTTACATTAATACATCTAATAATTGTTCTTTAATTTTTACAAATGTATTATATTTCACTTTACGCACTTAAATTTGGGTGGTTCTAGAGGGTCTACTTGTGCCTCCACCATTCTGATAACCCTCTGCTTTGCACCCGAATTAAATGTTTGGCCTTGCTGTGATGGTGTGTAACGTATATATTGGGCGGGAGCTTGTTTCTCCGCACATCTCACAGGCATAGCTGCCGCAATTTTTGATCTCGTTATCTTTTCTAATGCTTTTTTTGTTTTATCTGTGAGTTCATCAATTTCATCATCAATTGGTCGTTGCAAGGTAGGATCTTCCTCATTTGTAATTTCGGATGGTAGCAAATCGCTCAATTTGCTATAAACAATCTATAAAAATATCAATAATATAAATGAAAAATTTTATATTTATTTTAATTGTACTAAATATATTTGCAGCAAGATTAAAACTTACTTTATCTTTACCATGACCTTGTCTTGCTATCAGATCGTACTTGACTTTCCCTTGAGCGTCAAGTTGTATCGCTAAAGCATTATTTGAGGATTCCTTGCCCTTCATTCCCATTCCAAGTGGGTACTGGGCAACGTGAATCTCGGGAAAAGCCCCTCCATCTCCAAAGTCCTGTGTGCAACATACAATATATTAAACTACAAATTATATATCGCAAATAAAGTAATTCATTTAGAAGTATTCCTCAAACATGATATTTTGTGATAAAGGTAAAATTAGAGGATTTTTTAAATACAGCTACAAATAAATTTACTCCGTTTATTATATATTTTTTAATGTCTATTAATCATAAATCACATTGAAAAGTAATTTAAGTTGTAAATATTAAATTTAAGAAAGTATTGAAAAATAAATATGGCACAAGTATAATAATTTATCCACAATCATGGACACATTTAACTGAAGCAAATAATGTCAATTAATCGATTTTTTATTAGAGAACAAATAATCAAAAAAACAATTTCGTTTAAAAAAAAAAAAATTTAAATTAAAAAAGTTTTAAAGTTTTAAAAGTTTTCCTATAAATACTAATATTTCATAAAAAATCAAAGATTTTCAGGAATAAACAATAATTTCCTTCAAATTCCACTTTTTGTTTTTTAGACTAGTAAACATCTTGTTCCTAAGAATATTGGCAGTGTCTTCATTAAAATTATTTTTCTCTAATTAATTATGTTTATTAACTAGAGTTGAATAAGTTAATATTTTAAAAAAACTAAATTAAGATAATAAATTAATAATAAAAAATAAATTAACGGCTTTTAAAATTAATTTAGTTACATCAAAAATTACATAAGCAAAAACTCTAACTCGTTTAAAAGTTGCTCAGTTAAGAATAAATTAACTTAAGTTAAATTAAAGTTAATTTTAAATAGCTTCACATTAAATAATATTGAATTTAAATGTGGTAATTAAAAAAAATTAAATTATCTAACAAGGGAACCTCGCGAACCCGAAAATTCTGATTTTAATGAAACTTGGCATAAACGTAGAGGGACTAAATACATGAATTTAGGAATTATAAGTTGGTGCTTATAAACGGTTTAAAGGCTTTCAAAAATTTAGAGTTTTTGCCTTTTCTCGCTATATCTCGTAAACTAAACAAAATATTAAAAAATGTTTTATACAAAAGTTTTACAGCATAAATACCTTCATTTAACTACTGTTCATTTTTCAAAAAAAAATTTTTTTTAATTAAAATAAATTGTCAATAAAATTGACTTTTAGTATATAGCATTTATAAAGTAATTATACTATCTTATACCATGTTCTATTTATATCATCTATGTGTATATTATGTATACACATGTATGTATGTTATATATTATCTATGTTATAATACTAAACATTTGTATTATCTGCATCCCTGTATGTATTAGTTTTCATCTAACAGTTGCGCAATATTAGAGTAATCACGTTGCTTTCACACAGTGTTCATTCTGTCTACGTCACATATTTCACATTTAAGTTTTATATTTGTCATGTCACGGTATGTATCATATATGAAATGGAAATCACGTATTAATAAAAGTTTGATATTTTTATTAATAATGTTACGCGTCATTTTCACATCAGTATCACATCTAACATGTGCTTGATTTTTCTGTCAGATTGTTTTTAATTAAGCGAAGCATAATGTTACACATTACACATAAATGTTGCGAATGTTCTTAATATGTTAATTATTTTATTTAAAATTATACATATTCCACCAATAAATGAAAGCCTATAAATGAAAGATAGGGATGCAGATAACATAAATGTATAGTATTATAACATAGATAATATATAACATATATAATATACACACAGATAATATAAATAAAACGTAGTATATAAGATAATATTATTACTTTATAAATGCTATATACATAAAAATCAATTTTATTGAAAATTTATTTTAATTAAAAAAAATTTTTTTGAAAAAATAAATAACATAGTTAAATAGAGGTATTTATACTGTAAAACTTTTGTATAAAACATTTTTTAATATTTTGTTTAGTTTACGAGATATATCGAGAAAAGGCAAAAACTCTAAATTTTTGAAAGCCTTTAAACCGTTTATAAGCACCAACTTATAATTCCTAAATTCATGTATTTAGTCCCTCTACGTTTATGCCAAGTATCATTAAAATCAGAATTTTCGGGTTCGCGAGGTTCCCTTGTAAGTTACAAAATAATTACACTATACAGAGCACCAACTAAATTTAATATTTTACTTATTTTTATTTATAAATTAAAGTTATATAAATATTAACGAAAAATAATTTGTATATAAAAATAAATTTTTTAGATAAATTTAGTAAACAATTTAGTAGACAAATTGTTAATGTAAGAAGAAAATTAATAAGTTAAATTAATATTTTAATTGTATTTTAATAATGTATTTTAAAAATAACCAATTTAAATTAAAAATTATCTGATTTAAAATTAATCACATTTAGCTTAGTAACTTTTAACATTATAATTTTTAACTAGTTATTACACAACTCTACTATTAATCATATCTAGTGCAATTCTTTGTCTCCTTTCTTTTGCCAATTTTTAGATGCGGATATACAATGTCCCCAATTTAAATGGCAAAACTTCGGGAGTGTGTAGGAGACCGAAAATCTAAGACAAAAAGTTTTTTAGAGATTTGCTTGTTTTCGCTTCATTTTGGAAAAAATCGCAAAAAGAGAAACAATATAAGTTTTCGTATTTTTACCTATTTATTTACATTTTATTTGTTTTATCATCTATTTAATGTAAATGTTGTTCAAATTGCTACCCTCTTGCAGTATATCCTCTTGCAACCGTATACAAAAACTATGATAGCATATTCAACATTAGAATATGTATGCGGCATTGTGGCAGATGTTATTCACTTTAAAATATCTGAGTAACTGACTAAAGACTTTAAGAACTCATAAGAGAAAACAAGAATGTAAACACTTGATGTTTACATTATCCTTTACATTCTTTTATTTCCTCAGATTCCTGTTCAATTACAAGGGCAAAAATACAAAAACTTGTTTCTTTTCTGCGATTTTCTCAAAAATGAAGTAAAAACGAGCAAATCTCTAAAGGATTTTTTGTCTTAGTTTTTCGATCTCCTACACACTCCCAAAGTTTTGCTATTTAAATTAGGGACACTCTGTATATGTAAACTTCAGGGGCTCAATTCTTGAATTTATTCGCAAGAGAAACGTATGCGCAAATACCTACTCTAACAGGAAAGTGCAAGTTTATTGGTTAAGTCATACGATAGCCAATAAGGTTCCAACTTTTCTGCAAGAACAGAATTTGCAAATACATTTCTCTTGCAAATGAATTCAAGAATCGAGCCCCTGAAGTAATAAGATTACTTTTGTACATGTGGATAATTATTTTTTACATAGTACTATGCATAATTAAAATAATTCAATAAAATATAAAATTAAATTATGCAAATAAATAGTGCCTTCTTGCAAAGGTTTTAAGATATCACAAAAATTATTTACCTCTGGATTGCGTGGCACCCATCCTCGTCTTTGTCCATAAGGAGGTGCAGTGACGACCGCCTTAACCAGTGCAGAGACGGGCCTCTGGCGCAATTTTTGTTCTCGCGCCTCATCTTCTCTGTCCCATATTTGTGTAGGTGCAGGTAATAAACTACAAAAAATGCAATATATTGTTATAACCAGAAATTTTGTAGATAATGAGTCTATGGATGATAGGTTAAGGTATCTACTTTCAAGTTAAATTATAAAGAAAAGACATCTCAATTTAAGATTGTGAACAACTATGAAGAGGATTTTAAACAAATACATGTTTAAAAATAAGCTTCTTACTTTGTTAAGGGCATCGCTCAATTCGTATATCCAAGGTCGTCAAGCTCTTATGAAATTTTGTCTTGGCGTTCTCGCTGGTTCTCGCCAGTTCTCGCCTTCTCGCGAAATATTCCGTTCCGACTTCCGCGCGGCAGGCGTGTTCATGCGCACACATGAGATGACGTATCAGGCCGGCTCCCCATGGGCTCGGAAAACGGAATCGGAACGAGCGAATTACCAATCACGGGATCTTTCTGATAGAACCCTTTTACTAATTCCGTCAAAACGGTCCCGCTGATTGGTGATCCGCTCGTTCCGATTCCGTTTTCCGAGCCCATGGGGAGCCGGCCGCAGTACTCTTTGGGTGCGTTCGGGGAGCTCACTATTAGCGCTACGCAGCACAACCGCTATTCGCGGAGACGCTGGATAGCGCTATCAAAATTATGATGACGTCACTGTCCGTAGCGTTTGACGTCATAAACGCGCGCTATCCATGCTACTGCTTCAGAGGTAGTGCATGGATAGCGTTTGGCTCAATCCCCACCATTGTCTGTTTAAACATCACGTGCTATCTCTCTTTTAAGGTTAGAGAAAATTTATGCGTGATCTTGAAAGAAGAAAATAAGAAATTGTTTATATGTCCTAATGAAAATATTTAATTAAAAATCTCTCTTCATTGAGAGAGAGAGAGAAGGAGAGAGAGAGAGAGAGAGAGAGAGAGAGAGAGAGATCTGTTTCATTAAAATTTATTAAATTTATTAAAATATATTACAATTCCTTAATATATACTCGTTTAAATTTGTTAAAATTTCTTAAAATTCATAAAATTTATTTTATTACATTGTTATTTATTATATAAATAAATTTTATAAATTTTAATAAATGTTAAATATTAATTTTTAATAAATTTTAATAAATTTTAATAAATTTTAATGCATTTTAATAAATCTTAATAAATAATAAAAAGGGATCAAATAAAAAAGTTTTTGTGAAAATTTCATTAATATATTTCTATCAAGGCGATCAAGACTGAATCTTTGAGTTTAATATTATTTTTCATCAAAATATGTATATAATAATATATACTATTTTGATTCATTAGACTGCATGTACTGTTTGTCTTGAAATGCAATCCTTTTCTGTACCAATTGCAAATATGTAAACGACTTAAGTATCATTATTATCAATTAAATTGATAACGTAATCATATATTATTTTAAAATAGCAAACACTGTTGGGCAGTTGATTAGCCACTGCCAGCAATATTAACAAAATGTTTATATATATATATTAATAATTATTTATGTTAACAATGTTACTTAGTATATTTATTATTATTTTTCTTTATATATATATGATACTTATTTGTTTACATTTATTTTATATTCAATATTTTAATAATTATAAAATGATTATTAAACAATTAAATTTTTTAATGGAAATTGAAATTATTGAAGTTCACAAAATAAAAATTATTAAAGTTATTTACGATCTTATTAAATAAATTTTTTAATTTTTAATTAAATTAAACAATAATTAATAAGTCCTATATATTACTTTTTAATTAAAATTATTTTATATGTAATAAAATAAAATAATTTAAACAATTTCCTATAAATTTTTATTTTGTTCCATTTTTCTATCTCAATTCAAAATCAAATTAATGAATTATTAATTTATATTTATTTTACATAATATTATATGTTTAAAGCTTATGCCTAATATAATTTTTTTATGTAAATTTATGTTCTTTTGCACTATGTCGTATACTGTCGCTCTTGAATTGCATTAATTATTTAAACTAAAATTTTAAAATAATATATGATTACGTTATTAATTTAATTGATAATAATGATACTTAAGTCGTTTACATATTTGCAATTGGTACAGAAAAGGATTGCATTTTAAGACAAACAGTACATGCAGTGTAATAAATCAAAATAGTATATATTATTATATACATATTTTGATGAAAAATAATATTAAACTCAAAGATCCAGTCTTGATCATCTTGATAGAAATATATTAATGAAATATTTCACAGAAACTTTTTTATTTAATCCCTTTTTATTATTTATTAAGATTTATTAAAATGCATTAAAATTTATTAAAAATTAATATTTAACATTTATTAAAATTTATAAAATTTATTTATATAATAAATAACAATGTAATAAAATAAATTTTATGAATTTTAAGAAATTTTAACAAATTTAAACGAGTATATATTAAGGAATTGTAATATATTTTAATAAATTTAATAAATTTTAATGAAACAGATCTCTCTCTCTCTCTCTCTCTCTCTCTCTCTCTCTCCCTCTCTCTCTCTCTTTCAATGAAGAGAGATTTTTAATTAAATATTTTCATTAGAACATATAAACAATTTCTTATTTTCTTCTTTCAAGATCACGCATAAATTTTCTCTAACCTTAAAAGAGAGATAGCACGTGATGTTTAAACAGACAATGGTGGGGATTGAGCCAAACGCTATCCATGCACTACCTCTGAAGCAGTAGCATGAATAGCGCGCGTTTATGACGTCAAACGCTACGGACAGTGACGTCATCATAATTTTGATAGCGCTATCCAGCGTCTCCGCGAACAGCGGTAGTGCTGCGTAGCGCTAATAGTGAGCTCCCCGAACGCACCCTTGGCTATACCGGACCATGGTGGAAGAATACAAGGGGACGGGATTCATAGACCGATCTTAAGCTCAAGCATTGTCTTAAGTCTAGCTTCGAGCCGATTTGAGACTTACTTAGGCTGCGTTCCGATATGCACTGCCAGTACTGAAAATCTATAGTTCACGTCACATACACTATAGAATTTCAGTACTGGCAGTAAATATCGGAACGCAGCCTTAACCAATGAAATAACAGCATTGACGTCTCAAGATCGTGCTTAAGCTGGAACTTGAATAAGATTCGACTATGAATTCCGGCCAAGGTGTGCTCTTGCGCATATGGGTCTAACAACCAATAAGAAATGTGCTCCAGATACCGCCATCTTGTTGCGCCAATTTAAATTTGGCATACGTATTATTATTGGTTTAACTTATTTTTGTGTTTAAATTGTGATTGTTTCGTTATTTTTACTATAAGATAATTTTTAAAATAATGCGTTTTAAAATGACTTTTTAATTTAATTTTACATAACTTTTGATAAAGTTGGTTTTTTATTCATACAATTTTTAATGTAATAAAATTAATTCTATAAACTATTAACTATATTTAGTTCAAAATTTTTTAATTTATACTTAATCTTGATATTTAATAATAAAAAGTAGATAAAAATATACATGTAAATTATGAAAAATAATCATAAACTAATAAAAGTAATTTTTTAAAAAAATTAGATAATTTTATTTGCGACTTTTTGTAGTAACATTTGATACATTTTTAATTTTAATTTAATTAAGTAGAAATACATTGTAATAGTAGAATTAAAAATAGTAAAAAAAAAGTAGAAATACATTTTACAACAAACAAAATATAAACGAATCTAAATATTTGAATTAAATTTCAAATATTTAGATTCAGAAATAAAATAAACATAAAAATAAAAAGTTAAAAGTATTTTATTTTATAAAGAAGTAAAAATTATACAAAATTCAGAGGAATAAATATTTAAACATAATATAAAGGAACTATACAAGTTATACAAAATCTTTGTAAAAATATTCTTATACATATTTCTATGTATTTTATGGTTTATCATTATAAAAGGATTATTTTTTAAACAAATTACATTCCAAGGTCTGCATTATTTTTTTATATTTGTAATTTTTCTCATCTTTTTTTGTTTCCACTTCATAATACAACCTCACGTGAATAAGAATAACTTGAAATTTAAGATAATGGAATAGAGATTAAACTTACTTCAGCCAGAGAAAAACATATGGCACAATGCTGACGAGATTTAAGAAATATTAAGGCCGAAGGCAGAGAACGAGACGAGGTGTCGTAGTCGTAGTCGTAGGATAAGGCAGAGAAAAACGTAAGTCGTAATATACTACTACTCTAGAGTCTAGAATAGTATACTACATGTACGACTTACGACGTTTTTCTCTGCCTTACCCTACGACTACGACTGCGACACCTACGTCTTGTTCTCTGCCTTCGGCCTAACTGTCCTGGAGATGCGGCAGCATACGTAACATACGCGATTTTATTAATTAGGGCCACCGCACAAACTCTTCCATAACGCGTTACGTTACGTTAAGTACTCTATACGAACCTAAGTTGTACTTAAAATTTAACTTAAATCAACGCACAAAGAAATCCTTAACGTAAGAACTTAAGAACTTACGTTAAGGATTTCTTTGTGCGTTGATTTAAGTTAAATTTTAAGTACAACTTAGGTTCGTATGGAGTACTTAACGTAACGTAACGCGTTATGGAAGAGTTTGTGCGGTGACCTTACGCGACGTGCGACATGTGTGACGTGCAACGTCCGACCATGGGCGGCATGGGCGCAGCCATGCCTGTGACGTTGAAGTATGGCCGTACCTGGTACCCTGCGCAGAACTATCCCAAATTCGTCTCAAGTAGCTATAACCAGTTACGACAGTCAGCGAAATTCTTCGTATAATATTTTACGACGCATGCGTCAACTGTACTATCTAAAATATGGCGGACATGGCGAGCCACGCGGTACAAAGCTATGAGCTAGACATGTGATAATTGCGTGTTAGAGGTTATATTGTGTGAATAATTTTTCAGTGATATTAAGCGATATTAATTAGGTATTATTTTGAAAAGATTATTAATGAAGATCATCTTCAGTGTTTTTTTCATAATCATTTATTTTGAAATAAATTATAATAATGAGTAAAGTTAGTAAAGGTGGATTTTCCTGTGTCATGTGTAAAAACATATCTGGACGAAACGCAGGAATAAAATTTTTTTGTTTTCCAAAAAATCCATTTATTTATTATTGTTTAACCTCATTTCAGAATTTAACTTTTTTTAACTTTTTCTGTAATTTTTTTTATTTATTCACTTATCTCTTTAATAACAATTTGACACGAATCATAAGAAATATTTTTACTATCTTTTTTTGTTTTATATCTTCGAATAACGCGCTTTCTTACAATTTAAAACATGGCGGATGGTCACGTGACTAGGTAACATAAACATCAAAGGTTCCGACTGTACTGTCGTAACTGGTTATAGCTAAACTGTGCCATTATCGTAAACACCCAGGATAAGGTTAATTATCGAGTTGAAAGTATTTTTTCTATAGCCATCAGTCGATATTCTTCAATGAATCAATTTTTTATAGTGTTTGCAGTAGACTTGATCACTTATATGAATTTATAGAATGACTTCCAAATCTGAGATCACGTTGGAACACTTTTACATTTTTAATGGCACTTATGCAAAAAAGGAAGGAGAGGCAAGTATAGAGAGTTATATTAGAGAGTGATTTTTTCTGATTAAATAAGTGATCTGTTATGTGACCATATGCTCTTTTTTATTAGGAGGAAAAAAAGATATTGTATTATTATCCCGAAAAAGATCTAGATGTTCAAATTAAGAACATAGGGCTCAGCGAAGCAATAATTAAATTTACTGAGTATGTATTGCAATTGTGTATCTTTGTGAAAAATATTCTTCCAAAAGATACCATTTTTACAGATCTTTCAATCCTGGTCAACCATGTGATTATTGTCATACACATAAAACACGTCAAATATATTATCAACCAGAGCCCAATTTCTGGATGGTAATGGTATGTATTTAAGGATGATAACGGATGAAATAATATAAACAGTTATTACTTTTAAACTGGTCTAAACTATGAACTAATTATCAGAGCTGGAATTAAAGTATAGCAAATAACATACTTGACTTGTGTAAAAAATTTGAAAGGATGAAAAAACAGTAACAAATTTGGAGCATGTACATGATTTAAATATAATTAAAATTTTGTTTTGAAATTTAAAGTTTTAAGATTTCAATAGTATGTAATATCAATATTTACTAAATCATAAAGTCAGTTTCTATTTTAAGCATTTTAAAACCAATTTATAATTACTCTTTAATCGAATAATATCTGAAGTTGAAAGTAGTATCAAAAATATTTTTATCTATTTTGGTAACAGGTTTTATATGGAGGAAGTTTTAATAAATTAAAATCAATAGAAAATTATTTTTGTTACTAAGTGAAGTAAAGTTGTCAAATGTCAGTTATATTTTCAATTGAGAATACTTTCAATTGAAAATAAAATATGTAACAATATAATTTTTGATAAAATAATAGATGGTTTTACCATTATTAAAATATGAAAAGTATTACGTTAAATAAAAAGATACAATTTCTTGTAAATTTTTACAAAAATTAAAATCTATGTAAATGTAAAATGTATACACTGTGACTGTTACGTTTATTTTTAATGTACATGTAATTTGTACACTTGTAATGTTTTGTGTACACATGATTATGTGTTTCTATTAAATTAATATTAAACATTAATATTAATGATTGATATTAATATTAAATATTAACATTTGTATTAATATTAAATTAATATGAAATACTACTCTAATTATTATTTTTCTTATATTTTATGTCATAAAAAATTCTTTTTTTATTAAGGAGTGTATTTTTTCTTTTGTCTCACATAAAACATCTAGGCTTTACTAACTATATTGATATTCTTTAGATTGTTGGTGTACCATACATTTACAAAGAAAAAGATGGTAATAAGTATCAGAATGACGAAGTGTCCAGCAGTGTTTGCCAAGCTATATTAAAGCAGACGTATATGATGTTTAGATTATTTATGGGGTCCTTTGAAACTATCATTAATGATCCTGAATGTGGTTCTGTAATGCTGTTAAAACTTAAACTCGAACATTTTTACTCACGAGTAAGTAAATACGTTTGCTTATCAAATGTAAACCAAGTAAGCTTGGCACATAGATATATATCTTTATTTCGCTTTTAATTATTACAGTATCTCCTTTCACTAAAACTGAATAATAGTGATATACTAGATGTTTTTCAAGGTCTACAATTCTTACCTCTTGACAAGATTACGTTTCTCAAAGTGCAATGCTTTATGAATCTTGTAGAAGCTATGTTTACACAAGTAAAATACACAGCATTCCTCTATAATGATCAAGTTGTTTGGTAAGAGTTCTGCAGTTTTGTTATTTTTTCATTGCAATCTGTATATTTCGAATAACTTATATATAAGATTTATGTGATGTAGGAGTGGTTTGGAACCTGAAGATATGCAAGTAGTTTATAATTATTTAGTGAGCACTCTTTTGCCAGCTCATCTCGAAAAAGAATTACATGGAGGTTCAATACCTAGAAATTCTCCATCACCATTCACTTCTTCACATTACGGAAAGTAAGAACAGATATACTTTTATTCTGACTTAAATTAAAGTGTTTACTATCAGAAAAAGCCAGAAAAACGTGGAATTTTTACAAATTCTGTATTTTTGAAAATCATTTTCACAAGATTCATAGGATTTTTTTTCTCAGAAAAATTTTAAGGATTTTACTTTTAAATTCTATCTTTTTCTTTTAAATAAAATTGTATTCAAAAATAATTTTTTCTTAATGGATGCAAAATGTAGACAATAGATTGTAGCAATAAATATGGCATATTTATCTGCGTCCATGCATGTATATTCTCTCATATAACTTCAGTTATTAAAAAAAATAATGGCAGAAGATAATAGAAGACATCGTTTTTATAAGACTTTATAAGAGTTATATGTTTTATCACTGAATTTTTAGGGAACTACTTTTTAGTGAGCTAAATCTGTACATTGCAGATAGATTGTAATATGCTACACACACACTTATAGTTTATATTACTTTTTTAGTTTCTAAAATTTAATATTTAAAACTTAATTAACCTTTTATTGTGATTGTTCTGATTAAAAAAATTAAAGACATCACATAATAGTAAATTTATCTCAAAACTGTATTAAGAATTCGCTTTGCCTAAAATTTTGAAAATTTTTAGAGAATTTTTTACAAAATTGAATAAACACTCTGCAAGTGTAAGTTGTGAATGTTATAAAAATATTTTTATTCAGATTTGTTACTGGACCTGCTAGTGTTAACGAGCCCAGTTTAATTGGAAAATCACCAAAAGTTTTTATCAATTATTCTACCAAGCCTGTGTCATTGTATTTAGTAGTGTATCGAGCACTAAGCGCTACAATATGTCTCTTTGTCGATAGTAAGTAAAATCTATTATAGTTCTATTAGTTTTATTAAATCAAAAAATATTAAAATATTTGTATGTTTTTATTTTCCAGAGAAAACGAGTTTATTAATTGACTTCTTCAAGAGCTTAGACAGTTTTCTGGGACCACAATTAACCACGTTAGTTAGCTCTGTAGCTGACCAATGTTCTAAACATGTAATAGTCACGCCAGAATCGTGTACCAAGTATCTATATTTTAATAAGTTGAACTTAGCGTACAAAAGTACAATACATTTAGATAATAGACGTTGCTCTAATGTACTTACGACACCTGAAGTATTAAGGATTATCACTGATATATACAATGATAAAAACAGGTATATTTGTTTCTAAAATTCGTAAAAATGTGTTAATGAAAATTATTGTTAATCAATTGACTTTTAGATTGAAGGAAGCTGGAGAAATAATTATAAAGACTATGAGCGATTATTGGGTTATTGGAAAATTGTCTAATTTGAGAGAATTTTTTGTTGTCATACAACAGAAAAGTGCAAGTATCATAGAAATTGATGGTGAGTACAACATATTCTATTATGATTAAACAGTCGTAATAAATACTTAATAATTTTTTTGTTTATTACAGATGAAGTAAAGAGACTTTGTGAGAAACAATTAAAAGGCATCTTTTTCCATTGATAAATGTGCAACAAAAAAGTAGAAATAATTAAATTATGGATATCATTTTCTTATTTTTATGATTATGAGATTGACAGGAGTAACGAGTCAACTCACACCTTTACTACTTTGCCCTTTATTCGCGGTGCAGATGCATGTCTGTACTTCGCCATATTTTGTCTCTTAGAAGCAAAATTTACAATATTTGGCCATGAATCTTTACTTTTTTTTTTTAATAACAAAACCTGTTAAAGATAGTTCATGATAATTGTTTCCATGAAACGAAAGATTGACCATGATAGCTTTTGGATTAAATCGTCAAACCTAAAGAGCCAAATTTTGTAATTTGATTATTAAAACAATAAAGATTATCTGCACAACTGCCTATAGCGCAGATCGAGTTAGATAGCGTAATTAATTTTCATTTTGCTTGTTTTCTCCAAAAAATAACTGTAGCGGGCTACAGATTCTCCTTATTACGATATATCATAATGATAGTGATTCTTTTGATATTTTAACCGTAATTTGGATGAACAGAAATTTGTCAGATATTTACAGTTTCTCTTCTGTCGATCCTTAATCTTCCAACAATGTTATTTCACTAATTATTAGCAGGCAATATATGAAATAATTGTAGGAATATAATTTGTACATATGTGTATAATGTCAATTATCTCTAGTTATATTATTATTTATTACTATTGTTCTACTGAAAAATTAAATAAAAATTGTTATAAATAAGACAGAGTAATACTAATAATAGTTGTATGTAATAAGTAATAGCATTCTTGTAAAATAATAAAAAAAATGTTGAGTAAATTTTTGATGTAACTTTAATCCAACATTTCTTCTTTTACATCTTTTTGATTAATATTATTGGAAAATTTTTTCAATTTTGCTACGAAGAAACCATCCATGTTATGTACATGCGGATAAAACCGTTTGGTTAATTTCAGCGAAGAATGAAATCGATGTTGTCTGTAGGTCGTGAAACCATCAGTTCCAAATTCCAAGCCAGTAGGCATTAACTTAACGTCTCTCTTTTTAAGAGCGTAATCGATGACGCATTCGTTCTCCTCCGGTAGAATAGAGCACGTTGAATAGACGATAATACCGCCAGTCTCCGAACGCGCATTAGCGCAATCAATTGCAGCTAATAATAATTCTCTTTGTAATGTGCAGCAACGTTGGATGTCTACTTCCGCCTTATTCGCTTTCACACTGGGATCTTTTGCTACTACACCTGTACCTGTACACGGAGCATCCAACAAAACTCTGTCGAAACCTTTCATGACCTGGAAGTTATTGTCACATTCATTAATTTTAGGTTCATAATTTACTATAGGCTATAAAGACAAATAAAAGGAAAAGTTCTTTACCGTAGAAAATTTTCGTCCATCGTAACTGCACACTATAGAATTGACAATACCGAGTCTATGAAAATTGCCAACAACAGCTTTCAATCGTTCTTTATTTATGTCATTAGCAAACAGTGTTCCGGTATTTTTCATGAGAGCAGCGATATGTGAGGCTTTACCGCCTGGTGCGGCACATAGATCAAGAATTCTTTCATTTTCTTTTGGCTCCAGTGCCATTACAGGCAGAAAACTAGCAGCACCTTGTATAATATAATGTCCAGCCAGATATTCCGGTGTTGCACCCATAGGCACCTGTGTGGAATACACTACCAAACCAATCTGTGTCCATTTTCCTATTGGATCTAGATTAACACCTCTATTAATGAGAGCCTAAAAATAGATTTGACAATTAGATTGTAATCGCAAATTTTTGAAGACATAAAAATAAAGTTAGGAAATGACTTGTTACTTGTAATAAAGTTGCAAGTAAAAGTTACTTTTTTACATACAGTAAAAAAGTAACTTTTTTATTGTATGTAAAAAAGTAATTAAAATTGTTACATTTTTTATAACTAATAACTATTAATGATTAATTTAACTCAAGACTTTTGCTTCTATGATTGCGTTCAAGCTCGACAACCCATATCGGCAGTTATATAGAATTGAAAAAATATATTAACAATAACTACTGCAATTTTATTATATACAAAGATTGAGAAATACCATTTTCTTTTCATGATTGTATTAACCAAAATAAATATGTATAGCAGTTACTTTACATATTTCAGACTTATTTGTCAACATATGGTACGTTTAGTAGACCAAAATGGTAAATTATCTTCTAACTATCATATAAACATTAAAGTTGAGGATTTATTCTTAAAAATAAGATCTTGAATCATTGTCCACAGCATAGAAACATGTAACAACATGTAATTACAACACTGTAATTGTAATATGGTATATTGCAGAGATACTGTAAAGTTTTTTTGTAATATTATTTCAGCAAAGTTTCAAAAAATTTGAAAAATAATGTCCTTCACGATTTGTTGCTTTTTGAGTAACTATGACTATGATATACTATTTCTTCAGAATTGATACATAATTCGTAATGGTAATATTTTTTGACAAAGAGAAATAAAAGTATAAATTATTTCTATAAAGTAATTTTTCCAATCTTATATAAAAATAGTATTAATTTATTCTATAATATAGAAATAAACCTACCTCAGCTAGATCACGTCGTCGTGTTCTCAAGGTGTTTGCACGGATTGTCATAGGTCTTTGTACTTCACTTGCTTCCAAAAATTCTAATAATTCATCCAGCGGGAAAAGTTGCATCAATTTTTCCATTAGGAAATCATTATAACTGTAATATGTACATAAATCTCGTCGAAGTAATTCGGTATATTCTGAACGTGACCTATTTTCCTCTCGCAATCTCTTGAAATCTGATAATACCAGAATAACATCTCTTATTCGTTGTTGAATATCTTTTAAGCTAGTAACATTGATAAGTTCTTCTTCGGTTGGAAAAGAAAACACATTTTGTTGTGCCATCATATTATTCATTTCTTCCTCTGCTAGCTTTCTATTTAATAAAAAATAAAGAATTAACTAAAAAAGAAATTAGTATTATGAATAGCTAAAAAATTACCTACTCTTCTTTTTCTTTCCTCTTTTTCAATCTCTTACTGGCTTTTTCTATTGGAAGTAAATCATTATCATTACTTTCATCATTTTCTTCCTCATCTTCTTCATCAGATTTTTCCCCATCACTAGATGCCATTTCTTCGCTGTCACTCTCTATATCATTCTCCATAAATTTATGCTCTTTTTTCAAGCTTTTCTTTGATTTTGTTGTAGCAAGCAATTGGCTATCATCTTGACTCATATCCTCATCATCTATTTGTCCATTTTCATTTTCCTCAATTTCATCATCATTAAATAACATATTATCACTGTCACTTTCCACATTGGTCTTAATTTTTTTGCCTTTTGTTTTCTTACTTTGCTTTGTTTTGCTCTGCTTTTCTAATTTGGATACTTGATTGTCAGAATACACTTCCATTTCATCATCTTCACTATGACTTTTATCATTATTATTTCCTATCTTCTTCCTATCTCCTATCGTCATATATTTTTGTTTCACCTTTTTCTTTTTACTTTGCTTTGCTTTTGTTTTTAATTCTAATGCTTGGTCAACAAGTTTCATCTTTTGAGAATTGTCATTGACGAAATTTACTTTTTTCTCTTTTTTCTGCTTCTGCTGCTTTAATATATCTTCTTTCTAAAATTATGTTAAATAAGATTGTTCATATAAAAATAATAAATAGTAATAATAAATATTTAAAATAAAGAACGTACAGTTTTTAGTTGTACTTGTTTTTCCTCCATATTAGTTTTCTCTTTGAGTAATTTCTTTGAATTTTGTTTCAATAATCTTTTCTTTGCCCTTTGCTTCTGTCGATGACTTTGCTTGTTAGATTCTTTAACTGCAACATGAAAATATAGTTTCATACATAACTTTATATCAGTATCAACAAAAATTTATTATTATCTTTTCATACCTAGAACTCCCTTTGGAAACACAGGATCTCCTTGCTTTTTTGCCCTCTTCCCATGACCACTGGGAATTTCTCTATCAAATTTTGCTTTACGACCCATTTAATCTAAAAACTGATCAATCATTTTTTATTCAATAACCGTTTACAATATAAATGTTTCTAAAATTATAAATGCCCAATATTCCCAACTTGTATTTTATGTTTTTCATATAAAATTACTATAAATTCCTTTACTACTTACTATATAAACAGTTACAGACTTATAACCTCCACGTCGTATTAACAAGCAAATAAGTTTACAATTTTGTAACACACTTGAATATCGAGATATCAGTTTTAATTATACAATAAAACCGTTAAGAATATAGTTTTATATTAATAATATAGTTATTTCAATATTTTGTCAAATTACTTGATTAAAATGTACATTATACAACGTGCACAGGCACCACGCATTACGCAGCATCGCAACGTGGTCAAAGATTTTTAAGAAAAGGAAAGGAGAGTTTAGCAGCGACATCTACATGAAGGTCTTTCACTAGAACTCTGTCAAATGACAAGACTTTCTCGTAAGTGCTTTCAAATGTACCTTGTAGTATATATACAGTCACAGAAGTCCACCTACCGTACTTGCTTCGGCAGTACATATACTAAAATTGGAACGATACAGAGAAGATTAGCATGGCCCCTGCGCAAGGATGACACGCAAAATCGTGAAGCGTTCCACATTTTTTTGAGAAAATTATAAAAATTGTTTTTTATTTATTTGATCTAAAAACGCATTTTAAATAAATTGCATGGTTTTAAACAATAACCCCTGTTATTGTTAATTTTTTTACAATAAATTAAAAATTCTGTCATATATATGTACAATGAGAAAAATGTACGAATATTCATACGAGATTTCAATTTTTGTATAATTTTCGACCTCAATAAATATGTTTATCTATTTAATTGTTTTATTATACACATTATAGACAAAATATTTTATAACATGTAGGCGTAATTTCAAAATTAAAAAACAAAAGTTCTGTATATATGCCTACATATTACGAAAGATCCCGTATATTCATTTTACGATAGACTTCGGAAAAGTATTTTATTTACTTATTGTGTCGTTATTTGTTACAATCTTATGCGAGTAGATTAAGGGCCAGTTGTTCCCAACTTCTTGGTAATCTTATCTACCAGGTAAGCATGTGTTTATCTTTATTTCTTTTCTTAAATAAATAAAGACAAACATATATTTTACCTGATAGGTAAGTTTACCAAGAACAATCGATCTTAAATATTGTATCAAGTATCCACGCGCGCAGATACTATGCTATTTTTTGAACGTGCCGGGTGAGGCTATGCTACAGGGTTCACGTGACTCGAGGCACGGCTATTCGCGCGGACGAAGACGCTCGCTGCGGCAATATCGTCTTTCTCGTCGATTTTATCAATTCAAAAAATACACGAATGCGACAAGTGTCCGTAGTACTCGTTTTTGACGATGATGCGAAATCGATCGTGCGTGAAACACAAGGCGTGCGATAGTCGGATTTGCTGGCACGTCGATGAATGATCGTTGCCTTTGTCGCGATCGTGAGTGGCAAAATTAACTGCGTTTTTGTTTTCCCGACGTGCAAAAATGTCCGGCCGTCTTTTCGTGCCATTTCTCATTGTTAAGAGACGCATCATCGAGTGTCGTGAGTGGATGTGCCTGAAAGACGTAATGAGGATATGATCGACGAGTGAGAATCCTTTAAATTTGGAATTATCCACAATGTAACGGATCCTTGGTTTCCACTGTTCAAAACGTACATAACAGCAGGATCTCGAATAACATGACAAGTAAGTTGATATGTCAGATAAAAAGTCAATTTTCATGCAAAAATCATCCTCTGTCATTGTAGTCAAAATCGCAGTGATTTAAAACGCGATATTTTTTATAGTTAAGACATTCTCTAGATGTGTCGAAATTTAACGTTGTCTTTACCAAAACGAAAGAAATTGTTACGGAAATTTGTATGTGCTTCGGGAATAACAGCAATACTATATTATATTACATAAAGATATGAAAAATATCAACTTTATTGCCAAGAAGAGCAATTACATAATTTATTATTTTTCTTTTAGAAATAAGTAATAATGGTTAATTATAATGAAGAGTATTTTCTTGTTTTTCTCTAATAAAACTCTCTTTTAAAATATATCACGAATTTTAGAAAAATTTATTGGCCCATATTCTTAACTCACTTTTACTTTCTATAGTTAGAGTTTTCATAATATATGCAATAAACAACATATATATGCTTAAAAGTACATTTATTGATAAAAGTGGTTCAGAATATGCGCCATCATAATTTACAGATATATTAATAAAAGGAAGGTTATTAATGATGATATATACTATTTTGTTTTTTGAATATTATTTAAATAAATTTTATTTAAATAAAAGTTAAAAATAAAACTCCGAAAGTATAAGTGTAAACTAGAAAGTCTTTTATCAGATGGTATAACAGTTTTTATAATATTGTTTTATATTTTGTAACAATTCATGCTTTGTGCAATATAACTAGAAATAAATAAACATTTGAGAAATTGAGCTTTAAACTTGACATAATAGGCAGACAGAATTGATAATAATGATAGAATTCAGACACAAATTTAAATTAATAGAGGAGTTAATTATAAACTTTTGAAATTGATAAAATAAGTAATAAAATATGTTTCTATAAATTCAACTAGAAAGTTTATAAAAAGATAGGTCTGAATTAAACATTTAAAAAATATAAGTCATTTAAGGACTAAAAAATAAAAATAAACTATTTAAGAAATAAACAATTTATTTGAAATAAAATTGTTATGAAAAGAATAAACACAGCTATGATTTATTTTCAATAATAGAGAAATGCAACGGTTTACGTTCTACAACGATTTTGTGTTTTATACTGTATTATGAGAAAAATATAAAAAAGGAAAATATAAACAAAACAGGTTAGGAAGGCACATGTACAAAAAAATGTTTTAGAATTATCAATAATATTCTCATTATTTAAACAATGCAACTACAAAAAAATAATGCAAATTTTATTCTTGCTTTTAAAGAATTTTACAGATTGTATACAAAAAGAAACCATATGAATGTATGAACTATATAGATTTTTATTTCTTATTATTTAAATAGATCATGTTTTTATTAGTATTAATACAGTGTAATGTTTAGTTTTTGAGAAATAAGGTTTTAAGAGACATAACGTCAAATATGTTATGAAAGTAGCTCAGTCATATGAACATGTAATCCTCAACTAATTGTCGATATTAAGACCTTATAGATGGCTTAGATTATTAGATATTTGGTCCTTTTTAATGTTATTACAGTTTCTTTATTTACAAGGTTTATGTTATCATAATTGAACATAGACTTTTACTAAAATACAATTATTACGTAACATAAATGACGAATATACGAATATACTAATATGATATACATATATAGATAATAAAAATAAAATAAGTAAAGAAATAACAATAACAAACAAATAATATGCATGATATGTATGTAAATGGCAATATTAATTATTAATAAAAAATTACAAAAATTACATGTCTCTGAATGTTGAAGTTATGGCAAAGATATTTGTTGATGCAAATATGTATAAAATTATTAACACAATAACAATAATATAATTAAAATTATATACATATATGTATATATAATATACATGTATAATTATGTTACTGTTCCTCCTCTTAGGTCATACTTGAATTCTTAATGTAATTTTTAATGTAATTTTCTTATTTGTGACCTGAAAATAATTTTTCCAGTAGGACGGCTCTTGTTTGCGATCGCATTGTCTGAATATTATCAAGATAGCATAGAACGGTCATTAGAACTTATTTCAAAATTTATTTTTAATATATTTTTTATCTTTCTTATTTACACAAAATATTAAACAAACAGCTCGATTTAGAAAAATAACTCTTATAGCTTGCTTAAGCTTAGATTACCATAAATACTTATGGTAAAACTTTGCGTTTAAGTGTAACTTTTCCTTATATGAGTATAAAGTTTAATTTTTAGTTTTTATTAAAAATTAAAAATTAAAATATGTAATAGATATTATAAAAATTATTATTTTTTTTATATTATACATACACGGAGAGAAACATTTTGTATTAGCGAGCAAAGCTTTGGTTGATATGTGACTAATAAAATAAAGTTTTGTTATCTTAACAAAACATTTTGATCAAATAATCAAACTTTTTAATTAACACAACGACATTGTTTTATTTTTATATATCAACCAAATTTTACTTAACATTTTTCTCAGTGTAGACCAATTTCTTGAAGTCTGGCATTTTAATAAAAAAAAATTTTAATTAGTTGATCTTTGTGAAAGTTTTAACGAAATAAACGTAAGATAGCATTATTCTATCATGGTAGACTCGTAATTATTTAAAAGTGGTAACTTAAGGTTAAGGGATTGTGCATAAATTCAAGAATTATTTTTTGAGGTTCAGAGATTATTTTTTGAGATATTTAATTATGCCATTTATTATTTACAATTTATTATTTACAGATGAATACATTCTGATATTTTTTTCTCCATTGATTAACTAATCTGTCACTATCTGTCACTAATATTATATATATAGCAAAGATCAATCACTTCTAGTTTTTTACATTAAAAAATTTCAAAAAACATGTTAGGTGTCTCAATGTTTGCGTACATCAAATTTAAGTATTTTAAATTTTTACATAGTGTTAGTATTTCCAAATCTATACTCTTTAATTTATTATAATTGTAAGACAAATCGATTTTTTCTAAACGTTGACAAGAGGAGAACAATCTGCGTAAGCTGTTCGATAATTTCGGTAAATCATCCCGATAATAATAGTACATTCTACCATACACAGAACTGCAAATAAAAATTATATAATTATTACAATCCTTCGAAGAGAAGAATAATATATCTGTTTTAAGATGCATGTAAAAGAATCAAATAATAGAAGTTTAATAAGGAATATGATAATATATGTGTTTTAAAGAAATTATAATATTATATACATACAGAATAATGTAACCAAAATTTACTTCCTGTAGATTTTTGCAATCAGCAAGAGCATCGATACCTTTTAATGTAAATATACCATGTGCGTTGCATAAATTTATCTTTTCCAAATTTGGACATGAATTTTTCAATTCTATTGTGACCTTCTCTATATTTAAACTTTTGCCTGTGATTGCTAAATTTAAGTCACGCATGTGTCGATTCCTCTGCACCTGCAGTATTCTGCAAACAGTTTCTGTTTGTATGTTTTTTATACCCGCTAACTGTAAACGCTCTAACTTTAAACAATTTAAAAATGGGAAATTTCAAAATGGGAAAATCTTTTATTGTTTATAAAATAACAATTATTTAGATCCAAATCTAAAAAATATATATATATTAATCAATATACAATTTGCCCGTATTCTTAAAAATATTTGTATATATTTATACCTTTTAATATTCGACATGTCTTTGAAATTTCAAGCAGAGCAGAATCGTCGATGGATTAACAATAACTTAATATTAAACGTTTTAACAACGTATCACAAGTAATAAAAAATGCATTAAATTTCCAAACAGAAAAATAACAAAATGACAGATCCAAATATGTCAAATATTTACATCTGGGGGTAAAATAGTCAAATATATCAAAAAAATTAGAACGCCAATATGTAAAGTATATATTCCGTATATTCAAACTTGTGTAAAAGAAAAGATCCCGTAATAAATTATTCAAGCGTTTATTTACTCTGCACATGCGACGTAATGATCTCAAATCTAAATCTTTTAATATTTTTAATATTATTTTGTCCTGCAAAGATATAATATAAAATATATTAATTTACATGAGATAACGTTACGATAAATATTATAAAACAGATTAAATAGTTACGATAAATATTATAAAATTACGATAAATATATAAAATATTATAAAAAATAGACTTCTTAATAAAATACTTTACAGAAAGCAAAGAGAAAGTATCACGTGATTCCTTGGATTCAACCCATAAGAGTTTAAGATCTTCCATAAATTTTTTATTTTCATAAATTAAAGGCGAATAATCTTGGGTTGAAAAGCAACTGTTATAGCCTTGTTTAAGAAATTGTAAATCTGCATAATTACATGCAATGCATTCCTCATGATACTTGTTTATGTCTGAGCTGATACTTGTGACTTTCTATTACATCGCTGCAAATATAACGTTGGAATAATGTTATTTTTATTAAAAAAAAAAAAAAATAGAAAAGGTTGAATATTACTTAATGTCGAAGTTTATTAACCTTTTGCAAATAATGCAATAGTTCCACAAATTTTTTTGAAGAATGTATATATCCAAATGATGAGCCGATGTATTATGTGGATATGATAGCAAAGTGTTTCTATATGTTTTTATTTTTTTTAATATTCCATTTTGGACACATTTTGGAAACCTGCACAATGAGTGGGGCGATCACGGTCTTGTATACAGGTCTCGTAACTTCAGTGGTGGGAGACGGTCACGTAAGTGAGGCAATTTAGTTGAGGCAATTTATGCGTATTTAGTAATACGCATTACTTTTGAAATAAGTAATACGATTTTTTTCAATACGCATTACTTTTGAAATAAGTAATGCAAGTTTTTTTATTACGCATTATTTTTAAAATAATTAATGCAATTTTTTCCATTTTGGATTACTGTTTTAATAATTAATGAGTAAAAAAATAATTACTTAATAAAAAATTAATAAGTAATACGTTATTTTTTAATTTACATTTTTATTACCCTGATTTTTTGTTTTAAATTGATATCCTCTGGCCTCCCGCGTCTCTCGCCTACAAACTATGGTAGACTGTAACGCCTCTGTGGCTACTGCAAGAACTAAATTGCCTCACTTAGACCCGGTTCCACAACTCACGGTTAACTGCTAACGGGAGATTAATCGACTACCTATCTTTCTCTATATTATTATCTATATTATATATAAGGAGAGACAGAAAATCTATTAACCTCCCGTTAGCAGTTAACCGTGAGTTGTGGAACCGGGTCTTAATGACCTACCCCCACCACCAAAATTGGCTTGAGTTACGAAACCTGTATTCAAGACCGTGGTTGTGGCTGCCAAACAAGATTCTAATCAATTTAACCAATTTACGATCATGACCGTATAAAAGACTCGTTTCTCAGAGAGTTTCACTTTGGAATATTTAACCAGAGCTATTTAACAGAAAAGAGTAAATAAATACACTATCCCCTATTTCGGAGCTACTAACCAGTGTTAAGTAGCTCCGAAATTTCGATTAAAATAATTATATATATTTCTAATATATTTATATATATTTCTTTCCCAATTAATTTTTATTCACATTTAATTTTGTGTCTAAATTATAATTTATAAACTAATAATGTATATTTAATAGATATTTTTATTAATTTTATATGCTATAATAATATTTTAGCATATAAATAAAATGAACTTTTGGCAACAGTTGCCTCACAAGCAGTTATTAGTTCGATATATATTATTTGAGTTCAATCAATAACAAAAAGATAAAAAAACAGATGATAAATGACTTTTTATCAATTTCCTGTTAACTTTTAATACGGAGCATATATATGTTCTGAAAAAGTAATCACTTGTTTATGAAAAACTCTAAATTCATGAACAGATAAGAGGTTCCATTCTTCTCTTTGCATCAGGGTCTCGAAAATTACTTGTACGAGCCTGAAAGTACGAGTCTGACTTCAGACAGTGTATATAAGAATCTGAAGGCTCAAGCATGTAATCATTATTCAAGAGACATCATAACGCAAAGCACAAAGTCTTTTCTAAACACGAACAGAAAACATTCAGTGATAGTGAGGGAATATAAGTAGAACCATTATATACTGATAACGTTGTGAATGAAGAAGCATATCTTATAAAATGTGGTCTTTGAAATCGTGGTTCTTCAATGAAATGTGTACGAGCAAAGCACGTCTTGATGGCAAAACTGTTGTAATAACAGGGGCAAGTAGTGGTCTCGGCATGGAAACTGCTAGAGATTTATATGCTAGAGGTAATTTTACTGAAATACAATAATTTAAATTCATTTTATTTTATTTTAATTATCATAAGTTTTAAAATTTAATGTTACATATACTGTTATATAACAGTATATTAAATTATTTCATAAAAAAAATATTATAATTATTTTTTTAAATCAAACGTTCAGCATTAAGTGTACATTTTAGGTTAAGGATAAACTTCCGAAAAGCCCCACCGATTTTTTTTATACTTTAGATTCTTACGTATTTCGACGTGCTGATTACGAATATGAGTAGTTAATACTAAGCCGCTTCTAACTAGGGGGCTCCGAGGGGGGGTGCGGGTGTGCGGGGGGTACCCGTAGACGCGGGGGTATGACGTCACGCGGGGAGAGGGATCTCGCGGTGCGGAAATTGCTGACGCGGTATTTTCGGGTCCGCGACCCGGGAGCGGAAGAGGGGGAATCGGGGTCCGCAACCGCCGCCCGCCGCCCGCCGCCCGCCGCTGTTGTAGCAGCCATCGCTGTGGTGCTCGCTCTCTCCCTCTATTCCGAATCTGTCTCTATCTCTCTCTCATCCGTACGCGATATTTCCAGCCATACAGTTTTATCATTCTCTCGCTCTTTCTCTTTCATTCGTTGCGTTCTTTCGTATCGCCGCCGCCGCCCGCTACCAAGCGAACGAGAATGTACTACGTGATGGGTGGGAGCGAGAGAACGTGATGGATAGTATGCGATGTGTATGAGTGAGAACATGTGATGAGTGTGAGTGAGAGAGCATGCGGGAATATGGATATAACGGGTGGGAAGGAGAGAACGTGATGAATAGTACGCGATGTGTAGCATGCGGTATGTGTGAGCGAGAGCGTGCGATGAGTGTAAGAGAGTGAGGATATTGTATTTAATGGGTGAGATGAGTGCAACTGAAAGCGAGGGAAGGGAGTGAGAAAGAGAACGCATATAAAGTTATATTTATATAACTTTATATTTATATATTTATATCCATTTATATAATTATATCCAAAATTAATCATTTATATATTCATATATTTATGTATTTATATCCAAACTTCATGATTTTCGTCTATTAAAGGACGCATGCAGAATAGACGGCGCAGGTCCCAGACGTCGGCTTCGCCAAATTGGCCGCACGAACGTTCTAATACATCGTCGTTCTGCGCTCTTAATAAATCCCTTCTCCAATGCGTCCAAAATTTCCTGTTAATATTGATAAAACCGGGTATTCTGATATCCTCTCGGTAGATCCATGGCTAAAAAATTAGCATTTTTTAGAATCTTATAATTTAACAACTTTTTAAAATATGTCTAAAAACTTACTTGATAGCTTCATATAATTTTTTTTTCTATCGTACGTGATTTATCAACGAGATCGTTTTATATAAGTTATCTCGGTCAACGTCTCAGTCAAAGAGCATATTAAACATATCATATTCCATTTCATACATCTACAGGGTGAGTTTTAATGACTGTCCCAACTTTTTACCATGAGAGATGGAATTACCGACTGCAATCTTAGTACACACTTGTACGGCATTCGCCATACATATATCGTACATGTGTGTACGATACTAAGATTGCAGTCGGTAATTCCATTTCTCATGGTAAAAAGTTGGGACAGCCATTAAAACTCACCCTGTATATATCTTATATCCATTTCATACATACATACTATATATCTTATATCTTATATGGGGAAAGGATAGAAAACATTTTATTGCATTTTATTTTTCTTTATTTTGAAAAATTCCACAATTATATTGATGTTGTGACCACCAGTTTATATATTTTAAATACATTTTGTAATGCACAATTCTTAATATGTTTTTCACATCGTATAGTATTACTAACATCTAGATTATTTAAAGATTCAATGTCTTCATAATCTGCATCCAATGTCTTGATATATATCCCATCATCAGTATCGAGCATGTCCGTCAACCATTCTCGTTTCTGAAGTCCCTTAACGTATATGCTAGTATTGCTGTCATCCGTATTACACACAGCAGATGTAATCAGACGTTTCGCCATGCTGTACGGTATCATCCCGTCTTTCCATTGCAATCCATGATGATATGCAATCAACCAAGAAGCGCAAGACTTGTCGGATTTTGTAAGAACACGCCATGGCATGGGGCTTGCAAAAATATAATGTGCGAGAACAGTTCCTTTTCTCAGTACCGCTACTTCCTTTACGATAAATTTTTTATCGACAATGAATCCTTGCAGATCCACAAATGTCGGTACGATCATTATGAGTAACTTTTCAAGACTGTACTTTAATACCAAATATCTCAGTTTTTATCTGTTTGATGTTACATGATTTTACGCACTACGTTGGACAACGGACAATATTCAATTACATGATCATGTAAAATGAGACAATAAGCGGTAGTATTCGCAGGAACATTTTCCTTGCAATCAAATTCTATGCGCACATCTACGGTAGCACTCTTGACGGATTCGTTTTGTCGCAAACAGTCAATGACTGCAAAAGGTCCTTTTTCCAGAAATGTGATTACATTGAGCAGTGTTTCACACTCATATCCATAATAAGATTTACCAAAACGTTGATATATGTCATACAGAATGGCATATCTAGATTTACGAAAGTCTAAATTCATATCGTCATACGGATAAAATTCAGAGTTTAGATAAAGTTTTACATTAGTCAAATTACAGTCGTCAAAGATTGTAACATCTTGAGACATGATATTTTTTCGACCAGTCTGCAATGCGAAGATAACGAAGCGCGGTTTTTCGAGTTGAATTGCAGTTTTAACAGCCCATGAATGTTTCGTCGTACTCTGCAGCAAAGGATACTCGTACAGATCCCAGGAGCGAAAACTCATACTTAGACATTGTCCACTCTCCAAAGCTCGCAGCAAAGATAATTTGTTGACTTCGTTTAACGTAACATGCGGCATTCGCCACTGCACTTTAAATAATTCAATTTCCGGTTGAGCCGTAGAATTTCCAACGATAGAATTGTTATCGTTGCGTGCTCGTATCAAAATCAATTCATGACGAGCGTTAACAATCACGCGTTTGTAATCTTCGCAAAAGCCTAATAATACACTAAGCGGTACGCAAAAGTTGAAGTATCCTTCCGGTAGGTTATACGAAAATTCCCATCCTGCATTCTGCATAATTACTGCTTTGTCATATGACAACGATACATAGTTCTTGAGAGTGCTGGTTATTCCAACGTTTCTGTTGCGATCAATTTCCACACCGTTGAGTTCATATCAAATTTCATCAAACATGAACGCCACGCAATTATTTCCGAGATTTATCTCATCTTTATCCGTATCGTCTTTCTTCTTCACCACCAATCTCCCTTCGACGTAGAGAAAACTTTCACATGGTAACGTGTATAAATCCTGCTGTTGTATGGGTATCCTTATTTCATCGCTGTATCCAAAAGTGGTGTTGGCGTACGGATTGTACGTATGAGTCTCGATCTTGACGATGCTGTCGTCAAAGATCGGCTCGCCTCCAATGTTCAAGATCTTAGACATCTTCGACAGATATTTCGTACGATAAATCCCAATGATTTTAAAAATTCAACGTTTGACGCGGTGAGATTCTTTTTATCAGATGAGCGAATATTTTTAACTGTCTTACAATTTATTTCACACGGTCGAATATTCTTGATTGGTGTAAAAATTGTATCCTTCACTTGCTCATTCAACACGAGCATCTCACGTTATCGTCTTCGTACGTGTAATCTAACAGTAATCTCCTCTCCACGAAAATCGAGTAATTGACCGTCCTGATCCACAATGCGAATCGTCAAATCAGTAATGCTCCGTGCAACGATTGGAAGGTAAATGATCTGTGCAGGCGTTTCCGATATCTTATATCCTGATGGTACCCTCGGCGAAAATTCGTGTATTGTGTGTACGCACTTGTCGTTGCTGTACGCACCCGCAGTCACGTTACATTCTATGCAAATAATGTTTACGTTTATGATATTTATAGGTGCATCCGATTCATGCCACATTCGCGATTCAAGAATACGCGATGAAAATCCCAACAGCGATCCAACGTTGTTAGGTTTAAAGAAATTTATCTGATAAGCACACATAATCTCACTCTTCATTGTATTGTTGTTAGCACGAATCACCACCGGATATTCGCTTTCTTCTTCATCTTCTTTGTGAAACGTTCTCTTTTCCGCAACATTGGGATGAGATTGTAAAATTGTGCGTTCCAAATATCTATCTATATCACGCAATTCATACGATCCTTCGGGAATTGTAATTTCCTTGTCGTCTTTGTCATAATAAAATTTGTTATTCGACGAATTTACATTAGGTATGGTATAGTATGTTTCAAAATCTGTGAGACCGAGCTCGTAATCGCCATCGCTCAAATCTACGGCTGGAAAATAGCTTACCGCGAGGATGCTACTCTTGCCGGTTAGCGTAAACGTCAGTGACATGTTGAAACGAATACTGAGTTAAATTGCATAATGTTAGTCTTTAAATTGATTACTAACTGTTTGAAGAAAACGCAGACATAGTTGGCCACAGTTGCTTTGATCATAACGTTGATAAGGCGTGTGATTGTACTCGATCCGCGTTACATCTAAATATTGCACCAGTTCTTTCGGTGGTCTAAGATTGCCGAAACTATCAAAG
Organism: Monomorium pharaonis; assembly: GCF_013373865.1. Classification (NCBI taxonomy): domain Eukaryota; kingdom Metazoa; phylum Arthropoda; class Insecta; order Hymenoptera; family Formicidae; genus Monomorium; species Monomorium pharaonis. Next base: position 10,020,335 of record NC_050472.1, on the reverse strand, counting down.
TATATAGCGCGATTTCCTCTCTTTGGGTATGCCACCCAGTGTGTACCTGATCCTTCAGCGTTATCTAAATTTACAATACCGCTCTCGTTTCGATATGCTCCAGCCGTTGGTAATGCTGTACGCATAAAAATTCCTCTAAAGTGTGGAATGCTCATACGTTTCGCTAACTGTAATAATTGTATGTTGGTAGTTGCACCTTTTGGCATTTTTAACGTCTTTTTGACGTTTTTTTTTTTTTTCGTCGACACTCCTTGTCCACGCTTATATGGAGCAAGATAAACTCCATGACCTTCCATGACACGATTATGACGTTTCAATTCGTTCAGCTGACGCTGTGCTGCATTGTTATCATTCACAACCTTCGCAACTCCCGCCGCTCCACCGACCAACGACCCGAGAACACCCAACAGCGGTAGAATTGGTAAAACACCGCCGTGTTTCTCTACCGGAAGTATTCGTTTACTCGTTCTCGGAAGTATTCGTTTACTCGCTTTCTTCTTTTTATCACTTTTTTTCTTTTTCAAACCCATACCGATTTTTGTCTTAGTTTTCATAGCTGCCCAAACGGCTGCTGCAGCAGCTCTTTCTCCGAAAGTCGAATCGTTCGCTGTAATGCGTTTTCGCGCTTCCGCAGCGAGTATATTATCAGCTGCGTGTCTATCGGTGAGTTCGTTGCTCCGGGAGTATGCAATGTCGTGTTCGCGACATGCCGCGTCCAACGGATTAATACCCCAATCACCTCTGGCCAATCGCTTTTTCAGCCTAGTACCTGGACCGCAAAATTGATATCCTGGTATGTGCAGTTCGAAAGGAAGCGCATTTATCACACGATTTAACAAGCCGCGATCTACCGCTGGCATTCGCGACAATTTTTTATCAACGGTGCGGGGCCGTCGATGTGCGTCTGGTGCAACGATTGATTGTAATGTTCGTAGCAACGACGATGGCTTCGAATCTCCGTATCAGCCTTTATATGTTCCGGAAGCGTGTCCCACACGTGTTCGATATAATTGCTACACACGCGTAGCAGAATAGGTTTCGACACGAATTCTAACTGCTCGACACTCAAATCGAGTATATCGGAGGGATGTGACAATATGAGAAACATTTTACATACTGTCGCATGCCGGTAGTTCGATGCTTTCGTGCATTGTACTCTGACATGAGATGCGGCAGCAAATCAATCCATCTATAATTTCCATTGAGTGTAAATTGTTTCCACATGACGTTTTTTAATGTTCGGTTAAAGCGTTCGACAACTGATACTTTCATTATAGAGTATGTAGAATAATGATTGATATTATGTTTTTTTAATAGTTTCTGCACGTTGGTGTTATAAAATTCCTTTCCTTTGTCTGTTTGAAAATTTTTCGGACATCTTCCATCTTTCTAAATTATCTTTGCAATCACAATAGCAACTTCGCTACCACTCTTGGCCTTCAGCGGCACAGCCCATGCATGCTTGCTCAGCACATCGATAACGGTGAGTATATAGTGATAACCTCGGTTAAATCGTGTGTAAGGACGCATCTCAACCACATCCGCCTGCCACAGGTCATCGTATCCATGAACTATGACGCGTCTTCGAGGAAAATTTCTTCTCGCCGGAGCATGCAACTCCTCAACCAGCAATTGTTTCTCAGACATGTTCAGAGTATGACATGTAAATGGTGCATATAATCAACGTACTAACTTTTTTACTCTGCACGATGAGTTACTGCGTCGAGCTGTCTTTGAATCTCGTTTAGCGTATGAGCTGTAATTTCAACCTTACTTTGAAGTGTCTCAATCTTTCTCTCGATTTCATCCTGTCGATCCTTTAAAATTTTCACAGTTTGTTGCACGTATCGTTTATTGGCTGCATCACTATCATCTACAGGTAACGCTAAACGTCAAATCTTGCGCGACTTTGCATCAAAATCGGTGACAATCATGCAAAGAGCGTTATCGCGCACGTAATTTCTGACTAATCCGCTCCATTGATAATATGGTTCCGCACCACCTCTTCCGAGTGATGTTCCAAACTTGTTGATTGACATTTCGATGTTGACTAAATGATTTGTTTTGCACAGTTTTAATTTATAATAAAACCAGCCTCGCGAAGTTCCTCGATAATTGATAGAATCTCGTTGCCGTGAGCATTGTGCCCTGCCTGGTGTGAGGCCTCAAGCAATCGAAGGCGATCCACAAGCTCGTTGGGATCATCCCAATGAACATAATCGATCTTGTTATCATTTAATGTAATAGCGCTTGATAAACCTTGTCCAACTTTTGCGTCTGTTACTAAGGGCGCAATTATATTTTTATATTTAGACCCTTTGTTGTCCATTACTTGATTATGTGCAATATGTCCGCGTCTATATGCATTTGTCGCCAATAGAATGTTTTTATAATTTTGCAGGTCATTATTCGTGTACATGTTGGGCATTTTCATGAAGATTAATTCGTACAGACCAGGCGTTCCCGTGTATATTTTACCATCTATAACTATGTTATCATTCTTATGTATGTCGATGCGTTTATCACCGAGCATCGTTCCAAAGTCGGTGAAATAAACTCCGTAAACAGTATCTATGATGACTGGTTTTTTACCACTTAGAACAGCTCCCATATATTTTTGACCTAATGGACCATAGTGCATGTGCAACTTTTCACGTCCCTCTCGCGTTTCCAACTGTTGTCGAATAGACGTCACAAGCGGTTCATCGGCTGCTATTTCAAAAACGTCTTCGACGGAAGGTACATGACTGTACGATAAATCACTATCATGTAGTATTTGCGATGTTTCATTCAAATTAGTTGGTACAGTTTTTGATCGTCTCATTTTTTTAACAGGAGTAGAGGTCATTATAAAATTGTTAAACGAAGCGTTTGATCGCTTTCGTTTGGGTTTTGGTTCTGCGTATTCGTCTTCCCCCGAGAAGAACGATTCATTCTTAATCGGATCTGATACATCACCAACGGTGTTTTCAACAATCTGTTTTAATGGTTTGACAATGGGCTTAAAGTGTCTCTCCAACGCCATTTCTTCTTGCACTTTACCCGCTTTCAAAGCGCGATATTTTTTACGAATTGAATCACTTGTTTTCGCAATCTCTTTCACAATCTTCTCACGATCCATATTGTTATCTGTGTTATCCATGTTGAGAAACGCTACTTGGTCAACGTATCAAAAACAACTAACTGCTTTATGGTATTGCGAAGTCATTAAATCCTTTTCGATATCGTCCATCGGCGAGTGCGCTATTCTTATCTATCACTAAAAATCCATACTTTTGTTGCCAACAAGTATGACATAAATTGCTAAAATCTTCATAAGACATGTCGGTATTTACATGATCGTTGTACGCATGTTTTAGATTGGTACCATCCTGCTTGAATAAAATTAGCAAATTCGCATTGTCGCGTATAAGATGTTTCGGTATCTTTGCATACGTCTGACAGAGATAGAAGCAGTCGACATCCACGTGTCGCCTCATTGCAAAGTAGTCTCTTATCGTATCTTGCTTATCACACGCCACGTCATCAAAGATAAAAATGGAATTCGGAAGCGCTTCACTCGGCTGAATGACATCACAGTTATTGGAGAATGCAAAATAACTAACTTCTTCAATCGGTGTCAATAAATTTTCCAAATATTGATATTTCGGTTGTTGTAATGATTTCGAGTACACATACACGTTCTCAAAACGTACTCCATGCGGACTTTCCAACAAGCTTATTAATACGTTTGTCTTGCCACAATTTGACGGACCGCAAATTATACCACGTATAGAACTCGGCAACATGTTTCCATGCCTCCTTATTTTTCTTTCAGACATTATTCTGTCATCGAAATTTGTTACTTTAATCACTGGTGAATGTTGTACAAACCGCATATTTTCTCCCTCTATGCTCTGACAAAACTGACAAAAATTAATAAGACCGATCTATTTATAGAGACGCACCGAGCAAAATTGTTCAGTACATGCGACCCATCGATGTTACGCCTGCAATCGCTAAAAAACTCTTAACCACGGTGTATAGTCACATAAAAATTGCGGCACCCGCGCGATTTAAAGTCAGTGACTCGGTGCGTGTCAGCAAATTCAAAACTGTTTTTGAGAAGGGTTATACACCAAATTGGACTACGGAGATATTTAAAATTATTAAAGTACAGCGTACCAATCCTGTGACATATGTACTGGAAGATTCCTCTGGAAAACCTATCGCTGGAGGATTTTACGAATATGAGCTGCAGCGTGTTGCAAATCCTGACGTGTATCTAGTTGAAAAAATATTGCGCAGAAAAGGAGATGAGATTTATGTCAAGTGGCTGGGATTCGATGGATCGCATAATTCGTGGATACATACAGACACTGTTATTTAATCCAATAAAAATTGTTTTTATTACATTCACATAAAAGTACAATTTAACCAAATACATTATTATATTAATTTTATATTATGTGAGATTTCTTTATCATCCTTCTTTAATACATTTTTATTAATACATGTTTTTAACATAAAAATATATATAATTATTTTTAATGTAAAATATGCATGTAATTTAAAAGCTATATAATGTTAAAGATATTATAGTGGTATTCGATAATGCCCCCACGGTAACGTTTCAATCGAATCGGGTATAAGGTATCTCTTATCGTCGTACGGACTTAAAGCGATTTTCTTTTCGGACACCGTATATACTTTATGTAGCTTGGATCTTATGCATGATTGGCGACGCGTCATCTCGATCTCATCTCTCAAACACTGGGTATAATCATCGAACGTTATGGTTCGCGCTACTACATTATTCTTGACACCTTTCGCCTTTTTAGTGTCCTTCTTTCCATCTACCTTTAACGCATACATCTTTGCTCTAAGTCCAACGAACTCAGTCATTATCACACCATTATTCTCATCTTTCATTAGGCCCGGAACTTTTTTATTCTCGAGAGGCATACCGTACGCGTTGTCGACCGGATAATCGCTCGTGTCGAACCTAGCGATATCACGTTTCATCGTCTCGTAAATATCCTCGCACTCGACGAAGTATATGAGACTGTCGGTGTCGGTATGACTCTACATTTGTCACGATACAGAGGTAGCATGTACTCGTGGTGAAATTCATATAGACACGTCTTAGAAATATCTAGGATACACATGCCTACGTAAATCGGCTTATATAATTTCACCTCAAGTTTTCTAAGTTCAACGGCGATTAAATTTTCTGCAAAAACACTTCGACTATGAAAATTTGGTTTCGCGATCATTGTCTCCGCACCATACCGCCCCACCCATTTTGTCAACAACTTAACGTCAACATGATTGCGCACATTCTCCATGGTTTTACCAAACACCGCATTATTCATTAATTTATACAAGTTTTTTTCGAAATCATTTTTGGCGAGTGTCCGGAATCGTGTATTTAACTCTATGTATTTACAGAGCCATGGAGATTGTGCGAATTGTAATATACGGTGTATCTTTGCTATACGAAGACCGTGACGCATGCACTGCTGCAGGTTGCGGTAATGTATGACGTAACGTTCCTTATCATACAGCGTAGCGAGAAGTTTACATTCACGCTTGCCTGGCGGTTTATCGCGTCTTGGGCAAAAAGGTAGGTCAGCGTGTTCGTCGTGAAGGTCTCGGGGATACTCGAGATCAACTTCGAGAATGTATCCCGTTGGTGAATCAACAGCGATCGCATTTATGTCAAAATTCGAGACTTTGATCCATTGAAATTCCCCATATGGCAGCGGTTGACACATCGCCCAACCATACAAATTATTAACGTCAAAATACATAAGATATGAGGATGGTTTCAATGTGTCGTACGTCTGCATGTATTTGTTGTTAGCCTGTGCATATCTGCCTGAACATTGACTGAGACCGCCGCGTATACCACGTTCGATGAACATTACCATGTCAATGTCAGTAAGCAGTTCGAAAGTAATTTTTGTATATTTTAACATAACGTCCCACGTGTATCCGGGGAGAGTGTAATAATGTGCTGGATCGAGACTGTAACTTTCTAAGCATTTATCGCGAAAATTTTCAAAAATGTCAGCTAACAATAACACATCCGTTTTCAAATATAGATCGCTATATTCACCCAACGTTTGAACTTAGAATCGCTTCCAGACATTCTCAGCGTGCATGTAATCGCTCTCGGATACAGTATCAGAGGTCAGGGAACTGAAAAATAATTCGCGCGGCGGTAAACACGTGTCCTGCAGCTTGTTCACGCAGTCAACGTACTCATATGGAAATACACCTTTTCGTGTCAATAAATCAAAATCCTCATTAGATAAGTGTAACAATTCGGAACGTACAATTTTTAATTTTTCTTTGCCTAGAAATGATGCCAATTTTTCGAGACTAGTATTTAAAAATTTATATGAATCTATGAACCATAGTTTTATGTAATTGTGTGGATCTAATTTATCAGCTGTGTCTACGACATGTTTTGTAAAAGAAATATACTTTTCTTTCGTGATGGGAAGTACGTCGGTCTTCCCTTTGAAGGCTGTGGCTATTTCCTTAATAATGAAATGCGAATCGTATCCAGATAAGTTATGAAAAATAATTGGCATGTATGATGCATTTCAATAATTTAAATTACAGAGAGAATGTGCAGGACCGCGGTAACGACCAGTCAAATGACAATGATCGCGCACCCGCGTATCATCCGGCGCGAATGGCTTATCGCAGATATGACACCGCGTCGCGCTATGGTATGCCTCCAATTGTTCCACCGATAACGTTTCCATGGGGATATTAGTTGATAAACGAGTCTTAACATTATACGCTAATTCTTCTAGTTGTTTAGTGAACCACGCGACGCAATCTTTATCGCGACGAAACCGGTACGTGGATAACGTGTCGTCGTATGAGCATCGCACGTAATACCCGATGCTGAATACCTCATGTTGTTGATATGTGTACGACGCTTGCTCTGTATCATGTTGCGTCTTCCGCAGCACACACTCGAGGTCCGCGTAGACGATAAAGGGCACTCGTTCCTTGTGGTTTATATTCCGGAAATTCAACCACTTGTCGTCTTCGGCAGGCAATGTGATAGCGCACACTAGGAAAAATAAATTAGTGTCTTCAACCAAACCATTTAGTTAAGACATTTTTTAACAGCAACCAAATATCTTGTTTTCTATAACAAAATATTTATTTACTTCTGCTAAATATACTTTTCTGATTTGTTCTGTGGACCAAATGATTTTGTTCTTAGACCTCGCATACAACAATTAAGCATTTTAGTTATTTTACCCACAGAAACTACATAATAATTAAATCTTCTGTTACATAAGCTAAAATAATGCTCAATGAGTACAATATCGTCTTTCTATGCATTAAAATTTAGATTTTATACACTATTTTATATATTAACAAAATATTATAGTAGCTTTAACAAAACTGCCTTGTTCTTCTAACCAAACGATTTGGTATATTTTATACACAAGAGCGCCGTTATTCACGAATAGATGGCGCAGGTACGTGCTGTTGGAAACAAATGGTATCAGATAATAGCGTGGTTAGCCCGCGTTTCTGCATGCCATTTTATTTTTTTTTCTGGCTCTACGTGTCTACTGTTGTGAGACGTTATATTTATAACTCATGTAATACAATTACGTGCAGTGAGATCGTTTCGTGTTTAGTGAAAACATCTTCGTAAGTATGAATTTCATAGATAATTTCTGGATGCATGTGATATTTGAGGCTATCACTGTATGAAGAAATATTTCAGCTTTTCCTCCTCTATATTTCGTAATTACCTACCGACAATTAACTGCCAGTGTTGTTAATGTGTAGTTTTTATACAATAAAAAAACCTATGCAACGACGTTTACTGATAGTTGACAGTGGTTACGGAATACCGGGCCCCAGGAAATTGTCGAAACTTATCGGTACACTGAAAAAAATGCAATATATCCAATAAGATATGTTGTTGCGGGCTGCCAAATACAGATATACTCAATAGAGTAATATATGCTATTGCAATATCAACAGTGTACTTGCATTAACAGTAAATATTATTGTATCGTATTTTATGTAGTTGGCAGCCCGCAATTACATATGTTATTGGCTGTATTACTTTTTTTTTCTATGTATATCCAAAAGAGTTTATACCGTGTCCTTCGTGAAATTTTTTCTGATTGCATTTTAATTTATTTTATTGTGAAACTATTTCAGGCTGTTCTTCTGCGAAACAAACCTTGAAGGTAAACTGAACTTGTGTGTCTTTCTCTGTATTATTCTGATTTTCTCAAGTATAGCAACGTAGTATAAAATGAGCGACGACGACTTCATTATTCAAACATTAAAAGAATGGGGTCTTGAAAAGTGGACATCAAAATTTTTAGGTATGTTAACTTCAAAATTCTTTTCCGGAATATTCCAACAATAAGATATTTTGCATATTCAATGTACTTGTTAAAATTGGTAAATATTACGTGTCATCAATGTTGTAAGAGTATAGTAGTGTATAAAAATTGATTTTAATCTTATAGACCAAGAAATAAGCCCTTCATTATTGTTGAGTGTTTCGGAACAAACATTAATTGAATTAATACCAACCATTGGTGCAAGATGTATTTTTATAGAAAAAAGGAAACAGTTTTTAAAAGAACAGTCAGCAAAGGTTAGAAAAAATAAAATTAATAATAAAGATAATAAATTTCACTATTTATTTTCTTTATTGCGTGTGTGATTGCATAACATATACCTCTTTATTTATTTAAATTAAAGTATATTAAATTTAAAATATTATATAGAATATTTCTAGATATGAAAATGTTCCGAATACACAAGGTATATCTGCAGACATATCCAAAGAAATAATAGAACAAGAAAAAGAAGTCGAATTACCTGAAATATTGGAACAAAGTGAAAATGCAATACTAATAGAAATAGAAGATACCGTAGCTCATGAATCAAAGGATCTCGATATTAAAAATGTGTATTCCTTAGTAAGATTTTTTTAAATTTTGACTTTTTTAAACTTTAGTAAAGCGTAGCATAATTTGAAAATGTAAAATTTTTCATCAATACTTATTTAATTTTGTATTATATAAAAAAACATTGTTATAGTTTTTCTTATTCTTATAAATCAATACATCATTTATACATCTTTTTAGGATTATAAAAAAATTTTGGAACAATCTATAGATGGAAGAATTATTATTGCTAATTACAAAAAAGAAGTAAAACTTAATAAACAATTACGTTCTAAACTTGTTGACGTAATTATAACAAAATTAATGTCGTTGTTCTATAGTAACGAACAAGGGTAAGATAATATTTTAGAAATATTGTAATTTAGTTAATTTGATAAAGAAAAATAATTTATACATTTATAAATAAACTAGGATATCTCTAAAAAACGAACATTTTGAGTTTATTGCAACTCAAATTGTAAAAATATTTCCTACTGAAAATATCAGTGTCTATTACGTTCCACCTAAAACTGAAGGGCCTCAACAAAAAATTTCTAAAGGAAAATTATTCAATTATAAAAGTACATCAATAAACTGTTTTAATTCTATCTACTAATTATAATATGCGTTAATGTATATGTAAAAGACACACATGTATATATGTGTACACACGCAAATGTGTAATAAATTCATTTAATATGCTGTATTTGTATACTTTTTTTTACCTACAAATTTCAGCTGTTAAAAATTATAACACGTATTTTAATATACAGGAGGGTGTTTCAGAAACAGGAGGCCAAACTTTAGGAGTATATTCTATTTACTCTAAGGATGAAAAAAAGTCATATAAAAAACGTTTCTGGATCCATGTTTATATATACCCATTTTTTTAATCCTTACAGTAAGTAGAATATGCTCCTAAAGTTTGGTCACCTATTTCTGAAACATCTTTCTGTATATTGCATATGTTGTATATGTAAATTGTAAGAAAATTAATACCCTTAAACAAAATGTTTGGTTAAAGTGATTAAAAAATTTAGTTGTAATAACACAATAAATCATAGAAAATCAATACCTTTAAACAAAATGTTTGGTTAAAGTAATTAAAAAATTTAGTTGCTATAACATAATAAATTGTACAAAATTAATACCTTTAAACAAAATATTTGGTTAAAGTAATTAAAAAGTTTAGTTTTAATAACAGAATTTACGTTGCCAAACACTTTTGTTTACATAACAAAAGTCATATAGTTATGACTTTTTGGTTGTTACAACAAAAGTATTACGTTATAAGAACCAAATGTAGTCAACAAAGATATTTGTTTACAGCAACTAAATAGTTTTGTTGGGCATATTTTAACCAAATTATTTTGTCGTTATAGCAAAATTTTGGTTTATACAACAAAACATTTTTCCTAGTGCAGTCGTTCATCCTCTGACAGTCTACAGTGTGTGATTGCAACCTCTCGCATGATGAAAAATAGTGCAAGCACCTGTAAAAATTTTAAAAAATTTTAATTACTTTTTTTTGCTAGATCATAAAACTATTTTTTACATAAGAATATAGTATACATACCGATCGCAAATGTATTTCTTGTGCTTCTTTTTACTCAGTTGGGAGCTGATGAGGCGGGACAGATTTTTTATCCACACAAAGTGGCCCACGCTGTCTTCGTGCGGATTTTGCACGTATAATAAATTGACATGCTTCTCTTTCTTGTCATTGGAGAGCCGCAGTGGAAGAATCTTTAGCATTGCCATTTCCTTTTTCATCCCGTAGACGTTGATCGATATATTGTTAAGACTCTCAAATTTTCCAATGTCCTTTACTGTAACGAGAAACGCAATGTCATCAAACTTTAAGACTGTTGTATAATGTGGATATGACGATTCCAATTCTGTGTTTCTTTCAGCAGGATGTAGAGCGGCGACCACTGACCACGCGAAGCATGCATTGTCCTTTGAATTAACGTTCACTACTGCACGCTTCATCATTATTTCTCGCGGTAATGTCACGTAACACCCCGCGTGTAGAGGATTGTACTTATTTATATTTAGAATCAAATTGAGAATTCGGGATAGCGCCCACCCGCTATCTCGTTCTTGAAACTCTTCGAGTGATGCTAATGTGGGCTCGATAACGCGTCGCTCGTACCACTCGTCCAAGTCCGATGTTTGGAATAGTTCACAATTTTTAGTGTTTATACTTTTGTTGGCACGTTTATCACCCGTTACAAACACGCCGTTGAATGCTGTTCACTTTTACACTGTTGTGTTTCTCTAGAGCGTCCCGCACTCGCTCGAGCACTATACCGCCTGCGTCTTCTAAAAACGTTCACGGTTCAATATAGTTTGTATTTATCACTGCACCTGTCTGAATGCGATTCTCGAACGCAGTATCTATCTCTCGCCACATGAGTTTGTTTGCGTTATTACTAGTGCTCGCATAATTACCACCTACATGCACGAAACGTCTTTGTAATTGTGTCTTTTCACTTTCAAGTCGCGCGATCTTCGCCACCAACGATTGTCTTTGTCCGACGGCAAGCCGAGGACGCTTTATGCGCTTTATGCGGCTACGTTCCTCAAGCTGTTGTATAATCTCGTCGCATCGCTGCAACCACATAAAACACTCGCCCAAAGTAGTGACTCCATTTGCTTGCTCCAACAGCTCGCGTTCCACTTGCTCGAAATTATTCTCCATTTTTATCACTGTTGTCTTTTTATCACTGTTTTAAAACAACACCATACAATCTTCAACAGGACACTCAGATCTTAAACTTCACATCAAATGCGATATTATGCGCTTCCCGACCGCTTATATATTTTTTATAACTCTTCATTTTTTTTGTCTTAATATCGATGCTTGACCTCTGCAAGATTTGCATTATTTGAATGTGCGATTCTGAATGATCTCATCAAGTAAGTATCAAATGATTTATGTACGTGCCTAAAACATATTTTGTTACAGCAGCCGTACATCGGCGCTTGACCTCTGCCAGATTTGCATTATTTGAATGTGTGATTTTCGTATGATCTCATCAGTAAATATCAAATGTACATGCCTAAAACATATTTTATTATAGCAGCCGTACATCGGCGCTTGACCTCTCAAAGATTCACATTATTTGAATGCGTATGATCTCATCAGTAAGTATCAAATGTACATGCCTAAAACATATTTTGTCACAGCAGCTGTATATCGGCGCTTGACCTCTCAAAGATTCACATTATTTGAATGTGTGATTTTTGTATGATCTCATCAGTAAGTATCAAATGTATGTGCCTAAAACATATTTTGCCGCAGCAGCCGTACATCGGCGCTTGACCTCTGAAACGTTGGTCATCCTTGAATGTGTAAAATATGTGATTGTCCCCTCTACTGAGATGTGTGAAGAAATATATGATTGTCCCCTCTACTGAGATGTGTAAAGGGCGTGCAATATAAGAAGAGTTCTGACAACGGTATCACATCAGTTAATCAGCGGAATACGGATGGTAAAGTTCCAATCTTGCATTAGTTAATCAAAAAAAATCGGAGTTTCCCCTGAAAATGAACTATTACGTTCCGATTCAGCAAAATGAAACGTGTGATAAACCGTAAGTATTTTTTAAATTAATTAAATCAAATTTTATTACATATTTAGTTGGATTTTATTTTTTATATCTTGCAACATTTTTTTCTTTACAGAACAATGTCGCAGCCGCGTCATACTCTGCGCATTCTGGGGAGGAGATTTGCTTTGACGGCTACATTCTACAAATATTTGGATATAGGAATCAGTGTGGGACTTGAGCCTTTTGTAGAGATGATTCTTGGTGACAACAAGGGCAATGAGATACCGCTGTCATGTGATACCTGGGTAATAATGATTGAGAAACAGACAGATATCGAGCAACTCCTGTAGTCGGCAACCGCTACATCGTTGTGGATTAATGATCTTTTCATCAAAGTCGTTAAAATACGTAACGAGAGTATCATAAAATTCACTTTAAATAACAAAATTATGTACATGAAACCATCGACTGTACAATTTTTACTAAATCTTGAAGATGTTATCAATAATGCATATTTTAAGTTATAGGATGATATGCATATAGTAAAAGAACGATATAATCAATTTGTAAACTGTTTGCGGCGAAATAATATTCATAACAAGTGCAATGCAGTCAAATTGTTAAATGAAATATGTGTAAAAACTTCGCTCGTAGATTGCAAACTGATGGTTTATGCATCAGACAATATTGTATACGACGCGTTACAAAAGGAATAAATAAAAAAAATTATAAATAATTATTCTAACTTATTTTCTCTCTTCCCTATTCCTTTGCGGTATAATGGCGTGCGCAGAACCGAGTAGGAGGTACATAGATAAGATGGGTGGGAACGCATGTATGTAACCGCATATGAAAGAACGCAATGAATGAAAGAGAAAGAGCGAGAGAATGATAAAACTGTATGGCTGGAAATATCGCGTACGGATGAGAGAGATAGAGACAGATTCGGAATAGAGGGAGAGAGCGAGCACCAAAGCGATGGCTGCTACAACAGCGGCGGGCGGCGGGCGGCGGGCGGCGGGCGGCGGGCGGCGGCCGGCGGCGGCGGCGGCGGCGTCGGCGGCGGCGGCGGCGGCAGTCGCGGACCCCAATTCCCCCTCTCCCGCTCCCGGGTCGCGGACCCAAAAATACCGCGTCAGTAATTTCCGCACCGCGACCGCGGACCCGAAAATACCGCGTCAGCAATTTCCGCAACGCGAGATCCCCCTCCCCGCGTGACGTCATACCCCCGCGTCTACGGGTACCCCCCGCACACCCCTCTCCCGCTCCGGGTCGCGGACCCGAAAATACCGCGTCAGCAATTTCCGGACCGCGAGATCCCCCTCCCCGCGTGACGTCATACCCCCGCGTCTACGGGTACCCCTCCGCACACCCGCACCCCCCTCGGAGCTCCCTAGTTAGAAGCGGCTTAGTATTAACATATGATAGTGAAAATTGGCGCAAATTTGATTTTCATGGCGAAAACCTTGAAAAAACCATAAAAATCATGGTTTTTTCTATTTATTTCCCTAAATAATGAGAATTTTAAAAAATACTTTAGATAAAAGTTATAGATCTCATCGAAATACACATTTTATGTTGTATTGATTTTTGCCGTAAAAACAATAGTTTTTGAGAAAAACGACGTTAAATGTTCAAAACTTCATATAACTCATCTAACACAATTCAAGTTTTATTAGTTAATTTTATGGTAATTATTCACTTTACGGGACCCAGCCCCTTGACCTTGACAAATGTTGTCAAGGTTACCCTCCTGAGTGACCTTTAAAACACTCCCAGTTTATTTTTATACTCTCACTCGCAGGTGGCAGAATTTACTAGGTGGAAGTAGTCGGCCTCCCCCTCCGCGGGGGCTACGCCCCCGCTCCGGGTAGGGGCCTCAGATGGCTGGGGGTTAGCCGGAGTAGGGAGCTCCGCGTGGAAAGTCACAAACACGAAGTAAGAATAAGGAGACTTATCTATGTAGATTGAAAGTGGTCACGAAAAATGTTCCGTATGTGGCCAGGTTTGCCGAATGGAATGACTTGGACCATTTCATCGCCATCTTGAAATTTGTATATGTACATAGTATTACGTTTAGTTGAGTTAGTAATGAGTAAGTGTGTGTATGAAACACTACATACACACACTTACTCATTACTAACTCAACTAAACGTAATACTATGTACATATACAAATTTCAAGATGGCGACGAAATGGTCCAGGTTTTTCCATTTGGCAAACCTTGGCCACATACGGAACATTTTTTGTGACCAACTTTTTCGCTCTGCACTATAGAAGATAAGTCTCCTTAGTCTTACTTCGTGGTCACAAACCATTACTGTATGCGGACCCCGTCCCCTCCTCACTATCAAGACCATTTTGGTGCTAGTGATGGTCAAAAACTTATACCACACCTAAAAATGGGTGGATCATGCTTCGCATGGAAAATTCCAATGGTACAGAAAACACATGAGCAAAGCTCACTTTCTTCCAGTATTAACTAATAAAATTAACTAATAAAACTCGAATTGTGTTACATGAGTTATATAAAGTTTTGAACATTTAACGTCGTTTTTCTCAAAAACTATTGTTTTTACAGCGAAAATCAATAGAATATAAAATGTGTATTTCGATGAGATCTATAACTTTTATCTGAAGTATTTTTCAAAATTTTCATTATTTACGGAGATAAATGGAAAAAACCATAATTTTTATGGTTTTTTTAAGGTTTTCGCCATGAAAATCAAATTTGCGCCAATTTTCACTATTATATTCGTAATCAGCACGTCGAAATACGTAAGAATCCAGAGTATTAAAAAAATCAAAGGTATGGGCTTTTCGGAAGTACACCCTAGGTTAATATTTGAGATGTGACTCACGTATTTATTATCTCTTCATTATCGCTTGAAGTTCCTTAGCTGATTACATATGTGTCTCTGTGATGCAGAAGCGTTCTTATAAAATATGTCGTAGAAATAAAAAGCTAGACGTTTGGAATGTCTTGGTTCAATTATTTATTTTTTATTTATTCTTGATTTAAAATTTCAAAAAATTTTCTACAACTGTAAAAAAAACAAAGAGTATATACTTAAACATATTCATATAAATAATGTTTGTATTTAGGGGCTAGAATAATTTTAGCTTGTAGAAATATGGAAAAAACAAATAAAGCAATTGAAGATATAAAGAATAATCCACCCTCATGGTAAGTTTATTTTCAAGATAAACTTGTATAATAAGAATTAAATAAATTATTATTTGCTTTAATTTTTCTTTTCTCTGTAAAACTTATATTTATTTTAATTTAATTTATCATTTGAAGGGACAATAGCAATGTGGTATAAATATATAGATCTAATTTTATTTTTAGGGTCAAAAAGGATGAATATAAAAATAATGTAGGTGAACTTGTGATTTATTTTCTGGATCTACGTAGTTTGAAGAGCGTAAGAGAGTGCGCTAAAAATTTGCTAACTAACGAACCGGCTATACATATGCTTATAAATAATGCCGGTGTGGCTGCGTATCCGTATGAAAAAACAGAAGATGGAAATCAAATGACACTACAAGTTAATCATCTTGGCCATTTTCTTTTGACACTTTTGCTTTTGCCAAAAATGCAATTGTCTGGTCCTAATTGCAGAATAATCAATGTCGCGTCACTTGTATATATTTGTATGTAAAAAATGATATTGTGATGACTTTAAAGACAAAATGTTTTTATTATTTTTTTATGTCCAGGATTCTTATTTACAATAACGAAACTGTAACAAAAACATTTTATTATAGGCGTTGATTTAGATTTTGATGATATTAATATGGAGAAATCTTATTCACCAGTTAAAAGTTACGCACAAAGCAAATTGGCGAACATTTTATTCACCAAGGCACTCGCTCAACGATTAAAAGGTACGCCAAAAAGAAAACTTATTGTTACAGATTTAAAATAAATTATAATTATTTAATTTTAATATATGCTTATTAATATTTAATAATCTTTAATCGATCTTTAATAATTTGTTGCATAATGAAGAAAAAGGAAGATATACTCTCACACAATAATTTCGATTTTCAGAAGCAAATATTCATGGGATAAATGTGTACGTTTTAAATCCTGGAATTATAGATACCGAAATAAACCGTCATGGCGATAATACAGTATTTCCAGGTGCAACTTTTCTTCATGGTTTGTATGCGCGATTATTTTGTAAAAATGTTGTACAGGGAGCGCAAACGTTAATATATTGTTCAGTGGCTGAAGAGATAGCTAATGAAACTGGACTTTATTATTCGTAAGTACACATTATATGTATACTATACGAAATTATTATTGTACGCGGAGTATAATAATAATATTATCTTTTTAAATTTTTCTTTTGTATATAGAAACTGCAGTGTTGCTACTACATATCGAAAGGCAAATGATCATCAGTATGCTGAAAAATTGTGGGATGTATCTTGTCGTCTTTTGGATTTGGAACCGAAAGAGGATTTTAACATATTTTTGGAAACAGTTTCACGCCAAATGCTTTAAAAATATTTCTTTATTCTTAAATGATTTATTGTAAAAATTTTTAAATAATATGTAACTTTTATATTTCAATTTTTAATCAATAATGTTCTCTAAAATTGTATATAACGTAAGTACATCTATATAAGCAAATTTATAATAAATACTTTATATTAGTAAATTGTAAAATTTGCAATAAGTAAATTACTTTTATTTGCACTCTGAGGCACAAATTGGCACTTTTTTAATATTCTTCTTTTAATTTTCATCTGTGATATTATTTTCTAAAATTTAAGTTATAATGATAATTATATATACATTATAACATATCATATTATTATAATTTATTGCATTAATTACAAATTATAATTAATGTGCATAATTTATTACAAGATTTCAATTCGACAGTCGACAGATCCGGGATCGTTGTATCCCGGATTCGCGGCGTTTCTCTCCTGCTTTTCTATTATGCGAAACGATTTGTAAGACTTCCCTTCAACGTGAAAATTTGGAATTCATCACCAAGGATTTTTTTTACAGATTTGCGTTTTAATCAATTTCAAGCAGGTGTCGTTTCAATGAGCCTCTAATTTTGACGGTACTGAACACCGGGACTTTCACAAATGCAAAAATTGTAATTTTAGCAGCAAGAGAGAGAGAGAGAGAGAGAGAGAGAGAGAGAGAGAGAGAGAGAGAGAGAGAGATCGTATTGAAATATTAAAGTTTGTAAATGAAAGGAGATATTATCGGGAAAGAGAGCGAAGATCGCTATATTGATTAGGTTTCGCTTGTCGAACTTGAGAATCGCGCGAACTGTGATACGTTATTGTGAGGTTTATCGGCGGCGAAGGCAGACGACGGTCGGCGCGTCATGAACATGTGCCGGAAACCACCTCGTGCAACCCGCGAACATTTCCGCCAGCCGGCTGCCGAAGGTCGGGCCGCCGTTCGATCTAGTGTCACATGTCGACAGGAAGCTCGCGCGGCCGGGCGACCTGGTTGCTACTTCTTGAGCAATTTCGCATCCGTGCCGAGCGTGCCCATCAAGTACAGCGCGAACGGGAGCGGAAGTCACGAGTTTCTCGCTCTGGAGTACCATTCGCCGCACGTGTCTGCGATCGATATCGAAGTCGAGGCGGATTACAATGCCGCGCCCGCGGGAGGGTGAGTCTCTCGAGAGGAACGATATCTACCTCTATCTATCTCTATATAGCTAGACGACTAACCAGAGATTACCAACTAACCAGTTCGCTTACACTTCGTGCGCTAATTCCCTCGTAATCCGATTTTGTGATTACTCTCCGAATGGCCATGAGTTGGCTGCTGCGTGGCTCCTCTTTGTGAAAGAAGTTTATATATCTAGCGAGAGATATCTTCGAGAGTAACGAATAGAGAAGCACCACTATTATAAATGCCACTAATGTCGATATAGATAATCTTTATGTTATGTAAATGTTAATTTAAAACTTCAGAGCTTTTTGATATCGTATAATAATATTTTATAAAGTAAATTATTTTAAATGATATTTTATTGATAGAAGTTTCTTAATAATAAAATCTGGAAATGTAATTTTAATGTAATTTTCCAAGTTTTTTTTATGTATATTGTAAATATTTTTGATTACATTATGAAATAGTTGAAAATTGCCTAATCTTAGATCCCTAGGTCGCATCAGCGAAGTGCACGTGAACGGCAGGGCACTCGATCGCACTGTAGTGACAGTCGTCATGACCAATATGGGACTGACTTCGATGTCGTATCGACCAAGGCTCGCGAAATGTCCCGACAATCTCCCAGAATCCTGGATGAACGCTACGTTTCCTAGAAAAATAATTCCACCTCGACGAGATCAAACAGCGAGCTTGGATCTCTACGGCGAGCTGCCCATAAACGAATTTCATTGTTCCGGTGACTTTAACGACCCAGAGAGAATAAATAAACTATAATCGCATCTAAAAATTGCATTTTGAAACGATACTTGAGAAATGTAAAGATTAAAATGCTCAAATTTACATTTAATTCTATACGTTTTTTTTTTAATCTAAAGTGATTTTTTTCATGAATGTGACCAAAAAAGAGGGGGAACTGATTTAGTTTCCCGTAGAGTTATCGGACTCTAAAATACTGCAGGCGACTTTCACTGCCACAATGCGCGAAATCGTACGTATAATTCGAGTAACGCGCTGGACGCTTGCGTTTTTCAGTGCAATTACTGAATCGTCTGGGAGGACTAGTGGGCCACTAGGAGGATAAAGATACGGAAAATGGATCGTTGCACTTGCATGTTGCACTGCCTGTGCGTGTGTGAGAGTGAGGCGCGTGTCACCGACTGCAGACCGATGTCACCGGAGCTTTATCGCGCCGCTGGATTTCGCGGTCCTGTTCCTGCAGCCACCCGTGAAATTTTCACAAAAACCATGAACATTCTATGCTTCATCGTTTCATCGATACTACTCTTGCTTTTCATAGGTCAGCAATTATATAGCTGTGTTTCACTTAACAGCTTTCAAATCTATCTAATGATCTTCGAAGACATATTTCCATTTACGATTTTGTATTTACATTTTTTTAATGTACAACTAATGTGTGTAACTAATAACAAGTTATTTTCAACGTATTGCATTTTTTTTATATTTTTTCAAAAAAAATTCCTCATTTTCCTAGTTCATATTTAATGCACGATGTGTACATCTTTATAAATTGACGTTAATGATTTTACCGAAGCATTGTATGGCCTAATCTATTTTTAACATTTTTAACAATGGTTGTAAATATACAAATAAAAATGTTGAAATATGCGTTTCTCTCAGGTTTCCTGAAATGGTTGATCGGCTTGTACATACCGATGGTAGGTCGTTGGGGCTTAGATTCTCTATTGGAAACTGGCGGAATGTCGGAGTACTTCGAACGAGAATTAAAATATAAATACGTGGTGACGGATGAGCACGGTACACCGGTGCATCCGGATACGCGCAAGAAAACCGTCAGAATATGTAGCAGGTACAGGGAGATAACTATAGTTATAATACAGTACGATAAATATTGTAGATAAGTGCGTGAAACGTGATACGACTTTCGACGAGTGTGTGTTCTGCAAGAAGGCGGAATTCTTCTTGAACACGATGTTCTTTTTGATTTTTCCGTTCGCAATTTGCTGCCTCCGTCTTAAGAAGTCGTTTCGTCGACCCGCCCGAAGACGTTGTTGCTCGGATGAATCTAAAGTAAGAGCTCTGCCTTTCCGCCTTTACGTCGTACGTTAAATTGGAAGGGAATTTCATGACGTAATGATCTTTATACCGTTCCTTGCGGCATGTATCGCGTCTTTTCGTTTAGATTAGTTTGACGAGCGACAGGAGCGAACGTATAAAAACGATTTGCGTGAGCATTTACGGCGATAGTCGAGATTCGTGAATGGAAGCCGAGGACACCAAATATGTGATGGACGAATTGAAGAAATCTGAGGAATCGTTACGTAGCCGTACTAGAAGTAAAGTAAGAAACAAGAGAAGTAAATTAATTTTTGTTTATTACTAATCTATAGTATATAATAAAAACCACGGTCTTGTATACAGGTCTCGTAAAAAAAACTCGTAAAAAACTCGCATTACTTATTTCAAAAGTAATGCGTATTGAAAAAAACCGCATTACTTATTTCAAAAGTAATGCGTATTGAAAAAAATCGTATTACTTATTTCAAAAGTAATGCGTATTGAAAAAAATCGTATTACTTAATAAGTAATTATTAAGTATCGTATTATTATTATCGTATTACTTAATAAGTAATTATTTCTTTAAAAAATTAAAAATTAAAATTAAAAATTAAAAATTAAAATAAAAAATAAAAAATTAAAATTAAAAATTAAAATTAAAAATTAAAAATTGAAATTAAAAATTAAAAATTGAAATTAAAAATTAAAATAAATTATTTCTTTAAAATCCTTTTTATATGTTTCATTTTGTTCTTTTTTAAATTTAATTTTTGTAGGCATTTCAAGTTGTCAAGGTAAGTAAAAAAATATATATTTTTATTTTCCCCCTTGAATAATTTGAAATATTTTGCAGTGTTTAAAATCAAGTAGATATTACGAATAAAAATTAATCCTTCAATTTTTATTTTATTTTTCATTGGTTAAGTAAGTCTCAAATCGGCTCGAAGCTAGACTTAAGACAATGCTTGAGACTTACTTAACCAATGAAATAACAGCATTGACGTCTCAAGATCGTGCTTAAGCTGGAACTTGAATAAGATTCGACTATGAATTCCGGCCTAAGATCTGTGCGAGAGAGAAAGGTATATCATGATACTCGCTTTCTCTGCGCATGCGTCAAACGCGTACATTGTAATTTTTACAAATAACTGACAGACTGATGCCTACTGACTCAAAATCACTGTACCGCCTTCAAGAAGAAGATTGAAATTATAGATAATACTAATAATAATTAAGTAACGCTACTGTCACTCAAAGTAGCAGATACTGAAGTCAATTTTTGGTCATACAAAAAATGCGTGACTATTTCGAATCAAAATAAAGTCATTTTGACTTTTTGTTGACTTTAGTGTGTTCCTTGGGTTGTTGAGAAACAACGTAGATTTTTTTTACATTATAATTATGTTATTTTGATATTTTCATAATGCAAGTACTGCATATATAGAACATCCCAGACAGCACCAGATATCGTACGAATATTATACTCTCATACGTAATGTACTGTGATCATACCGAATATACGTAAAACATTCATATAACGTCTCAGTAGAATGTCATTTTGATATATCCTCAAGATAAACTTAGAATATAGCGACTGAACTTCGCAACTCCTACTGAATATACTGAGATTATATCTAATATACTCAAAACATCCGTAAAATATCCTATGATATATCTCATGTATATCTATCACATATTTCCAAAATATCCGCGTAATATCGAAAGTGAATCATGTCAACGCTATCTATGATCTGTAACGTTACGCATTTTCGTCTGCCGTGTGATGCAGACACGTGGTGAAGTGTAGGGTGTGAACGTGCGAATACGAACTCACGGACAACGTGGTTTTCTCAGGAATTACGCCCAGATAACTCTGGTATGTACATAAGATATAATATAGTAACGTAAACTATAATAATATATATATATTGTATATATACATATATTATTTAGGTTATAACCTACAATTATCTGAGCATAATTTCCCAAAGCACCCCAGCGTATTCAACAGATATTACGCTTCATTTCTCGCGATAGCTTCCTGATGTGCGAAATGATTAATTCCTCTTCTTATTTCTTCTTGCTAATTCTGTATGTTTAATTCCTTGTTCCTTATTCCTCTCATTATGCATGAGCCCATATAATGTGAACATAGTGTAGACATAAAATTGTGAATATACTGAAGATATACTTTAGATATACGTATAACATTCTTAAGATATATTCGGTATATTCTCATAAACTGCCAGCGAAATTCTATGGGATAAGGCAACGCGGACATAGTACGTTATGAGTATATACTCGCCATATCACAGACGTATCTCTAATATTATACGAATATTGCAATATACTTTCGCAATATCCTATTATCGTTCTCATAATCTACATGTGCTGTCTGGGTATATGACGTCGTTAAGATGAGACAAATGTACGTCAGTTTTACGACATTTAGACGTCATTTTATCTCGTCATTATGACGTCTGGTTTGTCATAAAATGACCAAAAAATGCCGTCAATTAGACGTCACCTTGCTACATGGGATGTAATTTTTCCCTTAGGGCGGAAACGTGAAAAGTGAAAAGTTTCAAAAGTTACTATCTCTTTCTATTTAACAGTAATAGAAAGAGATAGTTACATGAAACTTTTCACGTTTCCGCTCTAAGGAAAAAGTTACGCGATTGCTGCCCTGGGTATCGATCATGTAATTTTTCCTCTAAGGCGAAAACGTGAAAAGTAAAAAGTTTCACGTAACTATCTCTTTTTATTGTGTTGAATAGAAAGAGACAGTAACTTGAAACTTAATTTTTACTTTTCACGTTTCCACCCTAGGAGAAAAATTACATGATTGATACCCTGAGTCCGCTAACGCGGGATTCCACTATATTAACTTTTTTAAGAATAAAAATTTTACTTATATAAGAAAAATATATATATAAATATAAAAACAATCTTATAAAAAATAAAAACAAAAATAATTTCTTTATTACTTTTTATAAATTTACAAATAAAATATTCAATTTTAATCTATTATGATTCCCAGATAGCACAGGACGTCCTCAGGATCATCCTGAATATGTCCCGGGATGTCCTGGGATCTTGTCAGGATATAATAGTTGTATTATTGTAAATATTTTATGTATAAATTTGACTTTTAAAGTAAGTTTAGAATGTTAAATTCTGTAATAGTATTAATATAAATTGAAATTTTACTCACGTCTTGAGGACATCCTTGGGATGTCCTGAGGATATATGTATTCTAGCTAAAAACGTTATTCTTAAAATATTGTATAAAGAGTTTCATTAGCTACAAAATGTCTGAAAATAAACTAAATATAATGACTGTATAAATACCAGACATTTTAGATAGCACAGAATGTTCTAAGAATATGATATTCTGAAAGTTCTCAGGACATTCTAAGACAGTCCTCAGGACATCCCAAAACAGTCCTTAGGACGTCCTAAGAGAATTCTCAGGACATTCTACGAAAGTCCTCAGAACATCCTAAAATAGTATTCAGGGACATACTGGACGTATAGTAATTTTTGAAAGACGGGTAAATTAATATAGCAAGTGAGAAATCTTTGAATATCGTACGTATTTCTAGAATGTATTGCAAAATCAAATGTGTAAAAATGTTGACTTCAAAGTCAGATTGAATGTCTACATTTATTGAAACAATATGGCATATTAGCAATACTAAAAAATTATAAAAGATAACATTAAATAATTTTTTTATTTTATTTTATACAAACGGCGCAAAAACAGTTTTTTTAATCAGTTATTCCACATGCTATTTCGCGCGCATATGTAAAGATGATTTTAAAAAACTGTAAAACTTTATATTTATTTATAAAAATATAAGTTAACTATATATGTTTCATCTTTCTGACAACATCTATTGAAATGATCTATAACAAATATGTATGTATAAACAAGAAATACTCATGGATCATCACGAAGCGTTAGGAAGCGTACGGTCTTCGAAGTCAAGCATCGTTGGCGATGGTTGATACTTGGATGGGTGACCGTATTCTCGGGTACAGAGATTAAACATGCTTTAACAGGTACAACTATCACTGAAACATGTATAGTCTCTTCTTCCTCTTACAAAATTATCGTAGAGATAATTTGAACTTTTAATTTTTTGTTAAAATTTTTTTTCAATTTTCAAAAACTGTTAAAAATACTTAGAAATATTTAAAAAATTGTCTAAATTAATTGGAATTTTTATTTTTTAAATTTTTCTGAGAAACGTTTCAATTCGTATGAAAAATCGATAATTTATCAAAAATCCTAAAAAAAAATCTAAAAAATCTGACAAAAAGTGGTGTCATTGTTTGCTATTCCTGAGGATGTCCTGAGGAAATCCTATGGTATCCTCAAAACGTCCGATGGACTGTCCTCAGAATGTCCGATGGACTGTCTTCAGGATGTCCTGAGGATTAAAAAGTGGCGCTCGTTTGCTATTCCTCAGGATGTCCTGAGGACGTCCCGGGATAAAATCAGGACGTCCTCAGGATATCCACGAAGTCCGTCCTGGACGTCCTGAGGACGTCCGTGTGCTATCTGGGTTGTTTTATTATTTAAAATAAACTTATTTTAAAAACTACAATAATAATTTAAGTCTAATTTAATGTTTTTAAAAATTAATTTTTATTTAATTTTAATACACCTTTTATAACGTAACCGTATTAATTTTTAGTTTTAACATATTTAACACATTAGTTTAAAAAATTAACTTACTTAAACCTGATTACTGTTTTTAATTGTTTTGGTGCTATTTAACATAATTTATCTTTTTAGCTTGTGTAGGTCAACAAGCTATCAACGGACGTAGAGTGCCTGACGGATTCAAAAATCGTGCATTACCTCACGTTTTGGCACAATTAAAAACACCGGATGCTAAAGGTTTTGTAGAAAATTAATTTTATTCTGGATTAGTGTCTAAATAATTTTACTTTCATGCAATGGGTGGTCGAGAGGGTCTCACAGATACCGCTGTAAAAACTGCAGAGACCGGATATATGCAAAGACGATTGATTAAGAGCTTAGAAGATTTGTGTATCCATTACGACATGACGGTGCGTAATTCGATGCACGATCGAACAGGTTCCATATGGCGGAGATGGATTGGATCCTACGTACATGGAGGGTATGTAAACATTATTGTATATTTTGTGTAAACAAGATAATACACATTTTGTCTACAGGTAAAGATTGTCCCGTGGATTATGTCAGAGTGTACGATCATGTGAGAGCGAAAATGTTTCATAAAACCAAAGAACCTTTAAGTGCTGCTAACGTAAGGAACGACACAAAGGAAATGCTATCATCCGAGGAATACGATTGTCTCAGTGACGAATTCAAAAAGGCACTAACGTAATATAATACAATAAATATACGATACGTAATAAATTTCAATACTGCAACTTTGACAAATTAAATATTGTTTTTTTTTTTTCAGCACATTTTTATACGATTCTGTGGCGACAAAAATAGCGCATTATCGGAAAAATTTTAAATCGGATGCACCAGTGGTCTCACAACTGGAACGTTTCACCGTCTCGCAGTTGGTAGAATTTATTCACACTTGCAAGGAGAAGTACATGAGAGCTAAGATAGAACCGGGTACTGCTGTAGGCGCACTTGCTGCGCAAAGTATTGGCGAGCCGGGAACTCAAATGACACTCAAAACGTTTCATTTCGCTGGTGTAGCATCTATGAACATCACGCAGGGTGTACCGCGTATTAAAGAAATTATTAACGCGAGTCCGAAGATCAGTACTCCCATTATAACAGCGGCATTGGTAAATAGTTGTTCCAAACATACGTGTGTGTTATGTGGAATACGGGTTTGACCAATTAATCCTTTATTTTTCAGGTTAATCAGGAGGACCCTCAGTTTGCCAAGAAAGTAAAGGCACGAATCGAGAAAACAACTCTGGGAGATGTGGCTAAATATATGGAAGAAATATATTTGCCCAGGGATCACTTTCTTAAAATAAAATTAGATACCGATAGGATTAAATTGTTAAAATTAGAAATTGATCTTCAGCATACAAAGAAAAAGTAAGAGTACATAAAGAGTATTTAAAGATGACTTTTGATTTTTTTTCTCTCTTACAACAATAATTAATTTAATTTATTTTGACATATATTTCAAAAATAATACTTGATTTCTCTTATTTAATATATTGCTATAATGAAAAAAAAAAAAAAACAGACTGTAATGGTGTACATTTTAAGCTTTAAAATAATTTTTTAAAATGTATTTTTAAATACATACAATAAATAATTTATTATTCTCTAGACTCATTGCTTCAAAAATGAAACTAGCAGAGCAGAATATAACGATAGATAAAATCGAATCTACCATTGAAATTCGACCAAATCGGCAAAGCAATAAAAATAATTCAAATTTTCCATTTCGTCAATTGACAGAGACCATTCCAAATATTGTAGTAAAGGTAAAAATACATAGAAAAAATATATCTCTATGCGACATATTTCTGTAAAATGTGAGTTTTTATAACATAAAAAAATATTTGTATATGTATTGTATTTATATTTTTGCAGGGCTTGCTATCGGTTAATAGAGTGGTTATACATAATGAAAATCTAGATAAAACGAATACATATAAGTTATTTGTCGAAGGTGATAATTTCAGAGAAGTTATGGCAACACGTGGTATTAACGGCAAAAAGACGATGTCAAATATAATACTATAGAAGTGAGTTAAAAAATCATTTAAATGATAAAAAAAATAATGACTAAAACATTTATGATTTATTCTATTTTAGGTTTTTAAAACGCTCGGGATAGAAGCAGCGAGAACAACCATTATATTATAAATTAAATCAGTAATGGAAAATCATGGAATCAGTTATTGATCATCGACATTTAATGCTCTTGGCAGATAATGATTGGAAGAGGAGAAGTGCTTGATATTACGAGGCAAGGTTTAGCAAAAATGAAAGAATCGGTTTTGAACTTGGCATCGGTGAGATTTTCTATTTTTTATTTTATTTTATCCACACATTTTTACACATTTTTTATAATGTATATTGAATAATATAGAATTATTAAATCGAGATTGGTTTTTTAATATTTGAATTTGAATGAATATTTTAAGAAAAATTGGACAACAGTTTCTGCAAACCAACTATTTGTTTACAGTTTGAAAAAACAGCAGATCATCTATTTGATGCGGCTTATTACGGACAAAGAGACATTATTTGTGGCGTATCGGAATCAATCATAATGGGCCTTCCAGTTCCATTAGGCACGGGAATCTTTAAATTGCTTCATAAATATCCTTTTTATATTATATTTATTATTAATTATTGAATACACACGCGTGCGCATATACAAAAAGTGAACACAGGGATAGGAGTAATACATTATGGTAATTATTCACCTATACGGAGCCATTTCCGATTTTAAATGTCCTTTACATATGTTATCAAGGACATGACCCTGAGTAACTTTTCCGTATAACTTAATCGTTGGTCATTGTTCGTTAAAGAGTTATTAGCAAAAGAAGTTTGAAAAATATCTATGTAGAATAAAACAATACACACACGCGGATGGGTGCCGAAGAGAAAGGCCGCAAGTCCTGTTACATATCAAGGTCATCATTCTGATTAATGTAAAGATTTTAGGCCGCGTTCGGCATTTATTAAAAGGTTATTGACACGGAAAGTTTTCACAATTATATGTAATATTTGACGTTGAAATTTTGATTATTATATTTAGACAAGAAATGAATATAAGAACAATACTGAATTTATTAATTTATATTTATTCATTTATATTTTTATTTTTCCTAACTTTAATTCACCAATTCTATGTCGCTATTTGGTTAATGTGAAAACATTGGAAAAGAAGAGCATGGAAAGTCGCAACCCATGTGGTACAGTATAAGCGTGGACATAGTTTAATCAAATACAATTGAAAAATTGAATATTCGAGCTCAGCATTTTTCTTGGTTTTTGCCCTTTTATTGACTTTCTACACGAAGCAAACCCATTCGGCACTTTTACTGCAGTATTAATAAACTTGAACGTAGACTACGTTCACGCTTGTACTGTACCACATGGGTTTGCGACTTTCCATGCTGTTCGTTTAAGCCCACGTTTTTTCTGAGAATATATTCTTTCCACACCAAATTTTGTGCGGAAAGTTTGTGTGACAATTATTTCTCAACAAAGCATCATACTTTTGCGTATTTCTGTATAAGACACCCTTACCAACGGAGTGGGTGCAGGAGGAGGAGGAGGAGGAGGAGGAAGTGAAGGAGGAGGTGAAGGCTCCTCATTTACACTCCCCCTGTGTTGTGCGTGCGTGCGTGTATGTGTGCAGGTGTATTATGTTGTTCTATTTTACATGAATATTTTTCAAACTTCTTTTGTTAACAACTCTTTAACGAACAATGACCGACGATTAAGTTATAAGGAAAAGTTACTCAGGGTCATATCTCTAATAACATATGTGAGAGACATTGAAATTGGGGGGAGCTCTGTATAGGTGAATAATTACCCTATCATATAAACATAAATAAGTGCATAACAGTAATGGGGAAAGCAATATTAATCCAGCGAAGGAAGAAGGACAGTATTCAAGACATTGAAAGACAGTAATAAATTCAGATTTTAAGTTTTTATTTCTTTATATTTTATTCTTATTTTTCATTAATTTAAATAATTGATTTTCTTGAGATATTCTTGTTGCTTTTATTTTATAATTTATATATTAAATTTTTTACTCGAATGGTGATTTATTATATATTTTTAAAAAGTTATTATAAAATATATCAATATCAATGTTTTACCATTATATGCTTAAAGTAACAATAATTGAAACAGTTACCTTATTTTTATTCAAAAAATGACATATAACTAGATACTTAATACATGTTTATTTTCCTGAATAATTAAATACGGCAGATAAAGACGAACTACGTACTAGGAAACCACTATTTAATAATCTACAGTTTCACAAGCCATTCCGTCTTGGAAAACGACTTCAACTAGCACGACCGCGTCCAATATTTCAAACTTAGTATTAAAATAACATTTATATATTTAGTAATAAAAAAGAACAAGAAAACAATTTAATAATATTATTCTTTCATTCTACAATCATATTTTTATGTAAGTTTTACTTTAATTTTTGCACCAGTGCAACAATGCAGCTAGAAAGAACAGACCAAATGTTGTAATATTGCTGTGATGTTGCTGCAATATTATAACATGGTTGCAATGTTACTGCTATGTTCTGTTTGCTGAGAATAATTTAAATTCGATCTCGAGAGCGAGAAACTATACTACACCTTACGACGTTATATGACCACATATCCCCGTGGGAGGTCGAGCAGTTTGGTTATCGTCTTCGGACGAACCCTGCTGAAAAAGTACCGATAGGAGCTGATAGAAACATATAGAAATGTGATAGAAATTTAATGATTTTATCTGAATCAATCGTTTCTATCGGACACTAGATTTCCTGCCAGATAGAAAAGTTATAAAATTCTATCATTTCTTATCGTATCTGAAATAAACCATTAAAACTATCTGAATACGACTACTTTTCTATATGATCCTATCTACTTATCGTACTGAATATGAAATTTACGATTCAAGGTCTATAAGACTCTATATAAATTAATCTGAAATTGTTCCTATATGTTTCTATCAGATGTATTACAATTTCGGCGGACATAAGTTCTATCGTTTTTTATCGTATTTGAATTAAACGATTAAAACTTTATCTGAATACGATACTAAGTAAAGATTGCAAGTAGAAATCGTTTAAAGTCCTTAAAGGAAAGCAATACAAGTGAAACTTAATAAAAAGATATACGTAAGTGAGGAAGAACGATACCTGTCCAGTGTCTCTAAGGATACACAAGTAAAAATGAACGACATGCCCTTAAAGATTTGAGTGTTTGGGATCGGGCCGAGGAATGCAATTGTTTGCGGATCCTCCACCTTCTTTTTCTTCTTAGGCCGGAATTCATAGTCGAATCTTATTCAAGTTCCAGCTTAAGCATGATCTTGAGACGTAAATGCTGTTATTTCATTGGTTAAGTAAGTCTCAAGTCGGCTCGAAGCTAGACTTAAGACAATGCTTGAGCTTAAGATCGGTCTATGAATCCCGTCCATATTCTTGATTTTGCTCGGCGACTCTTTCGCGAGCTGCTCATACGGCGTATAGATTATCTCTGTCTGTATACCGTCCATAGGGTATTGGTCTTGAAACAACGATTGAGTCGAATCGCTTGAGGTATTCAATCCGACCGTTGCCTTGATAAAGAACATACCGGACACCGAAGGCTCCGACTCGCTGATCTTATATAATGTGCTGGTCAAGAGGAGTGGCGCATCGAGTGTTTCGGAACGTGGCTTGTTTTCATCCAACTTGCTCCGCCGCCTTGCTTTTTTTTGTATGGCGTTGTTCTTGTTAGTGTTATTCATATTACAATAGCGCGAGTAACAACCACCGTTTTTGCAGAGCTTCAAGGCAGCCGAGTATTGCAAGCGCACTTGCTGGGTGCGCTTGGTAATTGACAGCATTTCCTTGGACGCAGGAATAGCTGTTACTGGTATTTTTTTCGCTTGCGGTTGCTGTTGTTTGCCAGTGGGCGTAGACAAAATACCTTGCAGAGAACCGTCTCCACCGCCACCAATGGTGCACTACTATAGTTTTCTTCGTAATTTTCCGTATCGACTTCTGCGGAATCGCTATCTCTACCTTTTTTATTTGGTGTCTGATTTGCTTCTTTTGTCTTCACCTGCAAAACATTGACATGCTGTAAAAATATTTTTAAATAATAATACGGAATTTATATTTTATATTACATATTAACATTATAATTATGAAACCAATATAGATTTTTTCAGATTTGTACATAAAACATGTACATTGCTAAATAAGATATATAATTATGCATATTATTTATATATAATAAAGATATACTCACAAATTGTAATAATCTTCTTTCTTCTAAAAACTTCAAATGTGTTCTACGTGCTAGAAAATCGTCGATCTTCGTCTTTTTGCAACTTTTGAATAGTGCAATCTTCCAGAAGTGGTTAGTACCTTATTGATGTTGATATCTTCAAATTCAGTAATTGGGGTAAAAACTTTCAATTTTCATGCCGGCTAAAACTGGAAAAAAAATCAATTTAGTTCTTCTTACAAATAAAATACAAATTTTAAAACGTCTCTGAATTATTTCAATATCACATTCTTGAGAAATTTATATTTTATGTAAATTTATCTCAAACTGGCTACATACATGACAGATTCGTCTTCGGTTCCTGTTTAATCGATTGGGTTTCTGGTTTTATCGACACCGAGCAATGGATTAACGCCTTTAGTTTCGCCATCAATTGTAGGCTCCTTTTTTATATTTTCCGCATTACATTCCTGTTTTATTGTGTCTTTTTCCACACCTTCCTCTTTGATCTCTTGTTTCACAATACCATTCTCTGTCTTACTTGGATAGTATTCCTTGATAAGAAATTCATAAGTGAGTGGATCAAGTGCGAGTATTTTGAAGCCACCTTGATCCTTGATCTGCACCATAATTTTCTGTGGACCGGCACGTAAGCCCATCTTTGTCATATCCGAGAATCGATAACGGCGCCTGGACAACACCCAGAGCCAACCCCCCTGACCGTGCACTCGATACTCTTCACCCTTCTGTTTCCACACTTGATGCTTCAAGCCGAGCGTATACTTGACAAAGTTGAAGAGTCGATTACGCTCCTCCTCGTCCTCTTTCTCTTTTTTCTCTTTCTTATCCTGACGTTTTTTCTCCTCACGCTCGAGCGCGGTCACCCGTTGGAGTTTCACATGGCCAAGCTGATCATGCCACACGCTCGCAAACACGACAGACTTGATGCACGCTTGCAAGACGATAAGAGTACGCGCAAAGTCTCGTGGATTTACACATGCTCCCACCGCCGAAGTCCATGGTTTGCGCAATAGCGGCCAATTGGTATGCATAAATGACGCCTGAATATTGCTCTCGAGCTGTAAAATTGTTTGACACAGCGTACTGACTATCAAGGCACGGGTACCTGTCAAACTGCCCACCCATTTGAACTCCGACGCCTGTGTAAGCGAGAACTTGTGCGACAAGTGACGTTTCTTATCACGTTCTTCGTTTCTCTGTGTCTTATTTAACGCGACGATATTAGTGCTGTATTGATTGACGTAAGACTTAAAGTTGTTGTCCATGCCCAATTTAAATAAATGTGTGCCGGACGCGATTTGATGTGCTTTTTGACGCGTTACTCTAATATTACTGTCGCTCTCGAAGTCTTTTAGACCCTTGTCTAATTTTTCTTGTTCCTCCTTCGACAATGGTGCCATGCTCCGTCTTTTCACCTCATCCATGTTAAAAGTTTGCGGTTGCAATGAACCAGTCTCCAATCTTGTCACAATAGTATGTTTTTTACCTAAAAGAAAAAATTATTATTATACACAATACAAATAAAATACAATTAACTAATATATAAAGAAAAATGCGCTTATTCTATAAAAATATCTGTTGTGTAGAAAATACACTTTTTCATATAAAAGAAGTAATGCTTTTATCAACAAAGTTCACAACAATATTATAATGTTCTATTGTAAAATCTCATCATCTTTTCCAATTTTCTCCTCTCCTTCTAACGTCTCTTCGTCAATATCTTCAGATGACGACGTAGAAGTGCTATTTTTCGTAGTTTTATCCGTATTTGTCGCGGTCGATGACGCTTCGGTAGCATCGACTTCGACAGTTTCGCCGACCACCTCAGGTACTTGAGTAGCTGGAGTCGACTCATCACCAGATGTCTTCGTTTCACTTTGTTCCATCGTTCCTGTCGTACGCTCATCAAAAGCATCTGCATTCTCATGCATCTTGCATATCATTTCCTCTGCTTCCTGTCTCTGCTTTTCTTTTTTCTCCTCCTCCTCTTTCTCCTGTTTCTCTTGTCGTTCTTTTTGTAACTTTTGTATACAATCTAAAAAATATTTAAAAGAATAATTATCTTTTAAATATTATTTAATACATATAAACTTTGATATCTAATCAAAAGAGATTTAAAAGCTGATGTTAATTGAAGAAGATTGATCTTACTGTTTTCTATTTCCAAATACAATTTCTTGTTTCCTTTGAACTGATTAGTGAGAGTCTCTATGAGCTCCATTTGACGAATTATCTCCTCCTTGTAATCGGACAATTCACGATAAAGCGCCACTTTCATTTCATTTTGATCTAATCCAAGCATCAGTTCTTCTAATTGCAAGGGTGAGCTATAATACCACACCTCGCCTTCTTCACTCTCGCTAAAAAAAAATAAAATTATAAGAAAAAAATTTACACACACATGTTTGCCTCTTGTTTCTTATCTCTTGTATATAGATATATAAAAATGTCTTACACAAAAACTCTTCTTGCGAGAAACTAATATTTTCTGCCATGTCTATCGAATCCTAAATGCTCTTGTCTACATAATGATCCATTCTTTTCGACATCGGAAATACGGTCTATGACGCCCATCACTTTGTAGGCTTTACATGTACTACACTGCCAATCTTCAGTAGGAACATCGACCAGAGGTGGTTCTGCGCATTCTAAATGAAATACAGCCGGGCAAGTTTCACAACACAATAGATCTCCTAATCGATGGCATACTCTGCAGTGATCATCGTAATGCATAGCTCCTGCAAAACATACATGTTGTCTATTCCATAGTCTCCTCTTTCTCAACCAATTTTAAGCATTCTTTATCACTTAAAAACTCAATTTTATAAGATTTCAAAAACTATACAAATGTATCTATCACACATATATTTAAACAAATAATTCTAATTAATTTAAATAAAACAAACATTTATTTAAAAATCAGATTTAGAAATTAAAAAAATAATTTTAATTTATAAGAAATAAATTTCTACAAAACAGATAAACTAAATTCTTTGTAAATCCATTGTAAATTGTTTGATAATTAAACTATTGAAACATCAGGCTTGTTAAATAAATCAAAATTATATATTTCTTAATAATGTATATTTTAAATATAAAGTATAAAGTTTAGTTTCATATTTGATTAAAGATATTCACTACTATAAGTACTATCAGCATGGACATAGCAAATTTTTTCCTTGCTGATTTTAAATATCAAGCTATATTGTGGATAAACACATGCAAAAAACTGTAGTATACAAAATGCTAAATTGATAATTGTAAAATGTATTTTTTTATTGTATCTTCATGCAGTAAATCCTCTCTCACTGGATTTGTAATTAAGAATTGATCAGTTAAAAATTGTAGGACCTTGATTCTATCCTCGATGGCAGTAAAAGAATATTCAGTAGTAGCTAATATTTGTAAAATGTTCTGATCGAAACTTTTATCACTCTTTACATACGAACGTAACACTTCTGGCCATGTCAGAGAGTCCACAAAGTACAAGCTAACATTCACAGAGTCTTTCTGGTCCAGTGGACCAAAATGTGTCTGTTGTGAATCCTCTTCTCGCAACAGCGCCTTGATAAGCATGATGTGAAGCTCCGCCAATAAGTTTGTCTGATCCTCACACATAAGCGCGGCGCAAAAGTCCTCAAATCTAAAGCAGGAGAGGCGTACCAGAGTGCGAAAGTGCCTGAGCACCTCGTAAATGGAGAGCAACGGCATGACCAACTCTTTGGGGACCAACAAATCGTCTGAGGATTTAGGTAACACTAGTAGCGGTAGTTCTCTGTCCTGCAGCCATGATGGTTCCGGGCTGGGTGGTCGCTGCTGAGTGAGTAGCGTTTTTCTAGGAGTGCCGCTGGTGGTGCTGTAACTAGCCAAAGTCCACGCAATTTCCTTTATACAAGCTTGAACATACGTAATATATACTTTACGTATTGGCGCTCTAATCTTTCTAATTTATTTGATTATTTTACGCCCAGATGTATTGATTTTTAGACAATAACCAAATTAACATATTTGGATCTGTCATTTTGTTACTTTCTTGTTTGGAAATTTAATATATTTATGATCACTTGTGGTACGCTGTTAAAACGTCTAATATTAAGTTACTATCAATCTATCGACGACTCTGTTCTGCTTGAAATTTCAAAGACGTGTCAAATATTAAAAGGTATAAACATTTAGAATTGCTTTTAAGAATACGGGTAAATTGTACATTAATTAATACACATATATATAGTTTTTTTTTTTAGATTTGGATCTTAGTATGTGTTGTTTCATAAATGATAAGGGATTTTCCCATCTCGAAAATTTCAAGTGTCTCAAGCGCTTACATCTTGCAAATATAAAAAACATACAAACAGAAACTCTTTGCAGAATACTGCGAAGAAATCAACAGATGCGTGACTTAAATTTACGATCCACAGAAAGAAGTTTAAACATAGACCACGTTGCTGTAGAATTGAAAAATTCATGTTTAAATCTGGAAAAAATAAATTTATATGAATATGAATTATATGAAATTTATATGAATGAATACAGAATGCATAAGTTAACTCTATTCAGTATTGCTAAATTTATTTGACATATTTACAATTCTGTTCTGTATCCAAGTGTGATGGCAATACTGCAAATTACCACCAAGTGCTTCAGTGAGCTGTTCCGTCTCTATGAATTCGTGCAGCTCGGCGATGTTAGCTAAGAATATAACTCTGAACTTGAAATCCTCTCGGAATAATTTGTTCGGCATTTCCAAAATGGCATTTTGTAAAAATCCGACGGGTCGTAGAACGTAAGCGACGTGTATCAAACCAGGAACAAAATGCCTGGAAAGAAAAACATGGTGCCTCCGATAAAAACAATATCTTTCCCATTCATACTATATTTCTAAACAAATAAATCCTGGATTATTACGCAATACAATGAATTACAATTACAGAACACTTACAGAAATTTTTAGAAGCACTGTCTTCACTGAATTCCACTTATCGTTTCTCCGATCGATTATTAAATGAAACCCGAGATCTGCTTCTTGCAACCTAAGCAAAAAAATTTTAAATAATAAAAACAATTTTAATATAATTTAAATTAATCGTACAGATTGCACAAAAAGAGAAAATCGTGCCTAAAATAAATGTGTTAAATTAATCAACTGTATCCTTACGTTGGCATAGAGGTAAGATATAGCATAAGACGCTGATAGTCCAAATCAGTTAAGTTATGAAAATTGCCATTGTCTGGAAATGTGATTATGGGACATCCTTCTCGTGTTTTTCCTCCTAAAAGCTATCCGTTTATTACTGTGCGCATCTGGGACTCACTCGCTGAGACGACTAAAGGCTCCAGCAGACCAGCGCGATAATGCGATATCCAATGAGAGCTCTGCTTTTTCGAAAAAACAACTCTTATTGACGAAGCTGAAGCTGACAGCCAGACTTAGCAGCCAGGGCCGAATATGGTGCTGGGCCCCTAGGATTAAAAAATAATAAAATAAATTTAAAAAGTATTGCAAACAAATAATACATTCAAGGTAAGGTAAAACAAATGAAAATATAAAAAATTAATAATAATAACAATAAAATAACTTAAATAATTTACTAGAGTGACGGAATTAAATTTAAAAAAAAACAAAGCTAAACGCGTATCTGTAGAGATTTGAAAAGAATTACAAATATTTCAGAAAGGGAGTACGAAACAATGTCACCATTATTTGCCCGAGAACGGCTCTTATTGTTCATTAATAAAATTATAAACTTTTAGAAATAAATTAGCAGACTAGTTACTAGTATACATATATTTAATAAAGTAAATAATTTTCGCAGAGTTTAAACCGTACTTACGTATTAAAAAAGATTAAAAATTAAATTTAAATTTTATGTCAGTCAAATTGATGGTTTTTTTACCTTTTGTTTATTAAAATTATTAAGACATTACGTTGTATAAGAGATTAAATATCTATATATGTATAATATAACCTTATTAACAAAAGATATGCATTATAATAAAGTACGTAAAGTAAAATAAAGTAATTTTATATACTATATAAACTAAATAATTATAACTATTTAATATTTTTTTTAATATTTAATAAATCCAGTATAATTACTGGATTTAAATTAGTATGGAATTTTTGATTTGCTCTAATTAATGTGCACAGTAATTAGTTTTAAATTATGACGCGTGTCAATTGTATATGCCTGTCGCGCCAATTGACAGATGACAAACTCAACCTCTTCAAATAGTATAAGAGGTAATGTGTTAAGAGCACAAAGTAGTTGTGTAAGTATTCTATTTATTATAAAATAATTGTTTTTTAATTACACCTATAATAATGCTATTAATCTCCGATTCTTTTTAGTTATTCAACTTAACATTTTCTATTAAATATTATAATTAAATAAAATTGATAAGAATTATAATTAAAACAGCTTTGGTTTAAGAGAATTACTTTTTATACAATTCAAAAATTTGCAGATTTTATTTGGGCACAATAATTGATATTTGGAAAACAGTAATTGGTTTTAAATTCAGTAAGTAGAACACAGTATTTGGAACTTATGCACAGTAATTAGAGTACGGTAATTAAATTTGGTCACAGAAAAGTATCCAGTAATACGCACAAAAATATTTTTTTCTTTTAATCATATCGTATTCGTTTTCAATATTAGAATCTCAAAAAGTATTTATTTAATCTATAAAAGAACTATAATCTATAGAAGAAATTTCATTTTGACATAAACAAACATAAATATCAAACATGAGAAATCATTTTATTAACAGAAATTTCGACGATCGTGTTAAAAGAACACTGTAATTGATGCTTTTACCCTAGTACATTTAATTTAAAAAAATACCTGCTGTTTCATATATAAATTGTATTTCATATTTTTCCCATTGTGAATTTATGTTAGCACATGATTTAATCAAATTGATTAATTGTGCTAAATTTACATCAGGCCAAAACGTATACCTTTCATCATCCGTTAACCATTGCTTCGGTACCGTAACTAAGCCATCATTTAATAAAATAATATAAAATGCATTTTTTTGTTCTTTTTCTGAAAAATAAAGATAAAATTATACGCATATACTATTAATATTTTGTTCATTAAGTTATTTTACATAAAACTTACCAATAACATTTATAATTAATGACTATATTTCTGTAAGACTGATTAATATTTATAAAAAGCTGGTTGTAGAAAGCACTTCTGTGATCTTACTTAAAAAGGTCGCATCAAAAGGAACAATCTAGAATCAGTTTTTATTATGTTAATATATAAGTACGTTCATTTTACACAGTCTATTAATAATGTGTTAATCGTAACATTTATAATGTACATTAATTTGATTTAATTTTGTTTTCAAACATAAATAATTATTTAAGAAAAGGATGTATAATCTATCTTGGGTAGGTGCTAGAAAATAAGATGTAAATGTCGTAGTCAGGCAGAGAAAGTCAAGACAAAGAAAAATGTTTACATAAATAATACAAAAGAATATTGCTCTTACGTCTCTTTGTTTTATTCTTTTTTATTCTATATCCACAACTACGACATTCACTCTGCCATCAATTTTCTAGACGATCTTTATTACGTATTGTAATTTATATCAATCTTAAATAATTATTTAATGCAATAAATCTTATTTTACTTAAGGTACTTACCATTAAGATATTACTAACTTATGTTTTATTACACGTGAATTATTACACGTGATTACGTAGATACTATAAAAATGTAACAACGTTTATATTTTACTATAAAAACAGTAATCGATAGAGAAAGTGATACCACAGATTAATAGACAGATAGCCAAAGGTCCCGATTTAGGCGAGACCAGCACTTTTCACTGGTTTCAGCGCCATATCATGGTAGCGGCCAACACAGTAACTATTCTTAAGATAAAACAGGCCAAAAATGATATTATATCGATAAAAGCGCATCAGCGAAAGATTTTATTACCCTGCAGTTAGAATGTATAGTTGTGATGTCGAACTAATGAAAACAAAAATATTAAAATAAAGTGGAAATTTTAGTCAAATCGGCATTAAAATGGTATACAAATTTTTTAGGAATCTTCGACTTTGTTTCAATATAATTTCAACGTTGAATCAAATATTTAATTATTTCCAATTAAATACTTAAAAAAAATTTTTTTAATTACTTTAAATAATTTTGATTTGAGTACTCAATACGTACGTATTAGTTTACAATAAAATTAAAGCTAACTTTATACTAAAATAAGCATTTAAAGAATAATTATATGAAATTATATACGTACCACTTTTTTATTTTTACATATTGTTTATTTTTACATATTACTTTGGACGTTTATTTTCGACACAACTAACAGTTTAAAATACTAAAAAGCCTTTATTCAAAATCAGTTCATTCTTTGCATTCAAAAGACATTTATTCTCCATACCAAAGTATTTATGTGTTCAATTTTTAAGTATAATATATGTTGGAGAATACATAGAAAATAGAGTCGTGTACATTTTTTAAATTCGTGAACAGTTTTTCCACTTTTAATTTTTTTACGTACAACTTGTTTATGTACAATATTATTATTGTTTAATTTATTTATGGAAAATATTATCAGTCTCGTGCAGAATATTATAGTATAAGGTTTTTCCTTTATAAATCTTATTTCAATGATCAGTGCCTTTCTTCTTGATACCTTTTGTCGCGCTCCCGGAGTTTAAGTTGAAGCGGTAGCTAAATCGAACATCTAATTCGCCGTTTATATATCTCGAAATAATACTAAATAAGAAACATTTTGATACCAATAACAATGAAATACCTAATTTTTTAATAGCACTTTACTTTTGTTAGCTTATCGCTACCGGCGTTCAAATTGTAGCGGTGACTACATCGAACAAGCATCTAGTTTAATGTTTTTGTCTTAAAATAATATTGTATTATTTCTTATTTAATATTATATTGAGATATGTAAGCGATAAATTAGTTCTTTTTTTTTCATTTATTAATATTTTGTACTGGAATCGATCGCGTCAACTACTTCAAAGTGGCATTAAATACAAAGTTGGTGTAATAATTTAATTCTCAAAAGTATATTTTAAAATAATTTTTTATTATGTTTTATTAAAATGTTTTATTATGTTTTATTATGTTTTATTTATTTATTATATACACGTTCCCTTTATGTATATGTATATAAGATACTCTTCCTTGGCCACGATCTCTTCCTCGACCGCGTCCTCGACCGCGTCCTCGTCCACGTCCTCCTCCACGGCCTCTCCTTTGCTCATCTATATGGAATCTATCCATTCTGCGTTCAATATTTTGTATTCGAGGATCATGTTCGACAGCATATAAATTTCGTAAATGTTGCAATTCCTCGTAGATTTCTTGAAGATTTGGTACTGGTTGCTAATAACAGAAACAAAGTTTTTAAAAGTATAGAGATTTATGTAATCGATAACTGAATAGACAAAATTGATATTGTTTTATGTAAAATGTAAATATTCAATTTTTTGAGACTAGTCAATTGCATATCGTAAACTTTAACCTTTAACATTCGCACTTCATCAGAGTCTCATTACTTGACATCAAGTTTCATGAATAAAACCAATTGCATCTTAAAAAGGATGTTCAAAGATTATCCAGTAATTTTTTTAAGTTAAAACAATCTTCTTTATTACAGTAAGCATTTAAGTGATTCAGGTCTAATACTTGTGAACGTTAAGGATTAATATTGAAAAAATTATGTAATTTTTCTTGAATATTAGAAAAAATATTAGCTAAATAAAAATCAGAATATTTAAATAAAATAAAAAATAATAAAATAGAAAATATAGATTTCCATTATTAAAAAACCAGATTACACTTTATATAACCTACATATCCTTATCTAAGAATAAACTAATTTGTCTTTCTTTTCTTTTTTGAAATAAACAATTTTTATTTCACGCGCGCATTGATGTATACATCAAGTGTGCGTATGTGTACGCATGCATACATACATACATATACATATATGCATACATCCGAATATGCTTACATGTATAAAATTGTTATGTGTACTTTGTCTTTTTTTGATATATTATTTATTTTTTAAATAAAATATATATTTAATTATAAATATGTATATGACATTATGTATAGAGAATCATGTTTGTTACATGCTACTCAATATTGTATGTGTGTATGTATGTGTATGATTTTTTAAATATAAATTTTTTAATATGTTACCTCTATATTTTGCTGTGCCTGCACCGTGGCTGATCCTGCTGCCTGCTCAATGTTATGTACATTGCTTGAGAGTTTACTTTCTTTTAAAATTATTCTCGATTTTTTTACATTCTCTTGATTCTCCTGATTCTCCTGATTTTCTTGATTATCTTCATTGTTCTGATTATCCTTGCCCTGATCTATATTTGCAAGAAAATTTAGTTGTTTTTCTCGCCGTCTTTTTTTTGTTTTTTGACGTGATCGCCATAATTGACTTCTTTTTTTACTTGCTATAAAAGTTTTATGTATTTTTGTAATATATTTACTTTACACTTATAATTTTATAAACTAAAAAAGTATAAAGATATTTTAAAATTAACCTTTTTTATCCATATTAGCGGTCTGGCCTCTCTTCATCTTGATGTGCACCGTGTGACTGCCAAGAACCAAATGCCACAATTTTTCTGCTGATCCTTTCCTCCACTTTTCTATGATAATGTTTTGTCAAATCGCGGAAACCGGTTAACGTATGGCGAAAGCTTTGTTCTTTGCCGCAAAGAG
Source organism: Monomorium pharaonis (assembly GCF_013373865.1). Lineage (NCBI taxonomy): Eukaryota > Metazoa > Arthropoda > Insecta > Hymenoptera > Formicidae > Monomorium > Monomorium pharaonis. The sequence continues at coordinate 9,978,408 of NC_050472.1, read as the reverse complement.
ATTTCGAGTCGTCGCGTCGTCGCGCCGCCGCGCCGCTATGACGCGCCGCCGCGACACTTTGTAATGCCGCCTTCTGATATTTTTTTTCTTTACGCACATAGAAAGCACTCATATACAATCATACACGTGAACTCATACATACATATTGTTGCGCTCGTTAGATCGGTCAGCTGTCCTGGCCGATCAATATATTGATTTTTGAGAAGAGCGTTATAGCTGTCATGAGCTTGACAGCGCAAATAAACAAGGAGTTTAATCTCGGTCTCGTTCTAAGTCGGATGTTTCTGTAAAACGCTAATGTTTATAATTAATAAAATCTATTAAATTACTTAAAATGTAGTGTTTCTTATTTACGTCTGTGACCGCGCTCAACAATATGAACTTACATACAAAAAATAGATAAAGATAAAAAATAGACAGAGGTAGAAATAGAGAGAAGGAGGAAGGAGGAAGAAAGAGAAGAAAATTAAAAAATTTATCAATTAAAAATATTTATGTACAATATTACTAATTTTATTGATTACGTGATTTACAATTGTAGATTTTATATTATTTAGCGTACTCTCTAAATTTCTTAACGTGAAAAATCACTCAAAAAATTGGAGTGGCAATATTTTTGTTCTAAGAAATTTAGAGAGTAAAATGTTTTAAAAATAGAAATTAAATCTTAATTAATATATTAATAGAAACATTTTGTACGTATATTTTTCTACGTGCGTATAAAGTTACATTATAAATAGTGCAGTTCACGTCATTATTGCGCGACTAACATTTGAAGGATATATTTTATTAAGATATATATATGAAATGTATAATTATTATTTATATTTATTATCTATTTATAAAATTATTTTTACTGCAAAGATAAATAAATAAAAAATTACATATTATTACTACGTATTATTCTTTGCACTTTTAAATTTGTTTTAAAAGTTTATTATTATTAAACTTCATTAACAAAAAAGTTTATAAGTAGCATAAAAATGTATCCTTAAATTAAAATGTTTATTAAAATATAATGTTTATGTTTGAAACTATTCCACAAATATAAATTTTAGATATCCTTCATTTGTTATCAATGCACAATATGTAACTTTATTTTATAATCTTTTATTAATTATTTGCATAACACATACAGCAGTTCACGCAATAGCGCGACTTATATCTGAAGCATACCCCGATTGTCGTTTTAAAATACATAAATAATAGTTTATTTTAATTTACAAAATAATTAAATTTCTATAGTAATATACAAATCTTCAGATATAATCAATGCTTATTATGCAAGTATTTTTTATAATAATTTAAATTACATAGTATAAATAGCAGTTCACGACTTTACGCGCGACTAATGTCTGAAAGATAAAAATTGTTAAATAATATAGTTAAAAAATTTTTAAATTATCAATTAAAAAATAATATTAGAAACTGTAATAAAAATTTTAACAATACTTTCAAACATTATCAATGCTTACTATGTAATTTTATTCACAACATTTATGAATTTACATTTATATTTGCTGTAGAATGTTTCTAATTACTTATTTGTTTCTATTTTTTTTTGTAATTGTAATATGTGGCTTTTCTTTATAATTGATTGCTTTTTTCATTGCTTTCATTTTAATTTTACATGTGTTTTATATTTTTAAGTTTTTGACTTTTTGTCTTTATTTTTCTATTTGTTCCTTCTCTTCGTTTATTGTTATTTTCTTTTGTAATTGCATATATTTTGACTCTTAACATAAAATCCAACATTTCGATTCTATGTGAGTAACATTCGTTGTTCTGATTGAACCAATCTTTACTAATACGTTGGACATGTTCTATGCAATTTTCAAGAAGCTTTTTCTTTATATTTTTTAAATGCCAATACTTCTTGTAATATAAATTTAATGCTTCAAGTTGAAGAGCAATAATATTTAAAAATGTCTCCGTTGGCCTTGATAGCCATTCAACTTCAGGTTCATCTTCGTCTTCGTGTTTATATTCACGTAACTGAATATAGATTTCACTATCGTTTAATCCTTCCATCGGTGTTTTCAAATTTGTCTCACGGCAATTTTCGCATTTAGTATTTTCGTAACCGTGGCGAGCAACATATCCTGCGAAATATGCAATAGCGTTTTCTTCATACGTTCCTGAATTATTCTTGTCGATCATATTTATTATGTTATCGGAATAGTTTTGTTCTGAATATTTAGTAAAGTCGTCAAAAGCTGTCACAATGATCAAGATTATCATCGTCGTCATCCATTTCTATTGGAAAAGCAAGTTTATCTTGTAATGAAATATTATTAGCTTCCATTTCATTATTAATTACCGATGTACCTTCCGTTAAAGAAGATGTTTCTGGACAAATTGTGTTGCCCCTATCGCTCACTTGCTAAAATATGGCGTAAGGTTAATCGTACCATCCTCGCGGTAGGATTGCGATTGAATCCTCCGCGTCCTCTAATTTTTCCGAATGTATGTTCCACGGAATCCTGATTACACAATGCAGTGGCGAGCTTGAAGTCTGGATAGAATTGTTTGATGGAACGATACGTTGATAAAACTGCTTGCACAGTCATAATCATTCCATCAAAGCACGGAGGTCTTGACATCTTATTGGGAGAAGTACTCCATTTTGAACACCATTCAATGAAAGATGTTAATAATTCTTCAACTATTATGTTATTTTCTGATAGTGGTCCTTTTTCTCCTTTCCAATCACTAAAATGATATACGTTCATAGCATCTATTATTTTATTCATTTTATTAACAAACTCTACAGATGCTTTCCATGAAGTACTTTTTAATACGTTACTTTGGCCTGCTGTTGATATTGATGCAGCAAATCTTGCACTTAACATTTGAAAAGCCTTTTTTACATTCATGGCTTCAAAATTGTTAGGATAAAAGTGTGCGTAGGTAATGTGGCCCAATAAATTAGAAGTACTTAATTTTCTGTCAAATTCCCACGTTGCAAATAAGTCGTAAAAAGACATAATTATTTCTCCGTTTATATAAATATACTTATGCGATCTTAATTGACTAATCAATCGCTTGATAAGATGTGGCCAATCGAAAGAAGCAATATAAGTTTCATTGTTTAATGAAAAAAATGGCTCATGTGGTGAAATATTCCAATTACTAAAAGCTTTCCTGTTTGGTCCACCTTGATCGCATGTAATCAATTTTACATTTGCCCCTACATGTTTTAATTTTTCCAAACATATTTCGGTAAGTTGCACAATCTCCTTATGTGATGAATTTTTTCCTGTTAAAAAGTATGCTACTATTTGGCGCCAAGGATTTTCTGCGTTAATACTATCAAGACAAAATAGTAAAATATTTTCCGCTGATTCATTGCTTCGTCCTAAAGGTCCGAGATCTATTAATCCTTCAATAAGATCATATTTTCGACTATATTCTTCAAATTTTTTTATCGACATCTCATCAAATTTTAAACAACAAACTGTCTGAGAAGGTGGTAGTTTAGACAAATTTTCTTGAATTTTGGAAAATATTTCCTCGCAGAATCCTGGTCGAATTTCTGTTTCAGAAATCCAATTTCTTACAGAAGATACTGATGGGAGATTTAATCCAGCCTTTCTCATCCGTGAATATCCACTTGCCGAATAATAAAACATTTGTTTCGCAAGATTTTTTTCTTCTTTTGTGTATTCTGACCTTCCTTTGTGTAGTTGAAGTTTTATCATTGTTCTTGCAAGAGCCTTTGTACACTTCTTTCCATCCAAAAATTTATTAATACTATGTTTGCAAACATTTTTTCTTTTTTGAATTTCAGAATTACGACGTTGCAACATAGCAGTGATAACTTTTTGTTTTTTTCTTTTTTGCTCAAGAAGTTTTTTTAATTTCAAATTCTCTTTTTTTAATTTTTCGATTTCATCGATTTCATCATATATTTGTTGATAGGTTAACTTTTTTTGCATTTTTTCTTTTCGTTTTTCTTGCATATTTGTTTTTATTTCCACTTCTTCTTGAAAGTAATTATCAACAAATAATGGACATTGATTTTCTTTATTGAGCCATTCCTCGTCGTCCAATAAATTAGTTCCAAAATTGCAAAAAAGTTCTTTCCCAGAAGGATAACATTTTTTATTTGTTATTGTTATTGCGACTTCATTGCTTCTGGTAGTTTCTGCAATGTCTACTTGAAAGTCGGTGTGATCGATTTCCATCGGAGTGCAATCTCGATTATCTAATTGTGAATAGTCAATAACATTGTCCTGTATACTTTCTTCAATAATTCTAGCTCCTTCTGCAATACTGTTATTATTATCTTCAACGCAAATGACAGATAAATTTTCATTATTCGTTGAGATCCATGGTATGGGATTTTTTCTAAGATGTAACCTCGTAGGATTAATAAAATCTTCTTTATTAAAATGATTCGCGCATAATCCTGCTTTCTGAATTGATGTCGAGGACCATTTGAGCAACTTTTCATTACCTGTTTTAATATAAATTTATTTAAACATTACTGAATGTACAACTTAGTGTACACTGAAAAAAACATTTCGCATTTACAATCACATTGTGTAAATAACTTTAAGGAGATCATAGGCAATCGTAAATTATGACAAAAAAAGCTGTTTATAAATAAACAATTTATAAATAAAAAAAGAAAGATGTGTCCTTTTAATTAATTTATTTTATAATATCATAAAAATAAATAGAAATAATATATAAATGGATGTAATGCATTCATCAATTTTTCACTATATTTTTTTAGTTTTGCCCTGAGTATCGATTATATTTCATGAAAAATTTCATTGTGCTGATTAGTTAATTTCTGAAAATTTTCTAATATTTTTCTGTATCTTATTGAATAAACAACTTTACAATTAATGAGATTTTTGTGATTAAAGTGAGATTAAATATGACACATTGTTCGATAATAACTTAATTGTTCGATTAAATAAATTTTTTTACTTATCTCACAATCAGTCAAAATTATTCGATTTATATCATGTTTGATGTCATTTTAATTGCAAAAATGTGATTAATCCATCAAAATTATTTTTAAATCAATAAAATGCGAAGTAATAGTTTTAGTTTATATTAAATTCAATTTTTATATTTTATAAATAACGGAGCTCTTAAAAAATCTTTGATGCTAAAAGAACGAGTAAGAAGCAAGCAAGATAACCAACATTAAAGAGTCGTTCGCGAGGCTCACTTTATCTCCAGTCTTTCGCATCATATTTCCTTTTATCACAAAAAATGAAATTTTTACATTTAACATTTTATCTGTCCGAAAATAATTTTAATGGATTGATAAGATTTTTACGATTAAAGAGTAACACCAATCATGATATAAATCGGTTAATTATTTATTAGATTAATTATTAAAATATATTAATTATTATTGTTATTTTTGGTATTTTATAGATTTTTTACTTACCGCAATTTCTTATCCAAATGTCAAATCTTTTATCAGTCTTTTGCGGAAAACGAAACAATTTACAATTATCTGATTTCACATTATTACAATTTTTATATACACATCTGTCGAATACCGTAATGTTTCTTACACTATCACTATCCATTTTGATTCACGAAAAATATCTTAATAAAAACAAACCTCCCCTCCCCTGCCGCGAGCAGAAAAATGTAGAGAAATCTCTACGAATTTCTTCTAATCTCGTGACTTTTCTCACAGTGAACTCACAACACTTGTAACTTTACGTTCTAAATTAAAAGACTTTCCAGTAACTGCAAAAAATCGCAAGATACTGAAAATCACTAAAGCCTAGCACCACTGAGACAGTCGATGTGATTACACGCCGATGAACGCACGTGTATGAGCAAGCACTCGTTGAGCGGCAGAGCGAAAACAAACGAAAACAATGAGATTTCCGTGTTTTATTTGTTAGCGGAGTTAATTCCCGCTTTCAACCATCTTATTCAAATCTATTCTAATCTTTAGGAACATTTATTGTACAACTATTTATATGTATTTAGAATATCTCGAACATACATTGATCATTTATAATTAAATGGATTTGTTGAATTGCATCATTTAGTTAAATTATAATTATATTTAAAAAACGAATGTTTTCTTCATCTTTTGTACAGGATGTTTAAAAATGCTATCATATTCTTTTTACGGCAGATTTTTTAGAATTTTTTAAAATAAAAATTCTAATACAAAATAAAGGCAAAAACGAGGCGTAAAAAATGTTCGACTAGAGACAAAATTAATATTCGATAACTAATTTTTTTTCGCAAATTTATATCCATAAAATAAATTACTAATTTGTAAGTGCTGTATTAGAACAATCTTGTATTAGATTTTTTAAAGGGCAATGTTGCTTTCAAAACTAAATGTATGTACAAATTTTTTAAGATCTTAACATATTTTCCAGTGCTCTGAATTTTGATCGCAAAGATGTTGATCCAGTTAACGTGGAATGACCTATATATATATTATATATGATCAATAAATAAACAATTCCTTTATAATTTTTTATTTATTTACAAATTTGTTATTGCTGGCATACAACATATTAAGTTAATAAAAATATTAATAAAAATATTTTATATATTAATATAAAAATGTAAATTATATAAAAATAACAATAAACGTTTTTTATTTGTAACTTTTATTCATATAAATTTTTACAGAATAGTATAAAAAATATTTATTATTATAATATATATATAATAACATTTGTTTATAAAATTTTTATTGTAAAACATTAATATTAACAATATAATTACATTTTTATCATATATAATTCGCCTGACTCGCTATTATCATCTCCATATATTACACGTTATGTACAACGTATATTATACATATAAATCAGAAAAAATGAAAATATTTGTTAACAACTGGCTATTAAAGACCAAGAGGACAAAGTCTGTTGAGTTTAGCACGGATTCGAACTAGGGGCAAACTCAGTTTAGCTCGGACTCGAACCAGGGACAAAGTCTGTGGCGGAGTTTAGCATGGATTCGAATTAGGGGCAAACTCAGTTTAGCCCGGACTCAAACCAGGGGCAAAGTCTGTCGGTAAGGGGCAAACTCTAAAGCACCAAAATGGTGGCACGCCTAAACCGGGACCTTTGGCTATCTGTCTATTAATCTGTGCTTATCTGTAGATTGAAAGTGGTCACTAAGGGTGCGGTCCCATGAAGCGGATTATGCGGAAGCGGAACGAGCGGATCACCAATCACAGGACCGTTTCGACGGAATCTTTGAAAGAGTTCTATCAGAATTATCTCGCGATTGGTGATCCGCTCGTTCCGCTTCCGCATAATCCGCTTCATGGGACCGCACCCTAAGGGTGCGTTCCGTTTCACGCATGAAGCGCATGGAAAACTTGAAGATCGTTCCGTTTCACTCCATGCGCAATTCATGCGCGCATGGGAATGGTCTCCCGCGCCCCACCACACAGCGCATGAGAACGCATGAACTGCCTCAGCTCTCGAGGTGAGGCAGCTCATGCGATGTCTATGCGCGACAGCCATTTTGGTTTTGCGCATAGAGAAACGGAACGGACTCATGCGCTCATGCGATGCGTTGTCGTCTCATGCGGTCTATGCGTGAAACGGAACGCACCCCGAGATCGCTCGGGTTCCTCGCGAGTAAGGGTACGTTCCGTTTCACGCATGATACGCATGATGCATCGTTTATCCTTGTTGTTTGTCAAACGTTAAACAAGGATGAACAATGCATTATGCGCATCATGCGTTGAAACGGAACGCAGCCTAAGAAAAAGAGGAAGAGAGAGAGGAGTGAGCGAAGAAAAGAAGGAAGGAAAAAAGAGAAAAAAACGAAGCGGGGGGAGAAACGCGAGAGTACAGAAACTACAGAAGTGCGTGGACGGTTGACTTCAACGATGTTGCGTCTACGGCGCGGTGCTATGAGAGCGCGGCCAGTTTCGTTTAAGGCTATCGCACATGAATTTCCGTAAGCATAAGCATAAGACGTAAACATAAGCTTAAGAACCAATAGGAAATAGCTATAGATCTGAACACCTCAGTAACATTAGAAATAGCTGTAAACTTAAACATAACATAAATTCCAATCTGTTGAAATTTTTACTTACGAAGAATTGATATATGTGTATATGTACATGAGTGATTGCTACTAAAAAGTTGTGGCACATCTTTATTCTTTATGTTCATTGCATTGAGATGTGTATACATCATACATATATATCTGAATTTATATAATAATTTGATATTTAATAATATTAAAGTACGTATATTTATATGTAATTTGAGTGATTGCGTAAACATTTTTTTATTATAATACGGATCTGTATTGCACAAAAGTATAAATCTAATTATTAATGATAATTATTTAGAATACGGGTTCCACCTCGAATATCGATAAATTTATGTTCATTCGACGCGTTTTGACACGAAACGAAAGAATCTGGCAAAAAATGTGGCAGTCTGCTTCGTGAAACAAAATATTAATCGTTAAAGTTGATGACTTGACAGGTTATAAAATCTGTCATAAAGTTATAACTAAAACTTTAGTTATAACTGTTTGTAGTTTTGGTTAAAACAGAATATATTTTCTGCTTTAACCAAGTATAAATATAAAAAGTATTTATACTTTTATTAGTACAATATATTTTGGTTAAAGCAAAGAATAATACTATGCATTGAACTGTTTGTGCTTTTGGATGAATTTATTTTGTCAGTATGACAGGTTTCATGACCTGTCAAGTGTCAAGTCGTCAACTTTAACGATTAATATCTCGTTTCACAAGGCAGACTGCCACATTTTTTTGCCACATTCTTTCATTTCTTGTCAAAACGCGTCGACTGAGCATAATTTAATCGATATTAGAAGTGAAGTCTGTATTCTAAATAATTACCTTAATTATTGTATACGTTCCTTTAGATTTTTATTATCTGCTTTACTATGATTTACTACTGGGAGGATTAGCACAATTTTTGAAGAGACGACAAAGATATTCTCTTCTTTCTACAAAGCCTTTTAAAAATTACAAAATAATAAGATTTTACAAGCGTTAAGAATTCCAATTTTAGTAATACTTTTATTATTTATAAAAGCACACATACATATACACACGCGCGTGCATACACATACACACTTATATACATATGCATGCGTTATAAAATACATATTATATATTATATAACAATCTATATGTATTTTTTCATTTTTTTAAACTATTGTTATAGTTCCTTATCAGTATCTGCGAGTAAAAATGGCTATGAAACATGGATATGCGAAAACATTTTCAAATATTAACGATGAAGTTAACATTGCGTTACAAAATGAAAGTAACGAGTATATCGATGTCATATTCAATCCAGGAGACTCCTTACTAATCGATTTAGTACGAAGTTATCCTCATCTACATATATGACAAATCATCATCCAATTTCAAAGATTCAATAATGAAAGAAAATTCATGGAATGAAATTGGAAAAGTAATGAATTGTCCACTTAAGTAGAACTTTTTAAATAAAATTAATTTAATTGTTTTAAATATTTTAATTTTAAATATTATATTATTGATGATTTTAAAAATATTTTTAGCTACTGAATGCAAAATTCGATGAGTTAGATTAAGAGAAAAATTCTCAAAAGAAAGAAGAGAAATTGAAGTTGAAAGTAGAAGTGGAAGTGGAGTATCCCATTGGAAAAGTTTTCCACTGTACGAAAATATAAAATTTTTGAATAGGCATGTAAAACGAAGAAAGTATGTATTATAAAAAAATTGTAAGCTATAATTTTGAGCTTAACTTTTATTGTAATCTATTATTAATTTTTCTATTATTACAGGACTATTACAAATATTTCACGAAATATAAGAGAAAATAAAGAAAATGTTCCTTCAAAATCGTCAACTTTGCTTAATTGGGAAAGGAATTTTGAAGAAAATTCGCCTCATTCTTCTGTGTTACATTTGAGTCCAACATCATCAAGCAATCTGTCTCAATCTTCTACATTACATTTGAGTTCAACATCATCAAACAATCTGCCCCAATCTTCTGTATTACAACATTTGAGTCCGACATCATCAAACATTCTGCCTAAATCTTCTGTATTACAACATTTGAGTCCGACATCATCAAACATTCTGCCTCAGTCTTCTACATTACAACATTTAATGAGTCCTACATCACCAAGTATGCAGCAAAAATGTTATACACCAGTACAGAAAAATCACCTTACATCTAAGAAACGTAGATCAGAATCAGACGATATAGAAAAATCACTTTTGTCACTATCCAATACAATTACAGATAAAATACAAAACTATGATAAAGATATTAAATCAGATATAAAAAAAGATGAAAAGGAGAATTCAGAAGATAAATTTTTAGATCTAATAGCTGCAGAAATAAAAAAACTTCTGGAAAATGAACGTAAAAAAAAGAAAAAGAACATAATTAATATTTTGTGGAATTAAAAAGGTATATAAGTAAAATTTTATGTTATAAATTACGCATTATATTTTTAAATATAACAAAATGTATTTCTTTTACAGGTGATCTATTTTCTAAAAAAACCTAGTCTTATGTATCCAACAGTTTTTTGGATGCATGCTATATAGGTAGGCATTACAAAACAACATTAATACAAATATAATTTTTTTTAATGAATACAAATTAAGTTTATTTTCTAATGTGATATAATGATAATGCAATGTGATAATTTGTTTTATGATTAAATAAGTTTGTTTTTATTATTTAATATGACATAATTATAAGAGGCGAGAATCTTTTTTATAAGTACAAATAAAGTTTGTTTTTATTATTTAATATGATATAATGATAAGAGGCGAGAATTTTTTTTATAAGTACAAATAAAGTTTGTTTTTATTATTTAATATGATATAATGATAAGAGGCGAGAATTTTTTTTATGAATTCAAATAAGTTTTATGAATACAAAGTTTGTTTTTATTGTTCACTATAATGATATAATTATTATATAAAAATAAAATGTCAAAACAAAAAATAATTATAATTATTTTTTAAAAATATTGATAATTTATTTGACAACGTTGTTTTATTTAATTCTAATAAAAAGAAGTGAGGGAGAGAGAGAATAAAGTTTTTAAACATTAATTTTATATTAATATTAAAAACTTGTTCTTTTAAAATATGTCGCTGTTTTGTCCTTTTCTTACATATTCATATTGCCAAGGAATTTCTCCTTCTGGAGTTAGAAAATAATCTGCAAGTTTCTCTCGTACTTGATAGGCTTCAATTGTAGCTCGACGAGCATTACATGGCGGAATGTTTTGAATTTGTGCATTGTCAGCTCTCCAAGCACCGTTTGTTATGATTCCATCAATTTCATTATCAATAAAATTTGGAGGACAATAAACTCTGTTTGTTGCGGGTTGCTGTTCTTCGAAACTTTTTAAAAAATTATGCAAACACTGTGCTTAAGATTATTTTATCAATAGTATTAGGCTGCATACATATTGGTTTTTGTAATACTCTCCAACGAGATATCAGAATTCCAAATGCGTTTTCTATTGTTCTTCGTGCACGCGATAATCTATAATTAAAAATCTTTTTTTTTCATCTTAATTTCTTCCCGGAAAAGGTCTCATAAAATTTCTTGATAATGGAAATGCTTCGTCTCCAATAAAAAAATATTTAGTTAATTTATCACTTCCTGGTAGTTTGACTTTCCCTTTTGGCACATTCAATTTTTCTTCTTTAAGAGATTTTCCAAATTCTGATTCAGAAAATATACTTGCATCATTTTGACTACCATACGATCCAACATCAACTAAGGTAAATTTATAATTGTGATCGCAAACAGCCATTAATACTACACTAAATGTTTTTTTATAATTATAGTATAAACTACCAGATTGTAAAGGAGCTCGAATAATGCAATGTTTGCCATCAACTGAACCAAGACAATTTGGAAAATTCCAATTATCAAGAAATCCTGTACTTATTTTTTTATATTCAGTTTCAGATGGCGGCTGCACAAAACGAGGTAATAATACATTTACAATAGTTTCAGTAATTTCTTTTATAATAGCATATGCTGTTGATTCTCCAATACGATATGCTAGTGCTATCGATAGTATATGATCTCCTGTTGCTAGGTATCTGAAATTATATGAATATATAATATATGTATACATATAATTCTTATTTTCATTAAAAATAAATTATTTATAGTTATAACTATTATAACAAATTGGAAGTTATTATTTTGTATTTTATTTATAAAAATACGTACAAAAATTATATCTACTACACTGTATTGTACTGTACTGTAATTACTAACATTTTATTAAAATATTACATATTTTATAATGTCAACAACAGTTTAATGTGCTTAAAGTATAATTTAAAAAAATGTAACATTTTAATAACTATAGTAGTAACATTAATATGATATAATAAACGATAAATATACTTTGAATCTAAATATATATATTATTTTAGTATTTTTGGATTTTTAAAAATAAATGTTTGAAGTTATAACAATACCTTATTTTGAGTTATTTACAAAAATATATAGATTTATAATAACATACCTAAGTGTTACAGACAAACGTAATTCAGGTGGTAAAGCTCTCCAATGATGTTTCTGAAGTTTTGGAGATATTTCTAATAACATGTAAAATGTATCTACTGTCATTTTAGTGTAGCGGAAAAACATTATACTGTCATCTTTTAGTTCTTGAAATAATGCAAGATAATCTCCTCGTTGAATTCTATTTTCATTGATAGGTCTCACCCAAAATCTTCTTTTACGTCGGTTTCTCTTCCATGCAATGCATAATGCACACCATCAAATAATTGTTAAAAAAAATTTAGTATCTTTCCAAATGTCTATCTCTATAAATAAATTTGTTTATTTTAATGTTATATAATTATTTACATAATATAATTTTAATATTATAACTTTTTTTATTTAACGTGCCGTCGATTTAACGTAGGTTCACCTTTGGTGATTCGGGACTGTTCGCGATTCTATTGCTCATATCGGGCTCGAGCCGCTACGATCAGCTGTTTTCTGACACGCGAGAGACGCGTGTCTTGAGCACGCTCGAGCCAGCGTTTCCCGGGTGCGACACGTGAAACGCTGTCTCCTAATCGAATTTTGGCCAATGGGCTTGGAACGCGATCCCGCCGGTTCGTCGGATTTTCGTGTAAGCGTTCGCCCGCAAGTCAGTTGTGCGCTTGTGCCTCCATCGAGCACCCGCATACTCAAAGTATTCTTCTTATTCTCGCGAACAGTAGACCGTACTGTTTCGCTGTACATTCGTGCATCTATCTCTGTCAATCGGACGCCGTGCTGTGTGCATTGCGTACGAACCGCTTCCGATTCGAACTAATTATTTGTGATAATTCAAGATTTGTCATTCATAGTGTTGGTAACGCGCGTGATAGCGGTGGATCGCGGTCGCGACACCCTCTTGCGATCCGCGTCATCTTCTTAATACGCGCTCAAGATCTCTGCTCCGGAAGGGTGTGCATATTACACTCGGCAAGATTTCCGTCGCGTCGATCTATCGCATTTACGGGGGTTCAAGATCTCCGTTCGTTCGGCGCCCCGCTATCTCGTTCTATCCAAGTGCATGCGCCCATGTAAATTTTTAATGAATTAAAGGAATAGTGCAAGGTATATTTGTCTTTAATGGTGTGATTTCCCTGCTCAATATCCTCCCGCACTTCCATCTCGCGACGCTCAGCGCTGGGCGAGTCCGGCGTCATATGTTCTGTGCGTGATCAGTACAAGTGAGGGTGCGGTCCCATGGAGCGGATTATGCGGAAGCGGAACGAGCGGATCACCAATCACAGGATCGTTTCGACGGAATCTTTAAAAGAGTTCTATCAGAATTAGAGATACTATAACAGAGATTCGCCAATGTGCCATCTTGGGGTAAAACCGGATATCGGATATGACGTTTTTGATGTCGGTTTACTCTGTTTTCTTTTGACAGGTGACAGGTGACAGGTTAGATCGGCTAGGCTTTCTCTGTCAGTTATATCTATCTTTCTCTCTCATACTTCCGGTTTTACCCCAAGCGACGGGAGCCAATCAGAAATCGTTAACGCATTGGCGAATCTCTGTTATAGTATCTCTAATCAGAATGATCTCGCGATTGGTGATCCGCTCGTTCCGCTTCCGCATAATCCGCTTCATGGGACCGCACCCTGAGTAGTCACGCGCCGACATAGTGTTTTGGTCCTTCTAGCCGGATTCGCAGATCGAGTGCCGGGACTCTGCGATTTATTATCACTCATCTATACCACGCGCTCCATAAATCATGACTGATTTACTATCAAAGCAAGTGTGCTCTTGCAGCGTTCAATCGAGCGCGCTCTCGATAACTTTAATAAGGTGGGTCGAGTCAACCTTACCCCAGCGAAGATTCGGAGTCGGCTCGCATCACTCCAAGATAACTGGGGCCAATTTCAAGAGGGACATGTGCGGTTGCTCCAGGCCGTGCCGGAAAGGGATCAAGCTGCGATAGACTACTTTAAAGACGGATGCTTCGAGGCGACGGAAGACGTCTACCAGACCACGAAGGATGTCCTCACTGACTGCCTGGAAGCGTTGGAGCCTGTTGCGAGCCCAAACCCGTCCTTTCACTCTACTTGCGTACACGCTGATGCGTCGAGGCTTACGAGCTCTCGTATGCCACCTATTCGTTTGCCTCCGTTCAGCGGGAGTTACTCCGACTGGGAGAACTTTCGCGATCGGTTTTCCGTGCTCGTTATTCAAAATAATTCACTCAGCGATTTTGCGCGCATGCATTATCTTGCGTCTTCGATGTCGGGTCCCGCACTCAACTGTATTTCTGACATTAAAGTTACCGCGGACAATTTTCAAGTGGCATGGGCGGCACTTACGAATCGTTTTGATAATAAACAGCGATTAATGCAAAATCATTTTACTACATTATTCGGGTTGTCGACCCTGCAACGGGAATCCGGAGCTGAATTACAGGCCTTAGTTGACAAGGTTCAGATCACCGTTTCGTCTTTGCGTCTTTTAGATCGAACTCCCAGCGATTTGTGGAGTGACTTTCTTGTCCATCTAGTAATTCAAAAGTTGGATCCAGTAACTCGTAAAGCTTGTAACCTTAAATGGAGCGAGGCCGACGATCCACCTACGTACGAAGAGCTAAATCGGTTTTTGACCGGTCGTTGTCGCGCGCTAGATGATAACGCTATCAGCTCAAATTCGAAATCGAATCGCGCATCGAATGTATCTCGCGCCCATGTAGCGACTACCTCTGACTCCGCTCAGCGACCCAACGCCTCCGCACAAGCATGCCCGTTATGCAAGGCTTGACATTATCTAAGCGCGTGCCCTAAATTTGTCGCCTTAACTCCGAAGTTGCGTATGGAAACAGTAAAGAAATTCAAACGCTGTTTGAATTGTATGAGTGTGGCTCATTTATTACCTGACTGTACAATCCAATATTCATGCAATCGATCGTGTCAAAAACGACATCATTCCCTGCTCTATATGGAACTTGCGTCACCTTCGTCTTTGTCTGCGATCGAGAATGCTGGTGGTGAATCATCCGCCATATCTGAGCAAATTAATTCTCTCGTCGCGTCCACTACTATGTGCGCTCGCGATCAGGTACTTCTCGCTACTGCGAGAGTCACGGTCAGCGTATCCTCCGGTTGCTCTGTGGTGGTTCGAGCTCTGCTTGATCAAGGCTCTGAGGCCACTTTTATTTCTGAGACCTTAGCTCAAACGTTGCGAGCTAAACGTACTTGAATGCCTGTCGCCATCTCCGCCGTCGGAGGTGTTCAAATCGGTCACGTTCGTCAGGCTCTAACCATTACTGTATCGCCGTCGCGGCGAGCCACACCGTCCTTCGCCACGACGGCACTTATTCTTAAATCTCTAACGTTGGACGCTCCGAAACGCGTATCATCGCGGTCCGCCTTATCGCATCTCTCGCATCTATCATGGGCGGATCCCGATCCTACCAGCTCGGAAATTATTAACATAATAATCGACGCTGACTTGTATGGCGACATCATTTTGGATGGAATCCAGAAAGGTGCTTCTGGCCAGCCTATTGCCCAGAACACCGTCTTCGGATGGGTGTTGTCGGGCCCAGTGGTGGCGACGGCGTCCGCACTTCACACTCCCGTCCACTTTAACGTACATCATTGTGCGTCAAGTCTGAATCTGGAGACTGCGCTCTGCAAGTTTTGGGAGACTGAAGAACTTCCTACCACTCGAATTCCCACATCTAAAAAAAAACAATGTGAAAAATATTTTTGCGCGACTCACTCTCGTGATTCGACGGGGCGATACATTGTACGTCTGCCCTTTCGTGTTTCGCCGCCGCCGCCCAGCGGTGATTCTCGCCGAATTGCCGAAAATCAATTCAACCGGCTCACCCGACGCTTGAATTCGCCAGCGAGCGGAGTATTTTCACTTCATGCACGAATATGAGCATTTGAATCACATGCGACGGGCCCCGGCGGAATCCGAACCATCAAATCAGCGCGTACATTCCCCACTATCCGGTCTATAAAGTTGACAGCGCTACAACCCGATTGCGTGTAGTGTTTAATGCTTCCAGCTTCACTTCTAACGATACCTCGCTTAATGAATTTTTAACTCCCGGGCCTAAACTTCAAAATGATTTATCGGCGGTTATGCTACAATGGCGTCAATTTCAATTCCTATACACCGCGGATATTGCTAAAATGTATCGCCAAATTTTAATCGATGAACGCGATATCGATTACCAACGTATTTTGTGGCAGCCGGAGAATGCTGAGTCGGTGTACGATTATCAGCTTCTCACTGACACGTACGGCATGTCATGTGCTCCGTATCTTGCCCTGCTTCCTATTCTACATAAACAAACTTATGTGAACGATGTCCTGTTCGGCGCCCACGATATTCGAACTTTGAAACATAAGCGCGATGATCTCGTGTTACTGCTGCGTTGCGGGCAATTCGAATTGCGGAAGTGGGCGAGCAACTTTTCTAATCTACTCGATGACATTGATCCTCGCAATCACGGTTTAGCGTGCGACAAATCGTTATCAACTGATGAAACCGTTAAGGTTCTCGGAATTGTGTGGAGCCCAGCTCTTGATGCGTTTTGCTATCGCGTCTCCCTGGAGGGCTCGCTCCCCAAGACCAAATGATCCATTCTCTCAATTATCGCTCGATTGTACGATCCATTGGGCTGGGTCACTGTCGCTGCAAAGATTCTAATGCAGCGTTTGTGGCGCCTGCAACTTGAGTGGGATTCCCCCCTCCCATCGTCTATTTTGGACCGCTGGGAATCTATTTATTCTCAGCTTGATCATTTAAATCATCTTCGAATCAAAAGATGGACGGGTCTTCTACCCGGGCAGCGTGTCGAACTGCACGGATTTGCCGATGCCTCGACTTTGGCATACGCCGCGTCGGTATATCTAAAATTCATTAGTGCTGAGGTGAGATCCATGTTACGCTGCTCGCTGGCAAATCTAAAGTGGCTCCCATCAAACCTATCACTATTCCTCGTCTGGAACTCTTGGCTGCTCACTTGCTTGTCCGCCTCCTTGGTTTTGTCAGGATGACCCTTGAGCTGACCTCCGTCTCCTGCTTCTGTTGGTCAGACTCTACGGTTACTCTCACCTGGTTGCGATCTCATCCCTCCCGGTGGGCTACGTTTGTAGCAAATAGAGTATCCAAGGTTCAAGAGCTTCTACCTGATGTCAGCTGGCACTATGTGCCTACATACGATAATCCTGCCGATTGCGCCTCACGAGGCATACACGGTGGTGACATATTGTCGCATTCTACGTTGTGGCACGGCCCACCATGGCTATCACTTTCGCGAGGCCTGACCTCCTGACTTCGAATCTTCCGAGACCGAGTTCCCGGAGGAAAAGAAAGTTACATTTCTCCATGTTGCGGAACTGGTTTCTCATTGGAAACTTGCTACCCCCGATTTTCTTCCTGAAACAAGCTAATTCGCGTAACCGCATATTTTTTAAGGTTTATTGCCAACTGCCGTCGCAAGAGTGGGACCACTGAACCTCCATCTTGTCGCGCGGCTCTCTCGAGTCAGGAGGTGTCGGATGCCAAATTCTTCTGGATCCGTCAAATTCAGGGAGAAGTGTTCCAATCAGATCTACGATCGCTAAAAACTACTCGCACAGTCGCTCCTAAAAGTTGGCTTTCTGCTTTGAATCCATTCTTGGATTCTAATAAAATTCTTCGCGTCGGCGGCCGCCTAAGGCACGCGCCGCTCCCTTACGATACCAAACACCCGATCCTACTTGCTTCACATCCGCTTGTGCGTCTCCTGATCGTCCAAGCACACCTCCGCACTTTGCACGGAGGGCACCAACTAACACTTAATTCTCTTCGGCAGGAGTATTGGATTCTGCGCGCCAGAAATCTCGTCAAATCTGTCATACATTTCTGTGTTACTTGCGTGCGCGAGAGGGCTGCCACTCCCACGCAACTAATGGGGGACCTTCCTGCCTCCCGAGTCTCTCCTCCGCCTCGAGCTTTCTCTTGGTGTGGTCTCGACTATGCTGGACCGGTGAAGGTCCGTGCATCTGCCGGTCGTGGCATCACATCTCGCAAGGCATATATCGCGCTCTTTATATGTATGTCAACGCGCGCGATTCACTTGGAATTAGTCGGCGACTACAGCTTCTCCGCTTTTAGAGGCGCTTTCACTCGCTTCTGTTCCCGACGCGGCCTTCCTCAGATCATCTATTCCGATAACGGCACCACATTTGTGGAAGCTGATAAGGAGTTAACCGCGGCATACAAGGCGGCGGTAAGCGATCCTAATTTCTTAAATCAAACAGCCACGGATCGCATATCTTGGCACTTCACCCCCCCCCCTCCTTTCCTCATTTCGGGGGATTGTGGGAGGCGGGGGTCCGTAGCATGAAGCACCATCTTCGACGGGTTATTGGTAGCCATACATTGTCGGTCGAAGAATTTACGACGCTCCTCTGCCAAGTCGAGGTATGCCTTAATTCTCGTCCGATCGCTCCATTATCGGACGCGTTCGATGATTATCAATACCTAACCCCGGGGCATTTTTTAATTGGGTCGGCAATCACGACCCCCCCCTGCACCGTCATTGCTCACGATTCCTGAAAATCGCCTGTCTCGCTGGTTAACTGTTCGCCAGTTATCTGAACGATTCTGGCGTCTGTGGGCCAGTGACTACATTAATACTCTTCAACAACGGACGAAATGGCGCCAAATCACGTCCCCAATCGAGGTAGGGCGTCTCGTGTGCCTCCGCAATCCAAACATTCCGCCGTGTAAATGGGAGCTCGGCCGCATCATTCAGGTTCATCTTGGTGCTGACGGGCTTACCCGCGTCGTAATGATTAAGACCGCCACTTACGTGAGACCCATTGGAAAACTCTACGTGCTTCCTGTCGATTGTGAAGCAACCCTATCATAACTCATTACGAGGGACCATCCTTCCCTCCGCTCTCTATTTTCCTCTCTCCCCTTTTCCTTCTCACGTCTCTTTATCTCTCCTTCCCTTTTTATTCCCTTTCGAGGGGTGCTTCTCAATCACATTTTGCGCTAATCATAAGTTTTGCATTAGTCATAAGTTTTGCGTTAGTCATAAGTTTTGCGTTAGATGGAAGATCCGCGAATATTAAATTTAGATATTAGAGTTATTCTACTCAGTGCTGGATTCGCGATTACTCTCCGTCCGCATCATGTATTCTCATTAATTGTGACTGCATAGGCTCATGGCGGGCGGAATGTTCGCGATTCTATTGCTCATATCGGGCTCGAGCCGCTGCGATCAGCTGTTTCCTGACACGCGAGAGACGCGTGTCTTGAGCACGCTTGAGCCAGCGTTTCCCGGGTGCGACACGTGAAACGCTGTCTCCTAATCGAATTTTGGCCAATGGGCTTGGAACGCGATCCCGCCGGTTCGCCGGATTTTCGTGTAAGCGTTCGCCCGCAAGTCAGTTGTGCGCTTGTGCCTCCATCGAGCACCCGCATACTCAAAGTATTCTTCTTATTCTCGCGAACAGTAGACCGTACTGTTTCGCTGTACATTCGTGCATCTATCTCTGTCAATCGGACGCCGTGCTGTGTGCATTGCGTGCGAACCGCTTCCGATTCGAACTAATTATTTGTGATAATTCAAGATTTGTCATTCATAGTGTTGGTGACGCGCGTGATAGCGGTGGATCGCGGTCGCGACACCCTCTTGCGATCCGCGTCATCTTCTTAATACGCGCTCAAGATCTCCGCTCCGGAAGGGTGTGCATATCACACTCGGCAAGATTTCCGTCGCGTCGATCTATCGCATTTACGGGGGTTCAATATCTATGTTCGTTCGGCGCCCCGCTATCTCGTTCTATCCAAGTGCATGCACCCATGTAAATTTTTAGTGAATTAAAGGAATAGTGCAAGGTATATTTGTCTTTAATGGTGTGATTTCCCTGCTCAACATCCTCCCGCACTTCCATCTCGCCACGCTCAGCGCTGGGCGATTCCGGCGTCATATGTTCTGTGCGTGATCAGTACAAGTGAGTAGTCACGCGCCGACAGTGACCTTTGACACATATCCTAAATAGCACAAAATATTTATCAAATATTTATAAAATATTTATAAGAAGAATAAATATTTATGATAAATATTTTGTACATATTTTTATGTCCGAGTTTATCAGGTATAAAAAAATTATAATACACATTTATGAAATTATTTAAAATAAATATTTATACCATTATTATCAAAGAATATAAAAAATATTTCAAGTTCATATACCATAAATATTTTTCAGTACATTTTAAAAATATATTCTATATATTGTTGATAATAATTTTTGTATCATTTCTAAATGATTTATAAAAATAATTATATAATCTTCAAAAAATATTTTTTGAAAGTAAATTTGTAAAATATTTATAAATATTTATGATAATATTTTGTGCTATCTGGGATGTTTCTTCTGACTACTTATTATTTTCTTGTTAGTATCTTGTGTAGAATTCTCTTTTTTATATGCTTTCCTTTTCTTCTTTCTATATTTTCTTTTTCTTCTTAACCTACCCAGATAGCACAAGGACATCCATTGTATGTCCAATAATCTTTTAATATTTTGTAAAATATAAATAAAACATTCACAACTATTTATATATTTTTTTTTCTATTTCTTTTATCTTCTAAAAGTCATTTATAATTGGTCAAATTATATTTTATGTTTACTGTTACGGATAATATCTTACGGATGTTCTATGATTGGTTGACTTGTTCTATCTTCTGATTCCATTGGCTAATTTTTACGTTACGTCTTATGCTTATGGTTATGGAAATTCATGTGCGAGGGCTTTTACAGTTTTCCGTTTTTCAAGTAAGGGCTACCGCACAAACTCTTCCATAACGCGTTACGTTACGTTAAGTACTCCATACGAACCTAAGTTGTACTTAAAATTTAACTTAAATCACGCACAAAGAAATCCTTAACGTAAGAACTTAAGAACTTAGGGCCACCGCACAAGCTCTTCCGTAACGTGTTACGTTACGTTACTCACAAGGAAGGAAAAGCTAAAAAAAAAAAAAATCAACGCACAAAGAAAAACGTAAGTGCCGTAACGTAATAAGTAAGAATAAGGTGAATCGTGTGTGGTCGAGGTAAATGTACAATATATTTTATAATAAAAAGTTTTGAAGTTTTTTAAATTTTGTTAATTAATAATATTATTTATTATATTTATTATAATAAAGTTTTATGTATATATATATATATATATATATGTATATATATACACATATAACTTTATTAAAAATAAAAACTGCAGGAAAAGAGGTTATATCTTATATTTTTCATTATCTAAGTACGAAAATAGACTACGTAATTACAACAGCATTATAAATAAATATATAACTTTGTTATAGATATATAATTTATTTTTGCATTTAGATAATGTTACATTATATTACCTTTTATCTTTAAATAATCAGACTTACATAGATTTTTTATTTATAATATTATTTTTATTATCGTAATCAAATTCAACAAAATATTCTGCAGAAAAATTCTGAAGACGAAAACTTTGTACAAAAATCTGTAAAAACTGCAGAAATTTATGCATAAAATATGCAATTTTTTGCGCAATAATTTTTGCATAATTTTTTCCTATGGGATGTATTTGAAGATATCTGTTTTTTAGTTTTTTTATGCTATCCCCGATGGAAATATTTTATTGAAAATCTCTTTCAATTGACCCATTTCATTGAAATTTATTAAATTCATTAAAATTTGTTAAAATTTATTAAAACTGATTTAAATCATTAAAATTTTATAAAATTCATTAAATTTATTTTATTGTTATTTAACAAAAAAATAAATTATATGAATTTTAATGAATCTTAAAGAAACCTTAATAAATTTTAATTAATTTCAATTAAATGTAACGAATCTTACTGAATCTTAGTGAAAAGGGATCATTTGGGAGAGATTTTCAGTAAAATTTTTAGTAATATATTTCCATCAAGGATGTATAGGATATATGTATTAAATTATTATGTAATTTTAGATTGAACAAGATGTTAACTCGAAGAAAAAAACTTTTATTGGTATTATTATTATTTATAATAATAATTAAAAAATTAAAAACCAAAAGAAAACATAAAATATGGGCCAACAGAAGATGGTACGTAAGATTCATTAATAGAAAGAGACAACAACAAGGGGAGTACCATAATTTATTTAAAGAGCTCAAAGGATCTAAGGATAACGATATGTTCTTTGAATACAGCAGAATGTCAATGCTGCATTTTGAAAAGTTATTACATTTTGTACAGCCTCGTCTTATTAAAAGAAGTAAGAGAGCTCTTATTCCAGAAGAAAGACTTCTTATTGCGCTGAGGTAATTATACTCTCTCACACGTTTGCGTGTATCAATATGATTAGATTTATTAAATTTTTTTATAAATTTTGTCATAATATATACAAAAAGCTTTTAATTTAATTAGCTATCAAGTTTTATTACTTAATTATGTGTTTAAATATAAATATATAAATATATATTTTGAATATTTTAATTTTTTTACAGATATCTTGTAACCGGGAATTCAATAAGTTCCATTGCTCTTTCTTTTCGAGTTGGTCAATCTACAGTAAGAAATATAATAAAAGAAATCTGCGTTGTAATTTCTAACACTCTAAGTTCTTTGTATCTGACGGTTCCAACAGAAGAAGAGTGAAAATTGATTACTGATGGATATTGGAACACATGGCAAATGCCAAATTGCTTTGGAGCAGTGGATGGCAAGCATATTAAATTAAAATGTCCACCAAACTCTGGTAGTTGCTATTATAATTATAAGAAATATTTTAGTATTGTGTTGATGGCTATTTGTGATCATTTATATAGATTTAAATTAGTAGACATAGAAGGCTATGGAGGAAATAGTGGTGGTGGCATATTTCATGTTTCAACTATTGGACAAAATTTAGAGAATGATCAGTTAAATTTACCAAAAGATAATGCCAAACTTCCTGGTAGCGATATCAAATTACCAGGATTTTTTATAGGAGACGCTGCTTTTCCACTTACAACGAGAATAATGAAACCTTATTGCGGTTCAAATTTAACAATTGCTCAAAAAATTTTTAATTATAGACATTCTAGGGCGAGACGTACAATTGAAAGTTTATTTGGAATTTTAGCTAATCGCTGGCAAGTTTTTCATAAATCTATTTGTATGTTGCCACAAACAGCGGATAAGAGAACATTAGCATCAGTATGTTTACATAATTTTTTGATGTATGAAGAACAAAAAGATGCTAGCAAAGAGTATAGCCAAGAAATTGATAGTAATAATATATCTTGGTTACCTGTAGAAATTAATGCTGAACGAGATAATACACAAATAGCCATTACTCAACGAGATATGTTATGTAACTATTTTGTTTCTTTGGTAGGAAAAGTAGATTTTCAATATGACTATATACGTAGGGGTACATACCGAGAATAAAAATCATTATCTATTAAGTTAATTTTAATTTTATTTTTTTAAATAATGCGTTTTTATATTGTAAGAACATTTTACCATTTTTTGTAACAGTATTATTTATTTACTGACAATAGATAAAATATTATAAAAAATACATTTAATAAAACATTGGCTATAACAGTGTCTTTTTTATGTAAAAATTATTTTTTATTTTTTATTAAAGTGTAATAACACATGTTTTTGTTAAAAAATAAAAGTTTTATTGCAAAATTTTATTAGATACATTGCAGATTACAATCAAGTAAGTAATGCTTAATAATATATTTCTAATATTAAATAACGCTTAATATATTAAAGTAATACGTAATCATATATTATATTAAAATTAAAAATTATTGTACTGTAACTGTAAAAAAATGTTTAACAGTCTTTGGTTTGGACACAAAATAAAGAAAATAAAAATGGTTGCAATAATTTGCCATTACATTATTTTTAATACAAACTAAAACTACTTTCTTGTTTAATAAAAACATAAAATAAACTAAAAAAATAACTTTTATAATAAAAACAAAATAAAAATTAAGTACAAAACTTTGTAACATAAATGAGTAAGTCTCTACCGAGAGTTTAAATCAGGTTAGAGTCAGGCCAATTAGTCAATAGTTATGCTGGTTACAACGGAAGTAACCTAATTTTCGTTGTGACCAGCATAGTTATTGGCTAATCGGCTCGACTCTGACCCGATTTGAACTCTCGGTAGAATTTTACTCAATAAAAACTTTAGAAAATATAGAGCATAAATAAGTAAAAAAAAGATTACAATTTTCATCGAGTGGTATAATGAGATCTTGGAATATTTTATTTCGTCTTCTACTGCGTTCCGGCTCCGCCATTCCTTGTAAGGACAAAGTAATAAATTCTGCAAAAGCATGGTCTGCAGATTTAGAAACAATGTTTTGATCTGATGTAGAATTCATTTGTAGCTCAATACAAATATTCATAGCTGCATTAGTAAGATCTTGTAGAACATCATTTTCATTTTTGATAGCAAAACTTTTGTTCATTTTACGTGATTTTTTAATAGGTTCTTCAGATTCATATTTAGCATTATCTTGGTTTGACAAAGATTTTTCAATTTCTGTTTTATTTAAATTGTCATTATTTATGACTTCGGTTTTCTGTGATGTTGCATTTTTATTGCGAGAAATAGCATCAGATATTTGTATATTTTTATATTGTTTTATATTAGTTACAGTTCTGGAAGAAAAATTAAACAGAAATAAAATAAACATATATTTAGTATAAATATAAATATTCTATATAATAAATAGAAAGTATGTAAAAAGTTAAAACATTAATTATACAATACTAGCCGTCTTTTCTGTATATATTCGTTTAAAAAAGACAACTGTGACAACAGAGAAGATTTCTTTTTTGTAGAAGCTGCACTTCCGCTCTTTAAGTCTTGTTCTTTCTTT
The DNA here is from genome assembly GCF_013373865.1 of Monomorium pharaonis. NCBI lineage: Eukaryota > Metazoa > Arthropoda > Insecta > Hymenoptera > Formicidae > Monomorium > Monomorium pharaonis. The sequence goes on along the minus strand of NC_050472.1, from coordinate 9,952,993 downwards.
AATTTGGCGTATTGTTCTCTTAAAGTCGTCATTCTTTTTTTACAATATTCAGCTGTGTAGTGATTCCCTGAAAATAATATAATAATTAAACTTATAAATTATACAGGCTGCGTTTCAATATTTACTGCCAGCACTAAAAATTTATAATTTATATTATTATACACTATAGATTTTTAGTACAGGCAGTGAATATCGGATTACAACCAAAAATAAAATAATAATTTATGAAAACGTTATAAATTAAAGCATTAAAATCTAAAAATGTCTTTCAAAAAATATTTGTACACTATTTTGAGAATTTTAGAACGCCTTTAAAATATTAAGCCGTAACGTTCTTTGGGATCATTAATAATGTAATAAAAAGTTTTACTTACCAAGATTTTTATCCTTTGTCATAATTAAAGATATTTCTTCCCAGGCATTATTTTTTAATTCATTGTCCTTAAAATCTCGATTTCTTTTATCATATAGAAATCTTCTTTCTCTATACAGGGAGTCCCAGAGCATACTGGTCACTGTTCATAAAAAGGTAGATGGGATCGAGATGAACATAAAAGTTCAATATTGTTGTGGGTTCGGTCTGCTAATAATCGAGATATAAATTTTTTAAATTATGCGAATGAGAGCGCGCCTTGCGCGCCGAAGGAAGGGCTCGAGCCGCTCGAGCCATAGCACGGCCTACTGTCTCAAGCATTGGCTGCCGGCGGCGGCGGGGGAAAGAAGGAGAAGCGTGGCGTCGTCGCCGTTCCCACGTCTCGCCGCACCGCGCCTAAGCTCGCGTCGATGGCTACTACGCATACTCGCGATTACATGACGAGATTATGAATTATTAATAAAAATAGGACAAATTTAAATCGTAACAAACTTTTGTAAATAAGAAAGTCGAAAGAGAGAAAGCGATGGAAACGTATGGAACCTGCAAATAATATAACATTTGCCGCATCAAATTCTCTCATCGTTTTTTATGGAATATTGAATTAACGAAGATTTGTCACGATTGATTCTTTATACATTCTCCTTTCGTAACCATCTTATTAGAAGATTACGAAATGCACAAAATACTATCCCTAATATGCACTCTTTGTAAAATAACACGATAGAAAAGTATTCACGTTTGATCTAACGACTTCAGGATAAATTATTCGATGCAACTTCTACGGTAATTATAGGTAATTAGAGATCAATGTTATGTCAAGTATCGTTAGTATGGTTAACTAGAAATGATTTTCTCTTGTATATGATAGAGAACTTCGAATTTCTTCTATCGTTAATACATTATACGTCACTGAAAATCTGTCGTAATTAATAATGCAATTAGAAGTAGAAGAAACTGTAAGTTTTCTATGGTTATAAAAGAAAATCCTTCGTTGTGTTAACAATACATGATATTGAACATTAATTTTTAAGCATAATTATCGTAGCATCGCGCCTAAGCTATCGTGAAATCGTTACATCAAGAGGGAATATTTTTCTGTGTTATAACAAAAAGTGTAACATACTATGGATAAGTATTTCGCGCATTTTAGTATGACACCTCTCTCTCCTTCTCTCTTTTACTCTCTCTCTCTCTCTCTCTCTCTCTCTCTCTCTCTCTCTCTCTTCCTCTTTCCTTCTCAAGCACTGCGTAGTACACAATTACAATAAATATTACTACGTTTAACAACATCTTTAGTTTGTACTATTCTACTTTCATTATGTGTAATTTGAATAAAATTTTAACAATTATCATTTCTTTATATTTTTAATGTTACACACGATCGAAAAAAAAATTATCAAAAGTTATCACTAAAACTGCGATAAATAATCAGCACAATACTTTCTTTCTGAGTGTCGTATCGTGTTTAATGTTAAAAATGTTAAAAAATAGTAATCTTGTTAAAAAAATTTTATGACATTTAATGAAACTCTAATAATATTGATTGGAACTGTTGTTGAAAATGTCGTTTATCGTGTTTCTGTAAATACTTTAGAGGGAAAGATATTCCTGCTAAATTACAAAGTATAAAAGTACAAAGTTCAATTTTACATACGAATCAAGAGTAAATAAAAAATTCAATAATGAATAAAAGAATTTAGAGTCTCTTCTACTTTTAATTGCATTATTAATTATGACAGATTTTCAGTGACTTATAATGTATTAACGATAGAAGAAATTCGGAATTCTCTATCATATACAAGAGAAAATCATTTCTAGTTAACCATACTAACGACACTTGACATAACATTGATCTCTACTTATAATTACCGTAGAAGTTGCATCGAATAATTTATCCTGAAGTCGTTAGATCAAACGTGAATATTTTTCTATCGTGTTATTTTACAAAGAGTGCATATTAAGGATAGTATTTTGTGCATTTCGTAATTTTCTAATAAGATGGTTACGAAAGGAGAATGTATAAAGAATCAATCGTGACAAATCTTTGTTAATTCAATATTCCATAAAAAACGATGAGAGAATTTGATGCGGCAAATGTTATATTATTTTCAGGTTCCATACGTTTCCATCGCTTTCTCTCTTTCGACTTTCTTATTTACAAAAGTTTATTACAATTTAAATTTGTCCTATTTTTATTAATAATTTATAATCTCGTCGTGTAATCGCGAGTGTACGTAGCAGCCATCGACGCGAGCTTAGGTGCGGTGCGGCGAGACGTGGGAACGGCGACGACGCCACGCTTCTCCTTCTTTCCCCCGCCGCCGCCGGCAGCCAATGCTTGAAACAGTAGGCCGTGCTATGGCTCGAGCGGCTCGAGCCCTTCCTTCGGCGCGCAAGGCGCGCTCTCATTCGTATAATTTAAAAAATTTATATCTCGATTATTAGCAGACCAAACCCACAACAATATTGAACTTTTATGTTCATCTCGATCCCATCTACCTTTTTATGAACCGTGACCAGTATGCTCTGGGACTCCCTGTATAATTCGATTAAATAATCATCTTCTATTTTTTCTTGAACACATGCATTGGTAGCATTTTCATTTATATCCGTTACAGTTTCTTCATTAATTAATATCTCTTCGTTATTGTAAGTATAATTATATTGATGATCCATGTTCATTATCTACATATTTAAAAAAATGAGATATTAATAAAATTATTTTGCTGTGAAACAAAAGTATTTTTTATCGCATTTAATCATATATACTATGTTAAAACTTTATATAGTATATAATATTAACCGTGTTCTTTAAAAAGTGGGTAATAAAAAAAATAATTTTAATGGTGAGAAGCAAAATTTCTTTTTGTTACACTCACTGTATAAGGTAAATTGTCTGAAATAAAATTACCCAGATAGCCAGTTTGGTATAATAAAGATATTAGCATATTCCTATGCATTTATGTCGTCCGTTGTGCTGTTGTTTGCTAGCATTCGATGTCGGAAATAAAATTCTTTGCACGTTTCAAACATTATGCTAGCATTACTTAAGATTAGTGTCGAATGCTAGCAAATAACAGCACAAGGGATGACGTAAATGCATAGCAAGATGCTAACATCTTTATTAGCAACATGAGAACAATTTGTGCTCATACATACATTTGTGGCTATCTGGGTAAAGTTATATGTAAATAAAATATGTAAAATACAATAATAAAAATAATATAAATAAAAAATGTGCATAAATCTGATTATTTAAAAATAAAAGGTAATATAATTTAACATTATCTAAATGCAAAAATAAATTATATATCTATAACAAAGTTATATATTTATTTATAATGCTGTTGTAATTACGTAGTCTATTTTCGTACTTAGATAATGTTAAAATATAAGATATAACCTCTTTTCCTGCAGTTTTTATTTTTAATAAAGTTATATGTGTATATATATACATATATATATATATACATAAAACTTTATTATAATAAATATAATAAATAATATTATTAATTAACAAAATTTAAAAAACTTCAAAACTTTTTATTATAAAATATATTGTACATTTACCTCGACCACACACGATTCACCTTATTCTTACTTACGTTACGGCACTTACGTTTTTCTTTGTGCGTTGACCAAAGTTTAAGGTTACGTGCGGGCTTAAGTATAAGTCCAGTACTTAACGTAACGTAACACGTTACGGAAGAACTTGTGCGGTGGCCCTTACGTTAAAAGTTTCTTTGTGCGTTGATGTAAGTTTAATTTTAAGTACGAACTTAGGTTTATGGAGCACTTAACGTAACGTAACGTGTTACGAAAAAGCTTGTGCGGTGGCTCTAAGTTTGTACTTAAAATTAAACTTACATCAACGCACAAAAAAACTTTTAATGTAAGTTTTTAAGTTCTTAAGTTAAGGATTTCTTTGTGCGTTGATTTAAGTTAAATTTTAAGTACAACTTAGGGTGCGTTCCGTTTCACGCATGAAGCGCATGGAAAACTTGAAGATCGTTCCGTTTCACTCCATGCGCAATTTATGCGCGCATGGGAATGGTCTCCCGCGCCCCACCATACAGCGCATGAGAACGCATGAACTGCCTCAGCTCTCGAGGTGAGGCAGCTCATGCGATGTCTATGCGCGACAGCCATTTTGGTTTTGCGCACAGAGAAACGGAACGGACTCATGCGCTCATGCGATGCGTTGTCGTTTCATGCGGTCTATGCGTGAAACGGAACGCATCCTTAGGTTCGTATGGAGTACTTAACGTAACGTAACGCGTTATGGAAGAGTTTGTGCGGTGGCTCTAAGGGCCTAAACACAATGCCAGGCAACAGGCAATAGGAATAGAAATAATGAAAGAGAGAAAGCGAGAAAGGATTTTTTTCTCTCTTTTTCTCTTTCTTTATTTCCTGTTCCTATTGCCTGTTGCCTTGCATTGTGTTTAGGCCTTAAAGTGCGTGACTGCTAGCGTTCGCGCGATCGCGGTAACATAGCCGAGACGGCCGAGTTGTTCGTACGCCGCCACCACCGTCGCAGTCGCTTCTACCACCACCATTGCCACCGCCACGTCCTTCTCTACTTCAATCTGCTCGCAAATTGGTCTTTCGCGGTCTTTCGGTTGCGAGACTCTTGGAGACTTCCGAATACTCTTCGCTGCCGCCACATACAGGACAGCCTCCTCCCATTGGGATTTCTATATTGACTTGCATTTACACTCCATCGCCGAGGAAATAACCCAGATAGCACAGGACGTCCTCAGGATCATCCTGAATATGTCCCGGGATGTCCTGGGATCTTGTCAGGATATAATAGTTGTATTATTGTAAATATTTTATGTATAAATTTGACTTTTAAAGTAAGTTTAGAATGTTAAATTCTGTAATAGTATTAATATAAATTGAAATTTTACTCACGTCTTGAGGACATCCTTGGGATGTCCTAAGGATATATGTATTCTAGCTAAAAACGTTATTCTTAAAATATTGTATAAAGAGTTTCATTAGCTACAAAATGTCTGAAAATAAACTAAATATAATGACTGTATAAATACCAGACATTTTAGATAGCACAAAATGTTCTAAGAATATGATATTCTGAAAGTCCTCAGGACATCCTAAAACAGTCCTTAGGACATTCTAAAACAATTCTCAGGACATCCCAAGACAGTCCTTAGGACGTCTTAAGAGAGTCTTCAGGACATCCTACAAAAGTCCTCAGGACATCCTAAAATAGTATTCAGGGACATCCTGGACGTATAGTAATTTTTGAAAGACGGGTAAATTAATATAGCAAGTGAGAAATCTTTGAATATCGTACGTATTTCTAGAATGTATTGCAAAATCAAATGTGTAAAAATGTTGACTTCAAAGTCAGATTGAATGTCTACATTTATTGAAACAATATGGCATATTAGCAATACTAAAAAATTATAAAAGATGACATTAAATAATTTTTTTATTTTATTTTATACAAACGGCGCAAAAACAGTTTTTTTAATCAGTTATTCCACATGCTATTTCGCGCGCATATGTAAAGATGATTTTAAAAAACTGTAAAACTTTATATTTATTTATAAAAATATAAGTTAACTATATATGTTTCATCCTTCTGACAACATCTATTGAAATGATCTATAACAAATATGTATGTATAAACAAGAAATACTCATGGATCATCACGAAGCGTTAGGAAGCGTACGGTCTTCGAAGTCAAGCATCGTTGGTGATGGTTGATACTTGGATGGGTGACCGTTTTCTCGGGTACAGAGATTAAACATGCTTTAACAGGTACAACTATCACTGAAACATGTATAGTCTCTTCTTCCTCTTACAAAATTATCGTAGAGATAATTTGAACTTTTAATTTTTTGTTAAAGTTTTTTTTCAATTCTCAAAAACTGTTAAAAATACTTAGAAATATTTAAAAAATTGTCTAAATTAATTGGAATTTTTTATTTTTTAAATTTTTCTGAGAAACGTTTCAATTCTTATAAAAAATCGATACATTTATCAAAAATCCTAAAAAAAAAATCTAAAAAATCTGACAAAAAGTGGTCATTGTTTGCTATTCCTGAGGATGTCCTGAGGAAATTTTATAGTATCCTCAGAACGTCCGATGGACTGTCCTCAGGATGTCCGATGGACTGTCCTCAGGATGTCCTGAGGACTAAAAAGTGGCGCTTGTTTGCTATTCTTCAGGATGTCCTGAGGATATCTACATCTCCCGAGATAAAATCAGGACGTCCTCAGGATATCTAC